>NC_137176.1:62379601-62717101 GCF_951804945.1 Podarcis cretensis | reverse complement strand
GTGGGGAATCAAACCTAGTTCACCAGAATACGAGTCCACTGCTCTTAACCACTACATCACACCGAGTAGTGTCCAGTAAAGTAGTTTGGCTGTGCAATAGAACTTCCTCTCCCTTTCCTCTCCCTGCATGCCCTCCAATCTTTTCTGGGAGTTCCCTTAACCTTCCGGAGCAGATTTGGGGCGGATGCTGGGGTGCAAGGGGAGAGGACAATGGGGAAAAGCTCCATTGCACAAGCAGAAATCATTGTGCTGGCAGGAGAGCACCCTACGGTATTAACTTTTACTGTAAACTGCACAGAGCAATGTAATTGTGTGGCATATAGATATTGTAAATAGTAGTCATGATTACCAAGAATCTGATATCATGGAGGCCACTCGAAATGATTTTGTGTGGCAACATCACATTTGAAAGCCACTTAGAGCATCAATCTCTTATGAAGTCTCTATGCCACACATTCTGAAGGAGAGGACACATGATGTACCCCTAGCAATGAACAGACCACACACTATTAAGTATGTTTAAAAAGTGTTACTTAATCAGTCCAAAGGTCTGATTCATGTTGTTCCACGCAGCAGCAAGGAGAACACAGGAAAATTACTATTGGGTGCTTATTATTATTATTATTATTATTATTATTATTATTATTATTACAGTTTGTATATAGCCCTTCATCCATAGATCTCAGGGCAGTACACAGTGTAAAAATACAAGATAGAAAACACAAAATAATAATAACAAAAACAAAGCAACAACCATTATATATGATATAGTTTCAAGCATGTGGTTGTGGTCTGAACTTTGGAACAAGTTCAGACATGTTCATCCTGGTTGGTTACACGGCTGGAAAAAGGTACGGAAAAGAAATAGGAGCAGCTTCACTTCACCTTCAGGGGGTAATTGCTACCAGCATTCCAGCTTTTGCCAATAACTCATTTGTCCATCAGTAGCAATGGGGGAACGCATCATTGGATTGTTCCAAATCATCCTTGGGTAAAAACATTGGGGGCATGACTAGAATGAAGGGTGGCAAACCCTCCTCTGCCCACTCCAGTTCTTAGGTCTAGACTGGTGCTGTACAGAATACTTAGATAAGGAAGTCTGGGTGAAACTAGGGCTTTGCAGCTCACCTGCTTGGGCTTTGGTAATGCATATAAGACAAGCCTGCTTATCTATAATCAAATCTTATATGAGCAAGGTCTTGTTTGAAACTGACTTTGCATCAAGCATCAGCACCACCAGACCAGATGGCAAGCTTGCATGACTGCCCAAGTCTAAGAGAAGTACGTATCATCTAAAATAGGGGTTAGAAACCTCTGGCCAGTGTGGTGTAGTGGTTAAGAGCGGTAGTCTCGTAATCTGGGGAACCGGGTTCACGTCTCCGCTCCTCCACATGCAGCTGCTGGGTGACCTTGGGCCAGTCACACTTCTTTGAAGTCTCTCAGCCCCACTCACCTCACAGAGTGTTTGTTGTGGGGGAGGAAGGGAAAGGAGAATGTTAGCCGCTTTGAGACTCCTGAAGGGGAGTGAAAGGCGGGATATCAAATCCAAACTCTTCTTCTTCTTCTTATGTTGCTGGACTACAACTTCCATCATCCCTAACCATTGGACATAATGCTTGGGGTCAATGACAATTGGAGTCCAAAAACAGCTCGAGGGACCAAAGGTTCCCCATACCTCACCTAAAAACAAACAAAAATCTTGTTCTTTAGAACGGCTTTTCTTACATGTGTATCTTTAATTGAATAATGAATTAATCCATTAATTATCAAAATTTAGTAAGATTCATTTTCTAAGTTTTTGATGAATAATAGCTCTAATTATTTGTAGGAATACCAAGACCAGAAGATTGGTACCTTTTCCTGGATCAAATTCCGAAAATTCGTCTTCTGTTTGCACAACCAGTTACCATATTTTTCGCTCTATAACACGCACCCCACCATAGCACGCATATAGTTTTTAGAGGAGGAAAATCCGTAGGCATGCCACCCGTAGGCATTTCCTCCATAACACGCACAGACATTTCCCCTTACTTTCTAGGAGGAAAAAAGTGAGTGTTATGGTGCAAAAAATATGGTAATTACTGAAAGTGAAATATCACCTTTAAAAAGATTGCATTACAATATGCCAGTACAATGCAAATGCAGGAACAGTTCTGAAGACAATGAACCCAATTGGTATTAAGATTGTCAGTGAGTCAAATTCTGCCTCAAGAAAATACAGATGTCAGGTGGCTTGTTCCTTCGGGTATCTGGTGACCTCCATGCTACTGAGTAAAAAGTCAACAGCTGCTTCAAGTACCACTTGTAAAGATGATGGACATTGATTAAATCCCTTTGGGAGTCTAGCAGCTAAAATAGCCTTGTGTAGAAAGAAGTAATCTTTGCCTAAGAAATCACAAATTGTCTGGGACTATTAACTAGCAATGTTACATAGATACATTACTGTTCATTTACACTGTATAATTTGAAGAAACTGGGGAATTAGTCATCTTGTGCTGTGCTGGAGAATTAAGAACTAACGGAAAGGAATCTGTTGAAGCAAAACATATTGCTAAGGTTTCAAAGGATTTTGGTAATGCAGTTGAGATCACTTCTTTCACTTAAAAATAGTTGTTAGGAATTAATAGATCCATCTTCACTGGTGACTGGCAAAACCTCAAGGCAGGATGATGCAATCAAGAATATTGTAGACGAATGTATGCGATGGGATGGTTTTGCCATTCCACCATGAGACCTGTCAATGATGGAGTTATGTCTGTACAGAACTATAAAAAACAAACAAACTTGGGCCTCACTTACATTTAACTACAGCCCATCATTAAATGCCTGTAAAAACTGACAGCACTAACTAAGGGATTTGTAAAAAGAATCTTTCATACAGATAACACTGTGGCTTGACGTGTTATGGAAAGAATGTTTGATCAATGCGTGCATGCATGAATGCCTGAAGGTGGAAAAGAATGCCTTAGGATAGTCAAAAGAAAAGCTGGATAATAATTTGGACAAGATGTTTCTCAAGGACTGACTACCAGAAGTGTAATCAGCTGCTGGCCAGAGAACACGCTAAGCGGGGATCACACAAAGCAAAGTGGCAACATCAGCAGAAGGTAGTCAAAGTGGAGGACATGATGTGATATAATGTGTCATAGTTCTGGTGTTGTGGGCAAAGATTTTATCATATTTCAACATCTGTACAATGCAAAATAGTCTTATGCAGCTGATGGAAAATATCAGATACTCGCCTCTCTGTTAATATTAATGACAGGAAATAATAAATCAGTGCATCTGAATCATATGGAACACATAAGTTAAGACTGGTTGTTACCAGTATGTATGTAACGACACAGAGTGGTATCTGACTAAGGCAAACTCAGCGTAGACTCATTGAATTAAATGGGTCTTAAGTGGACTTAAATTAGCCTTTAGCAGCTGAAATCCATTGATTTAAATGGATCTATTCTGAATATGACTTAGATATCACCTGATATCACTGTAATACAGTATGTCATGTTTTTCAGTAGGGTGATTTGTTGCCTTAGTTCCTAGCTAGTTTGTTTGGCTGTGGAAAGCTGCTGGAGTGAAACTAAACAAAAAAACAAAAACTGGACATATGCATACAACTTTTGGGCTATGAGATAGGCTATTCTAGATCATCTGAGGGATGCGGGTGGCGCTGTGGTCTAAACCACTGAACCTCTTGAGCTTGCTGATCAGAAGATCGGCGGTTCAAATCCCTGCAACGGGGTGAGCTCCCGTTGCTCAGTCCCAGCTCCTGCCAACGTAGCAGTTCGAAAGCAAGCCAAAAATGCAAGTAGATAAATAGGTACTTCTCCGGTGGGAAGGTAAACTGTGTTTCCGTGCGCTGCTCTGGTTTCACCAGAAGCTGCTCAGTCATGCTGGCCACATGACCCGGAAAAACGTCGGCTCCCTCAGCCTGTAAAACGAGATGAGCGCCGCAAGCCCAGAGTCATCTGCAACTGGACTTAACTGTCAGGTGTCCTTTACCTTTATTCTAGATCATGGATGTCAGATGCAATTTGATAACTAAGGGCTTGGTCTCACATGCACTTAAATGATTTAGCTCTCGATAACTCACAACTGGATGTGTCAACTGAGTAAATTGAAAAGTATTGAATCTTTCACCCATCATGCCTAATTCACACAACTACCACTTGATTCCACCTTCAGGTGATGCTTGATGTACATGTGACCTAGCCTACTGTTGGAAGTCGGATATATACATTGCATATACAGGAAGGTTGAAAACAGATATGCCCATTTCATGCAGCCTGTTTATACTAATTTTATGAATTTCCATGGACAGGTAAATGTTCCTAATCAGAATGCAGCCACAGCTTGTGTTTTTGGGACTGCTTGATAAACACCACCATAACTATGTACACGTTGTCAGGAATTTAGCCTATGAAATTGCATTCTATTCCTTTTACAAAATGCTTAATTAATACAATCATACATACCAGAAGACTTTACTGAATCATGAATGATGATAGGCATACTCTTAGATGAAACAATATATGAGAAAATTGAGTATCTGACTGCACCTTGGGGGGGGGGCTTTTTAGGTAACACAACAATGACTCTGTGACTTTTATATTAAAAACATATTAATTCAAACATCTCTGTTAAGAGTTGCAAAATAAATGCATGATGTATAGTTTTTAATGGGAATGACACAATCTGCATGCATGGTCAACATAAAAGACAATTCCAGCCCTTTATGTTTATGAGAACACAGAATCACAGGCTTTGGGTGACAGCTAATTTCCTCTAGTCTCTTTATGCCCTCTGGCTATTAATGCACACTGATCTTCAAGTATTATTGGGGGGAAATAAGCATAAACATAAAAAGAACAAAGAGAAAGCCATCAGTTTTAGGCTAATTTTAAGAAGATAATTTGGAAGACTGTACTTAGGTTGAAGAATATATAGATCATAATAGTGGCCTAAAAATTATGTATGAAAAACTGCTTGTTATCACACGCAAAACTGTTATCGAGTACAGATGTTCTTTCTGAGCAAAAAAAAAAAAGTCCACTTTTCTCATATTTAAGCAAACCATATGGGATTCATTTTCATCATTTCAATGCTTTTTAGACATTTTGAACAAATGCTTTAGGAGTCTGGTATGCGAACGTTAAAAAGTCTCTAATGTACTTTTATTCTTTGGTATTAAAAGGCTACAAGGCAATAATTTAGGAACTTAATACTGACTGGATTAACTAGAAACTGAAGACTAGTAAAATTGAAAAGAACAAAATCTTGTTTCTTAGTTTTGTAAACATAGCCAAATTATTCCTTATATTATGGGCAAAGTTAACAAATTTTAGGGCCAAAGTTTAAAGAGCTCTGTTTCAGAGATAACCTCATTCATTATTTTCTAGTCAAACATCCATTGGGTTTCTGCCGTTGCGTATCCAAGTTTTCCAGATGCTACATTAGCATTAATGCGTGTACACCAACCAAATATTTTTCTTCTAAGTCTTTCAATTTCATTAAACTTCCAGAAATCCTGACTGATTCTTGTCCAAACAACCACCCAGCATCTAGATTCTAAAAGAGGTGGAACTGACCTTCAGAATGTGAAACAATGCCGAACAAAATGAGGAAGGGGAAAGGTGGAGGACAGATGTTTCCGATTTAGTCAGTGCTCAATATTCCATACCTCTTAATATCTTTAGGATGTATCCAGCAAATTTACACCCCACCCCTTTCTTGGTGGAACCATCTGGATGCATTTTACTAAACTTGTCCTACAGGCATCTCGAGCATAGCTCATTTTATGCAGTCATGCTCGGTGCTTGTGGCACCTATAATTTGAATGATATGGGATAATCTGTAAGGATTATTGGGAACAGAGGCTCCTGCCCCAGCAGTATATACTACGCTAAATAACGTAATTCCCTGCCACACCCACAGAACTAGGATGAGCTCCTAGCTGGTGACAATGCTGATATCTATTCCTGTGTACAGAGGCTAACCTTTTGTTTTAGTATGTGAACATTCAACAACAAGCATGCACTTGGTTCTTTTCTGAGGTAAATTCTTATTTTGTCAAATCTCAAAGGTAGGTGCATCACACAGAAGCTGGGAAAAATAGCTTTAGAAAGCAATGGATGAGGAAGCTACTTAAAAGAAGAACTTTCTGAGGGATCAAGCTACCTCAGAATTGCTATTTGAAAATGTTAAAAATTTAAAAAGCTAAATTTGAAATCTATGCAGGACTGATCCTCTTCCTAGCCCTAGCCTGGAATTCTATCTATATGTGGAGCAGGAAAGCAGGGCTGTCCAGTGGGGCTCCAGTGGGGCTACTTTACCTGAGGAGGTTGCAGGAAGCTGCTGTTGTGAAATATGGGTTTCCTCTTTGTAAAGAACTTGCTTAATAATAGGCTTGGCTGGTTAGGTAGTTTGCTAGGCAAAGGTATTGGCTACCACAATGTGGTGATGGAGGAAGGAGGAGCCTTCCTGTTTTTACCATTAGGCAGCAGTGAAGGTATGAGGTGCAACAGCCAGCACTGTAATGCTTGGTTGCTGAATGTCACTGCAGCATGAGTTTGGGCTACTCTTAACATTGGGGTGATCATCCAGAGGCTGTTGCACTCCATGCCTCCACCATATCTTCCTGGTGCTTAACAGTAGTGTCAGCCAAGCCACTTCACCTCAGTCACGGCACTGTGGCAGATGGTGATTTCACCTAACAAAGAACCACCTTAGCCGATGCTATTAGTAGGTTTTGGGGGGAGAAATTTGATCCAATCCACATTTATAGTTGAATATACCTAATTTGTACAAAACAGTACACAAACCAAAACACCTCCATCCTTTGGAATTCACATTCTTCATATGTGCTACAGACAAGTAAGATGTACAAAAATGTGTCTACTAGGGTAAAGTCTCCATAAAAATGCATTTACAGTGGTCACTCGGGTTGCAAACATGATCCGTGCGGGAGGCATGTTCGCAACCCGCAGTGTTTGCAACCCACGACCCGCGCATCTGGCATGTGCGGGTCACAATTCGGCACTTCTGCGCATGCGCAAAGCACGATTTAGAGCATCTGCACAAGTGCTGAAACCCGGAAGTAACCTTTCTGGTACTTTCAGGTTCAGCACAATGCGCAACCCGAAATTACACAACCCAAAGTATCTGTAACCCGAGGTATGACTGTATTATTAAAGATCAGCATATAAAATGCATTATATTAGGGGAAACCCTTTACTACAATGTGTATATCAGGCAAAATTTCACAAAACTTTGTGTATATCTGCATATTTGTTGGCATCCATCTGTCTCGAGAGACAATGGAGTGCGCCTCCAGGGGTGAAGCCAGACCACTGCATTAGCAGCATTGAAGTGACCTCCCCCAAGGCACGAGCTTGGGCAGTGTGTACGGAGGTCCTGAGCTGCCCAGACAACAAGACCCCCCTCCACACACACACACACACAGCAGCCTCCCTGAAGTGGTCCAAAGGAAAGCAGAACAATATGTTTGGCACCAGCTTGGCTGCTGGAGTTGCTGGAAGGAGGTATACAAGGCACTATCTAACAGTCTTGGGGCTCCACTCCAGATTTGTGAAGGGTTTACTTAGCCGTTTCTTCTCTCGAAGATAGCCCGCAAGGATGTCTCATGTTATTCCCTTTTTTTAAATTCAAAAGGCCTAAGCACACAAGTCCTTGCAGAATTGTGAGACCAGCAATAACATCACTTATGATTACATGGTATACAGTTGTGGTTTCTGTGTCTTTGGCATCCTACATCACCACCAGGGCACAAAGCTATTTTTTTTCCATGATATGGATATATTTAATCAAGACTGTTACACAGAAATACTGTGTAAGCTCTCTGGCCGTTTTTAAACACTGCAAACTCTAATATATACATTATATAGGAGGAAATGCCACAATGATTTTTTCCACATTAAGGACAAAAGGAATGTAAAATGTCATTGAATAAACCCCAGAAGCCAGGAGCCTGGATGGCTTACAAGCTTCGTAATCGGATACAGAGCTTTTCACCTCGAAGTCATTGGTGCAAATCCAGATCCATTTAATCATGTCCAAACATTTTTCCTATCTAGTGGTTTTTTGATGGTCTGTATGTTAAAATGGCTGCTCACAGACTGGAGCCTAGTGAACAGCTGACCACATTATAAACAATAACTGCTAATTTCCAGGGTAAGCAATTGACCAATAGCTGAAGAGAAACCAATATACTTTTGTTTTCTTTTTTCAGTGCCTATAGCCAGCCATTCCAAATCAGGCTTGAAGTAATACTTCTAAGGCAAGTTGCTGAATATTTGACTGTTGCTTTTTTTAAAAAAATAAAAAAATCCACTGCAGTTAAACAGTACTTTTGTCACTAGTGATGTCAACCTGACTCATATCCCTAGCATTAAATCAATTCTATTTTTAAAACAACAACCCAATTCTCCTGTTATGCTTACATTGTTGGCATATTGAGAAAAATAACCGAATTTGATCTTAGCTGAAATGCGTCAGCACTGGCAGAACCCACATTTTAAAGCTTTGCAAGTATATTATGTCTTCTTGACTGCCTGTTTTGGATTTTGTATCTTTGCTTGAACAATTTCCGCAGGCATGATCTGAAGTTATGCTTCTTTGGATAGAAAATAAAATCAATTTTCTGAAGCAGAGATGGGGAATCTGTGGCCCTTCAAACAGTTGTTGGACGGCAACTCCCATTATTCCTGACTAGCAGCCATGCTGACGTGAGGTTTCCCATCCCTGTAGCAAAGGAAATATCAGCATGAATTCTATTGTACATGGGCCTTTGTTGATGTATATTATGAAATAGTAGTTTAGAATTGAGAGTCCCATGGACTGCAAGAAGATTAAACCTATCCATTCTGAAGGAAATCAGCCCTAAGTGCTCACTGGAAGGACAGATCCTGAAGCTGAGGTTCCAATACTTTGGCCACCTCATGAGAAGAGAAGACTCCCTGGAAAAGACCCTGATGTTGGGAAAGATGGAGGGCACAAGGAGAAGAGGACGACAGAGGACGAGATGGTTGGACAGTGTTCTCGAAGCTACTAACATGAGTTTGACCAAACTGCGGGAGGCAGTGGAAGACAGGAGTGCCTGGCGTGCTCTGGTCCATGGGGTCACGAAGAGTCGGACACAACTAAATGTCTAAACAACAAGAAGAAGTTTAGAATTAGAGAAACTTCCTGATATAGACTGAACCAGGAATGTAGGTATTCAGATAAGAATCTTGGGCCTATTTCTCACTGAAGAGGGAAAGCTGACTATTCCAGTTCAAGCAGCTTATTTTACATTTCAGTTCTAGACATGTCTTTCCCCTATCTCTCTCAAGGTTGTTAATGCCCTCTCTCACTTCGTGGAGCCTGCTTGGCTATCTACTATACTCCAGAGCTTAGGATGAGGAAAAAAACTAGAAGATGGCATGAACGCAAGTGGAGGAAAAGTTTTGAACACTGGTGAGGGCTCATTATCAACCCAACTGGTGGCAGTGAAGACAGCAAATAAGGCATACTTTGCTGCCTCCATAGCATCCTTACTATGTCGTCCAGGTGAGCTCTTCCAGGCTGGCCCAAAGGAGGTGGTGGAACCTATGGTCACTCGCTGTGACTTATTTGCCCTTTGAGGATAGCATCCACTGGGATGTCAAATCTGCTGTTATAACAGATTAATCTCATGGGGTGTCCAGAGCCCTGTCTACTCCTGTTGTGTTGGATGAGCTTCAGTCAGTAAGGCTCAAGGATGTGCCCACCTATAATACTGTTTTGGCAGTGTTCCATTTGCAATATTTTTCTAATTGGTTGGCTAGCTGTTCATGAGGCATG
Source organism: Podarcis cretensis (assembly GCF_951804945.1). NCBI lineage: Eukaryota > Metazoa > Chordata > Lepidosauria > Squamata > Lacertidae > Podarcis > Podarcis cretensis. Next base: position 62,707,258 of record NC_137176.1, on the reverse strand, counting down.
TTTCTTCCTCTCCAAAGGTCAGAATCAGAGGTTAGTTTCCCCCAATTACTGGACTAACAATTTACATGTTTAAAGGTCATTTATATGATGCCGGCACTTCTCCATCAAACTGGTTGCTCAAGTCGGGAGGACTTAGGAGGACTGTAAGTTACATACCCATTACAAAAAAAAGTCTATTTCAGCAGTCAGTGAACATGCACCAATACATCAGCTGCCTACTGGCTCTCTGACCACCTACATCTGTGGAATGTAGATTGTGCTGGCAGAAAACAGGCCCACAAGACATTCCTAGTTTAATATACAAGCGGATGACCACTTTGGGGGACAAAGGCATACATTTGCAGAATTCCTGATATTTATAAGAAGAAACTCTTCATTTTAAGAAGAAACTCCTCTTAAAGAGTTCTTTACTCACCTTATAATTACATCCTTGGTGTGTATACGATTTCTTTTTAAAGGTAGTTGTGTAGTTGTCAGTGGTTGAACACCCTTGATGACAGTCATTACACATCACTGCATTTAACGTTATTAATCCTAATTATGATACTTTATGCTATAGGAGGAAAGTGAAATAGGATGTGATGACTCACTTCTTTAGTACTTATACAACACATTCTAAGCCACAAGACAAGGAAGAACCTGTATTATATATTAGTTCAAGCCTTTTCTTACATGGATCTGCCACATTTCAACCCACTCTAATTTTGCTTCAACCCACCAGTTACTACAAATAGCTTCCTGCTGCTCTCTTCATGCTTTCAAAAGAATGCATAAAGTGTGTATGCATAAAGCGTGTAGGAAGTGGGCACATTCGTGGAATGATGGTCCTGCCCCCCTGCCTCTGGCAGTGGTGTATCATGGGTTGCCAGTGCCTATGGCCGCATGGAGGCAGTGGGAGGGAGGGAGGGAAACAGATGGAGTATGCACGTGCACTCAACTGCCTAACGGCATCTGTGTCACCCAGGAGATCTCAGTCACAGAGATAAGAAAAGAAGAGCCGCTCCATTGTCTGGAGAGGTCATTTCCTGTTTTACATTGGGGAAGCCATTTTCAGCAGAGCCCAGCAACTGAAGCACACAGATGTATTGAGGCAGCAGCGGGTGTTGAAACTTTGCAACCCTACAATTTTGCACCCAGGGCAACCACCCCTGTGCTGCCACCCCCCCATGCTACGAAACTGGATTCTGGATATACCAGGAACACTTGCTCTACCCCCAATATTTTGATGCTGAGTGAGTTAGTCTGAAAGAGGCTCGAAGAGCATTCCAATAAAGGTGCTTAGGTTGGGGCGGGGTAGAGCAGGAGGGAGTGGGGATGTGCATCTTTAAGCAATGTGATGTCATATTAAGGAGCATTTTGTTATACTTCACAGGTTATCTTGGAATAGTGATTACTTTATATTATTTAATACCTCTAATCTACAAATGATCCATGTATTCTCCACTACTGGTTTTCTTATCATATATCTATTGTCTTGTTGGCCAGGGCATTAAAAATTTTTTTAAAAAAATCCTAATACTGTGGCCTAGTACCAAAAATATATTGCTTTGCATTCAATTGCAATATTTCTCCTGAGGCCAAAACATTTTCATAAAAAATAATGCTATGCAAAGTAACAGGAAACATACTGTGAATAATGTCTTACATATGAAACTCTCAGCACTGTTGCTGAAATATTGGTTGAGCACGTGCAAGCTTTAATAGCCACAAAAAAGAAGAGCTAGTTTGTGCTTTATTATGAATGAGTGGAGAGCTTTTTCTTTTAAAAGGAACACATTAATGTGATACCATTTAAAATATTTTGTAAGTATTTCATTGTGTCCCTGGCGGCTTGGGGGCTTAGGGGCAAGTATGACAAGAAGCTAGCCTTCCTATGAACCATTCCTAGTTGTTGAATAATGATGAAACAATGTATTCTACAAAGAGTGGCTCTTCCAGTTGTCTGTCTCCTTCCATTAACCTACCTATTGCCAATGGATGCTGCCTCTCAATCCTGCTTTCTAGTAACTTTGATGACTTTCATACATCTATATCTGTATGTTCTGGCAGGAGAAATAATCATTTTGTGGTGAATTGGGGCGACGTTAGGAGCCATGGGAGCTTGGTATAAGGAAACCTTCAAGTGCAGACTATGCTACAGGCATTAGCTCTCAGTGAGAGGAATACCTTTACTGTGTTCGGCGGTGACTAGGTGGACTTCTTCATGAAAATCAGTCATCTTACTAAACCTTCTTCTTAATCTTTGGTAGCCTTTTTAGCCACCTCATCGAACCACAACAGTGGTACATGTGTTGTCATGGTCACCTTGACCAGAATGCTTTGCTCTGAGAAAGGATCCCTTGGAGGGAGGTTGGGTAAGTGCAACCTTGCTCATTCTTCTTTTGATTCTGTTGACCATGGTGCCCTTCTGGGGCAGTTCCAGGAGGTGGGGTGGGACACATGGTGTTACACTGGTTCTGCTCCTATCTTCAAGACCATTTCCAACATAGTATATCCACAACATGTGAATAGCCACACAATAATCTGACTGAAAATACACCCTCTGTACAGCACATGAGATGTTCTTAAAGTTTGTCAGTTCATATTCTTTAGATTGCTGAAATGCCAGTATGAAATGTTCTAAATGTTCTTCAATCAGATTTTCTGGATAGCTGAAATGTCAAATGTTTTTCAGCTTATTAGCCTTCTTAGCTTGCCTATTTTGTGATGCAGCATCCTTTATGCATGAGTTCAGTCAAATTAGATCCAAATATCACCCTTGTTAGAATCAAGGTCAAAAGACAACATCTCCAGTTGGCAATCATCAGTATAAAATTCTAGAAACAACTAATGACCATGAGAGGGAGGAAGAAACAGAGACCCTTGATGTGCAGGTTTCAGCAGTAGCAACAGGGCCAGCCAGCAGTGGCACCAATTTTACACTTTTCTAGGCCTGCCATCTAAGGCAAATGCCTCCCTTTGCCTAATGCTAGGTCCAGCCAGAGCTGGATCTAAAATCAGGCAATATTAAATCCCTGATTAATCTTCCTGATTGATCACAGGCATGATCTGATGGACCCACTTTTGGAAACAGAACCTATATTAGGGTCTTTGGATGAATTCTTGACAGCACTAGATATGTAAGAAATAAGTTGGATAAATTATCAATTTATTCTGTTTCAGCTATGTGCTGTCCATTGCTAAGAAGAAGCTGCTGCCCAAATAAAACACTGGGAGGTCCTCTTCTGGATCTGTCACTGGATAAACACAGTAAAAGTGAGGAGGGTGGTTTTCAGAATGGAGGGGTATAAGTTGACACCCCAGGTATTCTATAACTAAGAGCAAGAGGAATAAGTTGCCTCAGCACTGCCTTGCTGAAACTGCCAAGGCTTTGTAATCTGTCCTGCAGGATTCTAACTAAAGCCCACCTTCTTAGAGCTGCAACATGGTAGTCAATGGATAAGTGTTTTTGGTGTTGTTTGGTTCTTTCTAGGCAACAAGGTTTGGAGCTCTGGGGACTTGGTCTGTAGAAACTCTGTAGAGCTTTCTTGAACCTCAGAAGAATTGGTAGTCCTTTCATCAGAGGTCAAAAACTAGGACACATTCCCAGGGATTGTGGAGCTAGATGCTGAATCTAATGCCACTGGTTCTACTCAGAAAGAGCTAGGAAGTAGGTCTGTGCCCTCCCCAGAGCTACTGCTCCTTGGGGTCTCAGAGTCTACAGACAAAAGTCTGAGGCTATGGCATACATTCACCAGGAGCAGAATAGAATAGGGGCTACAGTCAGTGGCTGGGAAGAGTGGCAGAACTTAGCTGCCCTCCCATAACTGGCATTGCTGCACCTTATTGGGAAAAAGAGTGGGAGACGGAAGGCAGTGGCAAGGTCAGTGCAGTGCAAATGCACTGGCAGTAGTACTGGGTTGACTTTAACCTCACTTGCTTTCGGCTTCCTCCTCCTAGGTAGCTGCACCAGTGCCTGTGACAGAAGGTCAGGTAAGCACCACTACCCTGACTCATTGACCACCGTTAGCTTCAGCTCAGTAGCAGAGCCCATGTCGTTTCTCATGCAGTAGGCTCCAAGTTGAATCCCTAGCTTCTTCAATTAACAGGGTATCAGCAAGCCGAGGCTGGAAAAGACCTATTTCAAGAGCCCTGGAGAGCTTCTGCCTATCATAGCACAGAACACTGGCCTAACCTGATTCAGCAGAAGGAAGATTAATATGCTTAATATTTTCAGAGTAACTTTTCCAGTAATACCTGTATCAGTACATCACAAAATCTTCCTGAAAACTGAGCTCAATATGTATGGTTGCTTTCTGTTATACCACCTATGTATGGCTGGAATAATGCACTTAACATTGATGTTGTTCCAAGCTATTCTGTGCTGTAGACTTACCCAGAGTAATATGTATGGTCAAATTACAAGGAAGTCAATTTAGCGGATTTTAAAGTAAACACTTCCTGATTTTTAAATATAATGGCATTGCTAGATACGTTTATCACACTCCAGAGAAAGCAACCCTGTATTGCAGTAGATAGTAATTAAGCTACTGTCAGTGGTATAGTAAACATTAGTGACCTTTTTTTAATCTAGGTCTTAACATGCAGATTACGCTGGGGCAATTTAGTTCACACTCACATGGCCATTTTCTTATCATTATCTTGAAATGTAATAAGATATTTCATTATTAGTCTGAAACTTTAGCTGAGAAGTTGCTGGAATTATCTCTAAATTTATACTTGAGTTACTGGACTCATTATTTCAAACATCTTGGACTGATTCAATATCAGTAATGATTCATTCTTTTGATTAAGAAGTGACTCCATTTGTAGATGTCAGATAATTACTGAGATGACCTATAATGAGAACATTTCACAACTCTCCGACTTAAATTTCTTATTCCCTCAACAGCATAATGACTTCCTTCTAGATCTTTTTATCGTGTGCCTATGCTCCTGGGGTTTCTCTTCATGATCACTCACTATCAAGGGTTGCTCCTATCATTCCTTTAGACAAAGAAAGGTAGTGATTCCAAGCCCTGTCATTTGTCTGTGGTGTTATTTTAGCATTTCTCCCCTCTGCCCACGTTCCCAAATCCTGTTTTAAGAACCCCGTTGCACCAGCATTCAAATCACAGATTGCTACAATAGTAAAACATGACACAGGATATTCTTTTGATCTCAACACATAGGAATGCATCATCTAAAGATTATTAAGGAAAAAACCCCATCAAATTTACTGTGAACTTTGCTGCATGAATATTTAACCACATTAAGTCCCACAATCATACAATGGATGGAAAAGCACTTTCCACGTTTGAATGGGCAGCTGATTACGGACAACAGCTTCTGAACAATTTATTGGGACTTCTGAAGTGTAGGCGTGTATTTCTATGCTTTGTCTGTCTCTGTCTGCCTCTGCCTTTGTGAGCCAAACAGAATATTTCTACATTTATCATCTATGTTGAAGTGGGGAACTTTTGGCTCTCCAGATGTTGCAGCCCTCAGCAGCCCCAGACAACAGGGCAAGTGATCAGAAATGATGGTCACCAGTTTTCCTTACCCCAATATAAGATCATTGTTGCAAGCTAGTACTTCCCTGCAATCCTTACTTCTTCTTCCTTTTACCCAGTTCAATTCACCTGCTGTACTTTTTTCCTTCCCTGCCCAGTGTTTGTGTGTTCTATGGACACCCAACAGTTCAGTACAGACCTGCTATAGCTCATCCATGCACATTTTTCATTGTGTCCATGTGATGATGTCCTCATCCAAATGCCATATTTCCCCCCACCTCCATTTAATCTGGATTTACAATTTCCATGTGTGTCTGGATTAAATGAGAAAATAATAAGGACCAGCATTTGGATGAGGATGATACCATGCAGACACTGAGCAAAACTTGTGTGCATTAAAAGCACCAGAATGAGCTGCTGTGTAGACACCCTCTCTGCTGAAAACTTTAAAAAAATCTAATAGAAGAATGACTGGTGATGATGATGATGATCTACAGTAAATGCCACATTGCCTTATGGAGAGCTGTTTGTTGCCATACTTGTTGCTGAATTTCCTTTTTATTCTACTTCTGCATGATTCCTATGGAATGGAAAGATTACAGAGACAGTATAGTCTCTGTGTTATGAATATCCTGAAGCTTGTTAGTAGAAATATTCACTAGCAAGTATTCAAAGATTTGTAATGCAAATATCAATTTCCTTCCTTCCTTCCTTCCTTCCTTCCTTCCTTCCTTCCTTCCTTCTCTGATATTCACTAGTTGGTAGCATTCCCCCCTCTCATACTGGATGAACTTTTACCTTCCCGTACATGATGGCTGCCTTAACTGTAAAGACACTATCCTACTTCTGTACAGTGTAAACAAAATAAATGACCAGAATAAAATATTCATATTCTTATACATGGAACATGTTTAAACTCTACCTCCTCAGACAATTGGCTAGCAAGCATTTGCTATTCCCTAGTGACATCTGTTTTTCCCTCTAAGCGCAGTGTTTGGTGTGTTTTTAGCTCATTAATTACCTCCTCTTCATTCTTTCCCTAAAATATACGTTCCTGTTATGTGACTGGACTTCCTTAAAGAGTTGGAAAGAGTGAAGGGCAATATGACAAGCCCATTTTTACCACTTCTTTTCATAGGAAAGAATTTTGTCTCGCAATAATAGACCTGGAACACAATGGGTCAAAACCTTCAGATGAATTTCTGTTACAAAATACCTTTAAATACTTCACATTTACCACATCAAGAGATTTCTGCTTTCTTAGTATTTTTTAAAAAAAGCATGGGATCATTATCGCTTCCTAATGTATGCTTCAATTTTTGGACCTTGCATTAAAAATACATATTTGAATGAGACCAGAAGGAGTGCTAATGAATGAAGTCCAGACAAACTAAAAGACCCAGTCTCTCTGAATTGGACAGAAACCACAGCAGTTGGAACAGTGTCTGTCTTAATGATTTCATATGAGTGAGTCAATTCTTCTGAAGGTAGCAGAATAAAGAGCTGAACAATGATGATCAAACAAGTTCAAACCTTCTGGAATTCAGTCACTCGACAGGAACAAGGAAAAATAAAGGGTGATTGTTATAAAGTATTTCCTCCCTGGGGGACCCATTGGAGTAACTAAAAATTGTTGCTCTGTATCTCCATTGGATTGGCAAATATATCTGAAGAACAAGTGCCAGTTCACTGGATGTCACAAACTTTGACTTGTCAGATTAGATTGGAACATAATTTTACCAAGTGTTGAATAATCACCCCAATGCTGCATGTTGCAGCTGCATTGGGGCAGGAGCTAGTATATCAGTTTATCTCTAGATTTAGTGGTTCTGATTTACCTTCTCCAGATTGAGGAGCAGTACTGATGCATTTGCTTTCAGTCACACTTCTGGCTTGGATTTCTTGGTTGTATAACGCTTGCTGAAACAACAGGGCACATCCATGGACAGATGGGTTTTTTAAAAGCTCATTTACAATTGTATGGTTTTCTTGGGAAGTCTCACTTATTTCATTTTATTAGAGCATTTGTACCCCAATCTTCTAAGGTAAAATCACCACCCAATACTGCATTCCATAGAGACAATACAAAACAGGCAAAAATTATTACTATTACAATGAAAATCTGCATCAGTACAGTCACTGGTCACACACAATGTGCTGTACTCAGAAACAAAGAATTGTGCACTGCCTTCTCAAGTCCAGTTAGCCCAGATTCCCTCACTCCTCTCATCCCTTAGATTAGGAGGCATCCTGTATAGGACTGTGTGAAGAACCCTTCCACAGTGCTATGCAACCTTCCAGTTGAGGAACCTGTGGCCCTCCAGATATTGTGGGACTAGGACTAGCACCCTTCCTGGCTACTACCCAAGCTGGCAGGGCTGATGTGACTTGGAGCCCAACAGCACTTGGAGGTCCATGGACAGGGCTGGCCTGCCCATGAGGTGGACTGAAGCAGCCATCTTGGGTGGTGGAATCCTATGGGCAACCATTCCCACAGGCATCCTTCCCACCCCTGTCACTGCCAGAGTACACAACTTCAACGGTGACTTCTCGCGTGAGTGGCTGCTTACCTGGGACTCCCCTGGTCTTGAAGCCTGGTCTTGAAGGCATCATCTGCCCCAGTGTGGCCACTGAGGAACACTGGTGCCTTCCTCGTGGTTGCATGATTTGGCGTGAAGCACCTGTTTAAACGATCCAGTCATACTGAGCTGTGGAGTGTGGTTGAGTTGTATGTTTAGGCCCACACCTGAGCCTTCCTGCTCAGATTGTCTCTTTCTCAGCCCAGAGAACAGCATAGCAGGTGTTCTATCTCGCTTTCAGGACAATCACTTCTAGGCCTTGGCACCCGAGGCATGGCAATCACCTTTCCAGAGGAACTATGGAAGATCGGAGAGACACTGTCTTGCAGTGAGTATGAATGTCCGTCACAATCTCCATGTTCCACACTTATTCCAGGGCATGGCCTTCCTTTGAGGCATTTGGGTGGGCAGCTGTTCCTGCCATGCTCATGAAGAGGATGTGCTACAATACAGTGGCACCTCGGGTTAAGTACTTAATTCGTTCCGGAGGTCCATTCTTAACCTGAAACTGTTCTTAACCTGAAACACCACTTTAGCTAATGGGGCTTCCTGCTGTCGCTGCACCACCGGAGCACGATTTCTGTTCTCATCCTGAAGCAAAGTTCTTAGCCTGAGGCACTATTTCTGGGTTAGCGGAGTCTGTAACCTGAAGTGTATGTAACCCGAGGTACCACTGTACCTCGTCTCCTTTAAGGGGAAGGCTTGGCCGCCATCTCCTTCAGTAGATGCTTCTGGCTTCCTGACCCTTGCAGTCACTTCCCTGTGCACCAGTTGCTAGAGGGATGGCACAGAGCTCATCCCCCTTGCCTTCTGACAACTTGCTCAGGGAAGAAACAGGGATTCACAATGACAAAATCCAGTGCAGGTTATTTTGCCTGCTCTTTCAGCTACTGTAAGTCTCAAAGTCTGCCTAGACAGCTGAGAGTATTGGAGGGCAGAGGCAAGTGTGACTGCACTGCTTATTTTTCCCTTTATGCTTTTTTTCAAAAAAATCTCCCCCTATGAAAAAGTATGCAGTTGGCACAAGAAGCAATGTGCACATATAACATGCCACATGACTTTATATGATGATAAAGCATCAATAACAGTATGATTCCATTATCACCAAATCCAATTCTGCTGGTAATGTTTAAAATGCGAAATCTCCAGAGAGCTGATTTGCACCAAGCTAAGAAACGTTCTCAACTTCTCAGCATCTCGTGAACAGTGTCTTCTCTACTTATCAAAATAGAGCTCACTAATTGTTAGTAGTACTAATTGAGTTCATTTCTCTTAAGATTTGCTAATTTGAATGTGACCTAGATATTACTGAGCACTTATCATTAAGAAATTTTGCCAAAAGACAGTATGCAAAATTGCAAATGAATTATGTTAATTTATTGGGGGGCTCATAGACATGTATTTCCCACAGTCAGCTACGTGAAGCACTTTTGTCAGGCTGAGCTTTGTCATCCATCATTTTTATCTAATAAGAGTTCTACTTACATACACCATTTAATTCAGGGGTAGCCAACCCTGTGCCTTCCAGATGCTGTGGACTCCCAGATCCCATCAGTCTCAGCCAACATAGTCAATTGTGTAGTCTAACAATATATATGTTAGCCACCCCTGGTTTAAGTAAACATGGTTTCAGAAGTTTCTTTTTGCGCTTCAGAATTCAAAGAGTAATAAAGCAAGTTCAGAAATACTTTCATATGGAAGGTGGCAGAGGAAGATGGGAAAATCTCACTCTGTTTTTGGATATTTTCCTTTAGAGGCCTCAGAAATTGGCTGTTGGCTGGATTAACTGCTACAGAAGTGCTACAGAAAATGTCTCCTGGAAAGTCTCAATAAATGCGTTTTTGCTTTCATGCTCAGATATGAAATGATTTCCAGAATTCAGTTTGGGAAGAAACTTCCCAGTTGAACAGAATAGGTGGTGGTGTGTGTGAATGAACAAGCAAGAGAGGTTATCCATTGGTTTACCAGAAATTTTTATTTTTATTTTGCTAACACTTTTCTTATGGTGGTGGAATAAATAAAGGCAGTGGAACTGCCAGATCCAACATTCCTGCCACGTTCACGCTGACAGGATGGAAGGTGGTATCCAAAAATTCTCCAAATCCCCCCATATGTGTAAATCCCCCTTTTAACTTTATGAGGGTTTCCCCTTGGTTTTTTAATGTTAAAAAAGCCCTGCAGTTTTCCACAGGTTCCACTTCCAAGAATGCTTGGGGAGCAACATGTTGTAAAGTTACTCCCGAGGCAAGGAAAGCTGGCTGCACTTCTTGAAACGCCTTGAGAGTGATGCAATGTAAGTTGACATGACATAACATTCTATGAGGTTTGGCCAGCTGAAAGCTGCAGAGCAAGTCTTCCACCATAGCAGCAGAAAACACAACAGAACATGGAAGGAACCAGTCTGACCTTCCTGGGAGAGATAGTTGCAGAGTGCAGGCTCTGCAATGGTGATGGGATCCTCACAATCTTCTAAGCATAGTCAAATACTGAATGAGGACCAAGAGTTATGCACACAGCAGTGGGTGGCACTGTGGTCTAAACAACTGGGCCTAATTGGGTTTACTGATCAGAAGGTCAGCGTTTTGAATCTGTGTGTCGGGATGGGCTCTCATTTCTCTGTCCCAGCTTCTGCCAACCTAGCAGTTCAAAAGCACACCAGTGCAAGTAGACAAATAGGTCCCACTACTGCAAGAAGGTAAATGGCATTTCTGTGTGCTGTAGCTTCTGTCACGGTCCTCCATGCACCAGTAGTGGTTTGGTCATGCTAACCACATGACCCAGAAATCTGTCTGTGGACAAATGCCGGATCCCTCAGCCTGCAAAGCAAGATGAGCGCCATACCCCATAGTTGCCTTTGACTGGACTTAACCATTCAAGGATCCTTTATTTTCTTTTTTTTCCTTTCCTTTCCTTTTCTTTTTTTTTGCACAGCAGGTCACTTTAATGATCAAGGATGAATAAATGATAAAAGAGTGTGGACCATTAAAGACTTTAAAAGTAGTAACCAACAAATATAGGTTGCACCTCTATCCACACTTACATGATAAAAGTGCACTGAACAAAGGTGTACCATATTTTTTGGCCCATAGGGCACACCGGCCCATAAGGCGCACCTAGTTTTTTTGGGGGGAAATAAAGAAAAAAAATTATTTCCCCCCAGGGGCAGGGCTGGGGCGGGGGAAGCCCGAGCTTCCCCCGACCCCAGCCCCCAGAACAGGAAGCTCTCCCATGGCTTGCAAATAGCTGCACGAAGCCCGAAGCCTGGGGGGCACTGAGCTCAGCGCACCCCCCAGGCTTCGGGGTGCAGGCAGCTCTCCCACGGCTTGCGCAGAGCTTCCTGAAGCCTGAAGAGCGAGAGGGGTCGGTGCTCACCGACCCCTCTTGCTCTCCAGGCTTCAGCGAAAGCCTGCATTCGCCCCATAGGATGCACACACATTTCCCCTTCATTTTTGGAGGGGAAAAAGTCCATCCTATGGGGCGAAAAATATGGTACTTAGGCATTTGCTGGCAACCATATTTTGAATTAACATACACAGAGCCAATTATATTGGTCATCAAATTTTAATTCATGCTGCAATTTTTCCTGAGCTGCATATTTTCCTGAGCCACATTGATGATGATGTTGCTGGTGATGATGCATTATTTTTATGCTCAATATGAGCAAAGAAGGCTTAAGTGTGAAGCCCAGGTTTCTGTTCTAGCCTGGCCTGGACTGAGCTGCAATGTTGAATGGCCTCTTGCTAAACAGCTTTCCTTTGGAGTGGAATGTTGGGTGCTTGAAAAAGCTGGAGCCATGTAAATTTGGATTGGAAAATATATAAATATAAATTGTTCCATTGACTCAGCAGTTTGATTTAGTTGAGCGGTCAGATTTACCTGTTTATGTATGACAAATACAGTTCATTTTTGCAAAATTGGATTATGGATGCAATGACGTCTCCAGTTCTCCTCCTAGTGCTAACATTTCATACCTTGCGTCTCTTAAAATGGCCTGTGTGAACTTATGACCTGCTAAAACAGGCGAGGGCAGGAGTATAGAAATCTCTTTAGTTTCTTTATCACCAAACAGGGGATGAATATATCTGCAAGCCATGAGTCACTTCATTTGTGAATGGGCACCAGTGAAGTATGACTCCCATGACAAGCCTTTTGGGAAATTGGAAGAATGAAAAGTGGTGACTATGACCTTCCTATATGACAGCTTCTGACAAGTCTCTGCATAGTGGTTGAAATTCACATTCATTATTCTTTCAGTTTATTGGCAATACTGTATTAAGCCGTTCTTGCTTGGCTCTGGGTACCTTTATTTCCCACTAATTTCTATGCAAGTTAGGAGTGCTTAATAATTTGCCTTATTGAATGGAAGATACAGCATGAATCCATGACTGTCATAACGACATGAGGAAAGAAAGATCATTGCACATATTTTTAGTTGATTTTTTCCCTTTGTCTTCTTTTTATCTGAGAACAGTCAGATAAAAAGTATCCAGTGAATGTGATCAATTTAACAAAGACATATTAAGCAGAAATTCACGTTGCTTTGTTATATAGGAGAACATATCGGAATAACTGTGGGTGGCATTTTCCTGGCTCATCTATCTTAATGGATTTCAAAACAATACTATATCCAGATTCAATGTAAAATTACTTGGCTTCCCAAGTGTTGAAAACCTTGGGTAGCCAGGCCAAAACTGACTATAATTATTTGACAAACGTGGACATTCTTTCATCCTGACCCAGAAATACTCTTCCACACACAGGAGGAATGTTGCATGTGAGGAACAGCTGTTCTGCATATGGACACCCCCATCATGTGTACAAAACTACTGCAGATCTGTTTTGCCTCCCGTGGAAAACAAGGACGTGTGCTTGAGCCCGCCATGCAAATCTCAAGCAAATGTTCTGAACAAGTCAACAGATTGTGTTTCTCACATGTTCAAAGAGTTCTGTATTCAGAAATGGGTCCTGTAATGACATTGCAGTGTGAAATGGAGTAATCTGTTCACTCATTGCAACCAGTACCATAAGTACATAGAAACAGGCCTGGTGGATCAGACAAGAAAGGTCACCCTCCTCTGAGTTGACATCAGTCTGTCTCAGAAGACAATGGAGGAGTGTGCCTTTGGGGATGAGGTCAAACTGTTGGCAGGTTGCAGAGCCTATTAGCCCTCTTTTCAACTGCAGTGGGACAGATACTTTGGAGGAAGTTATAGGACCCAGAGATGATGTATGTCATGGTCCGGGTTACAGGCATTTGGAGTCCTGGCTTGGTACGTCAGGACTGGGGTAGAGGTCGGGAAGCAGGAATCAGCAGTCCAGGGGTCAGGAAGCCAAGAGTCCATGAATCAGGATACCAGGTGTCTAGAAGCCGAAGCACAGCTAGGTGGGTAGCATGCTGCTGTGGCAAAGAGCCAGAGGGAAATGCTGGTCTTATATACCCCTCCCCGACCTTGCCACCAGGTGCTACGAGTCTCCTGTCAAGCCTCACCTGTGCGGCCGCGCCTTGCCCTTCCAGTTCAAACTCAGGAAGGCCCCAGTCTTGCGAGGCCCTACCAGTCACAGGGCCTGGCTCCTGCACGCACTCCTGACAATGTAGAAGGGGCTGTAGCTCAGTGATAGAGCACCTGCTATGCATGCAAAAGGTCCTAGGGTTCAACCCCAGCATCTCTAGGTATTACAAGACCTCTACCTGAAACCCTGGTCAGTGTCAACAGTACTGAACTAGTTGGACCAATCATCCAACTCAATATAAGGTAGCTTTCTTTGTTCCTACAAGGAAACAACCCTCCCCTGTTATCTGCAACCAGCATCTAGAACTCAGAGAATATACTGTCCTTGAACATGGAGAACCCATTTAGCTATGACAGCTGTTTGTGTCCCTTGTCTATCTCTGGAATGAACCCAGTATATGTTTTTATTTCATATAAGAAGATGTGTACTCTTGGGCACAGATCCTGCATTTGTATTCATGTGACTGGCTAAAGGCAGTCATGTGAAGCTGTTGCCTGTAGTGTTCTATAGAGACTAATACTCCAGAGATGGCTTACTGTCACATCATATTTCAACAGGCAAGGAATTTTATCAAGGTGTAGTAAAAACATAACAAATAAAAATGGCCGCAATTCTTTAAGAAAAGTTTTACCCCTCCAAACTTATACATGAAAGGTTCCCTATTTATTGTTGTCTCTCTTTAGACTGTATATTTGTTCTTTGCCAATTAATGCAAACTGGGAACTGTGTTGTTAGACTCCTACTCTTATCAGCCCCAGCCAACATGGCCAATTGTCAGGAATGGTGGGTGTTGTACTTCAAGAACATCAGGAAGGCCACAGGTTCCCCATCCCAGTGCTCAGCCATCAGAAATACGGCAAATATAGTTTTTGAAGGCAATTTCCCCAAATATAATGCATTCTATATTTTATTTTCACTAATATATGCATTTTATGCATACTTTCCCCTGTTATACACATTTTTGTACATAACTTTTGATTGGAGAACAGCATCACAAAATTTGGAGAAATGTGAATTTCAAAGGATGCTGTGTTTTGGTTCAACTATTGTTTTGAGAAGTATGAAACAGATAGGTTCCTATTCAGATGCGAGCTAAACTGAATTTCTTACACACTGATGAATGGAGCAAATACAGTATATTTTCTTCAGTGCTAAAGAGAGATAGCCGACATGGGTTCTCTCATAAATACAGTTCCTGCTATTTAATCTGTCTTGTGCCAATAAAATGTTTCCTTCCACAGCGATGTCACACTCTTTTATAGTTAATGTATTTTTATGAAATGCAAAACACTAAAGCTAAAGGTGTATCTTAGAATCACCAACAGCAAAGACATTGTCCTCATTTCTTTTTCACTAATGTGACTGGTTTTTGTATATAATTGGTATGAGGCTACTGAAGCAATCTGTTATTCTATGGAACAGGCCATGGAAATGCATTAGAAGTGCTACGATTTCTTAATTTGTATCTACCTATGCCTCTTTCATAATTCATTTCCCCGTGGAGTTTGTCTATAGGCATAGCGAGTCCCATTTATTCATTGAACAATAGAAAGTATTGCAGATTTACAATATACTAGGGTGACAAAAGAATAGCAACAGCCCGTACCAATAAACCTGGGCAGAGATAGTTTGACATATGTTAACTCACTGCTGGGAGACAGACTGTTGACCTTCAGAACATAGGCCAGGCCAGACTATCTAGCTAAGGATTATCTGATCTGTCTTAATCTGCATATTATTATTATTATTATTATTATTATTATTATTGGCCAATTCATACATCACTCACTGAACTAGAGGAGCAACACTACTATACAGTGCTAACTTAAAAAACACCCATTGAGAAGAATAAGGATGGAAAAGGTCCTCATTCATCAACAAGTTTTCTGCATTTGTGGTTCCAGTTATAACAGTTTCCATTTCTATCTTCTCATAGTCAAAACAAAACAAAACAAATTCCTTCCAGTAGCACCTTAAAGACCAACTAAGTTAGTTCTTGGTATGAGCTTTCGTGTGCATGCACACTTCTTCAGATACCTTCTCATATGAGATATCTTCTCATAGTTTGCCTTCCCTGTCTGTAGCCCTAAACCTATGCAGTATGTCTTTTCCCTAAAATGTCATTTCTTTCTTTCTTTCTTTCTTTCTTTCTTTCTTTCTTTCTTTCTTTCTTTCTTTTGTTTTCAGTGATAATTATTGTCACCAAAGATAGTAGGCATAAACATTTGGGAGCCATTCTTTACCCATTTTCCTTTATCAAGAGAAAGCACTACCAATTAACACAGTAAAACCAACCACTGAAAGCACACACAAATAAAACGTGAACACTTGTAGCTGCATACCAGTCTTGTTAGCCTGGGATTGGGGCAAATACCCTACACTTCCCAGCATGCTCTGTCTGAATATCTTGTATAGAAAGATTGGTGTATTCCTAATATGCATAATTACAGGGTCATTGAGGAAAATGATGATATAATTATCAAAGCTTTAATTGTACACCGATAAGTATTCATGAAAAGAGGATATCATTTCAACATGCTATTATTAGTGTCACTTTACTTCTGTTCCCAAAGCACACTATCTTTGCATTTGGGTAGAGCAATCTTCATGTTACACCAAGCCAGCCCAGGAGCAGAGGGGAAAACGCACCAAACAGAAAACACAAAAATGGTGTGAAAATGATAGAAATGTCCCATGCATCCCTGGAACATTACTGTGACCCACCAATCAGGGCCTTGACAGTGCCCACATGCTAAATAGACACAGTGCCCCTCACATTGCCCCTCCAGAATGCAAGAAATGCAGAACCCTAAGCATCAGTCACAGACATAGTCAAAGGATTCCTTTAGTGCTGTCGGTTACAGCAACAACAAACACACTCAGCAGATCACTGTGTGATAGGTTTTAGGGGGTTCATTCCGGATGTTACCACTCATGGGTATTTTTGAAACCTGTGATCCTGTGTATGTAAGGTTAGAATCTACAAGAGGAAACCTTTGTTTCTTAGTAAGTTAATGGCCTTGGTTTTCCAGTTAAGTACTGCCATGTACATGTCCAAAGATGTTGTCTTGTTGCCATAGAGACAGGTGAGCAAACCTTTTCCCACCTGACCTGGCTGGATGCATCCTAGAAGAGAGGGGGGCTGTGTGTGAGTGAGTTTTGTCTGATTCTGGAAGCTGAAGATACAGAGACTTGTCTTGCTCTGTGCTGATGTGTAATATGTGGAAATAAAAACCATATATCCTAAAGACACCACTGTCTCTGGTGACATTCATTCCAAGGAAACCAAACCCTTGGTAAGTGCTGCAACCCTAGAGTCTTTTGACACTTGGAGATCGGGGTGTGTTCAACAACTGATTTGAATTCCTCCACTGGACAAAAACGTTACCTCCCCCAAACCCCCAATGGAATCACAGAGCTGAAGGAACCCCCAGCATTAAACATTTTAAAATCAATCACCTCTGTGGTTTTCCTTTAATTTTACAAAGATATTTTCATAAGTCATCTTAATGATATTTTTATTATTTTTATTATAATATTCAGGAACTTTGTTTTAAGGAGAAAATCTCTTTTTATGCTTGCTCGTGACAAATAAGTTTTAGTTGAGCATTAAAAGCTTTAAAAAAAAATATTCTCACAAGAAGTTGTTCTTCTTGATAGTCATCTTTGAGCTTCTTAAATGTTCTTTTCTGAAAAGCTATAAGTAGAATTATTCTCTCTCTTTTTGCCAAATGAACAAAATGCAATCCAGAATTTTGTATGTTAAAGCTGGAAAATATCATTATGTCCTTATTTTGTATACCAGAATACAACTAACAAGCATGGGAAAATGATGTGATAATACTTGGAGACTCTTTGATGTTACACAATTATTTCACTGTATTTGTGATACAAGTAAAAAGAGGAAATAATTTTAAAGTTTTACTGTCATATAAGTAATAATACTTAACTCATAGGGTAGTAAGTCTATCGCAGTGAAAATATTTTTATTATGAGTAGCTCCTAAGGAATCTCTCTAAACTGGGTGAGTGGGTATTAAAATGACATATGTCGTTAAAGGTAAGCAAGTGCAAAAGTGATGCACATTGGGATAAATATATAATATATAATATATAATATATAATATATAATATTATATATATATATATAATATAATATAATATAATATAATATAATATAATATAATATAATATAATATAAATATATATATATTAACTTAGAATATATGCTAATGGGAACTGATGATAGCCAACCAGGAAAGAGATTTTAAGATCCTTGTGGATTGTTCACTGAAAATGTCTATTCGGTTAAAGGGGGACATGAAAACGGCAAATTCCACCCCAGGTGCAATGGAGGATGCTATTCTCACTAGTACTGAAGTAAGATCCATGATGCAAGTCCCATCTGTTTCTGTACATAGAATGGGAAATGGGGACACCACATTGCCCTTCACACCAGGCAGCAAAGTATATTAGATTGGCCCTTGCAGTACCATTGGTTAATACTAGGAAGTCTAACCAAGTGAGGCTGGCCAGAATGGAGGGAGGAGCACCAGAGAGCTGCCCAAAGCTCACTGTATGTTTCCCTGCCCCATACCTGTACAGTGATTTAAGAGAAGCCAGAATAGCTGTAAGTGGAATCATGACACAGGAGGCTTTTGAGATGGTACTTACAACACCAGTGAATGTGAAGGGCCTCAACCATGTTGTAAGCCTTTAAAGCAGAGATCTTCATCCTAGTCTGTATCTGTATCAGATTTGAAACTGTATCTGCACATGAAATCATTTCATTCCTATACAACAAAATTCAAAAATTGGCTGGTCTACCAAACTCCATGGTTTAGAGAGGCATGTGTCTTCATTTGTTCCCTACACCCCATCCACATTTTTGGTACCTGTCTGTCTCAAGAGACAATGCAGTGTGCCTCTGGGGGTGAAGTCAAGCCACTGTGTTAGTAGCACCGAAGTGACCTCTCCCGGGGCACAAGCCTGGGCAGTGTGCATGGAGGCCCTGGGCTGCCCAAATGACAGGACCCCCCTCGCTGATGTGGTCCAAAGGAAAGTAGATCGATACATTTGGGACCAGCTTGGCTGCAGGAGTTCTGGAAGAAGGCATACAAGATACCACCCAACGTCTTAGGGACTCCTTTATGTAGGATTTACTCCTTAGCCTTTTCTTCACCCCAAGATATCCCACACAGCAGCAGAGATTTGGGATCAGAATTTTCTTTCTTCTATATCTGCTGTCTTCCCACGTTGATGAGCCCCATTTTAGCCAGTCCCACCCATCAGCTTTCTTCCATACATCCATTCTAGGGGCGACACTGGCTGTCAGCTTCTTCCTCCTTAGAGCCAATGGCAGCATTTTTTTAACTCAGCAAGGAGGAGAAGTGCAAAACAAGATCTGTGCCTGTCATTGGCTCTGGCGCCACCAGCTGTTGACCTCTCTGTCTTCCAGTCTACCAAGCTCAATGCGCACCAGTCACTACTGGTTTCAGGTTTTGAAGGGTGTCAAAATAGACAGTGTTAGCCCCATACACTCCCTTCTCACCCTTCTAGTTTTACTAACAAATTGCTAGTCTTTCAACGTAACTCAGATTAAGCACCAGCTTAATTTTTTAATTCCAAGAGCAATTAAAAATGGCTGCTAATTTGTTGCTGCTGTTTCACACCTTTTCTTGGAACTGCCTTGAAATTCCATATACTACATTGTACCATAAATGCCTCTCTACCTACAAACCATACCCTTTGCCAGTGTAACAAATTTTATTGGCAATTCTTATACTCTAATGAAGTAGTAATGAAGAAAGGGAGGGGGGATGTATAATTGGTGGCATATAGGCATGTCACATAAATCGTTACTGCCATTCCTTGTATCAAAGAATCTTTTTAAAATTTCATCTCCTAAATTGAGCAAACAGAAATGCGGGATATTTTCCCGTATTCTCTGCAATGACATTTGCAGTAAGTTTAATTTATAATATTGTACCAAGTATCCACTTCTATACTGTCATTGAGATTATTGAAATGATAGTTCTGCAAGATAATCTATCAATCCAAACTGCAGAGCTTGGACCAATCTCGTCTATATTAAAATTACCTTCCCTGTAAGAAAGCCATAATTCTTCTCCTTTTTTCACACAACTTTGCTTTCTGTTTTGAGTTTTATGAATAATTGCTTTGTGCTGATCAAAAACAAATTATAATGTACTACATATACTGCCATTGATCACTATAAGTTCTAATGTATAAGTAAAACTATGTTTATGTTTCAAACTAAACCTGACATCTCTATAATAAGATCGCGTACACACTAGATAGCACATTCTATACCATGCCAAGAAAGGCAGATTGCTCAGGTTATGTGAGAAAATTGCCACATTAAAAATAAGATGTAATACTAATAATAATACTAATAATACTAATACTTCTAGTTGAAGACTGAGTGGATGATTAATTTTGTTTTTTTAAAAAAGCAATGCTTAGATATCTATTGTGTGTGTCAGACACACACACACACACACACACACACACAGTGTGGTAGTATGCTGGGGCCAAACGTTTCTTTGGGGAAGGACCATAGAATCACTGACATCTCCAAGTGGGGCTGCCTCCAAACCTGGAGAGCCACTACCAGCCGGTTTAGGGCAGGAGTAGCGGATGTGGTGCCTTCTAGATGTTTTGATGACCAACTCCCATCCTCATCCTATCATCCCATCTACCATTGACAATGCTGGCTATGGCTACTGGGAACTGTAGTCCAAAACATATGGCTATCCCTGGTGTACGCAACTCTGAGCTGGATGGTATAAAGCTCTAGATGACTTAGACCCCAAATATCTGAAATACAGACACTCTTGGTAGTTCCACCAGCCTCAGAATTTGGGTGTGGACGCAGGTAGCAGCCTGGAAGAGGGCATTCTCTGCAGCAGCCCATAAGAGGTGAAATTCCCTCCTCACAGAGGTGCACCTTCATTGTGTAGCTTTCAGTTCATGTTGAAGACACACTTCTACCTTGGCCTTTGACACCTGGCATATATGTCTATCCCCACCCTATTCTTCAGATTGTGAATTGCTGTAACTGAGAATATCATCGTCATTGCAATCCTTGGCACCTCAAGCATCAGGTATATACCACTAATTTATAAAAGAAAATTAGAGCAGTTCACAACAACTGTACAACCTCCATACAATAAAAACCAATGGGACCAGTGATGGATAATACTGGCACCTCTCCACCTTTTGGCTAAGATGATGATGATGATGATGATGATGATGATAATATTTTTTATTTATACCCCGCCCTCCCCAGCCAAGACCGGGCTCAGGGTGGCTAACACTCAATATAAAAACAAATTGATTGAAATGCAACTTAAAAACAAGATTAAAATACAACATTAAAACATTAAAACATTAAAATACAGCCTCATTTCAATGGAAACTCAAATCAAAAACTTTTTAGTGGGATGAAAACGTCAAGTCTTCACCAAGGCTAACTTTCCAGACTGGTCCTACATGGACCAGAAAAAAGCCAGGGAAGTCCCCAAATGGGAGTTCCGTCACAGGAAGAGAAAGGAAAAAAAGAAGAGGGGGAGGAAATCAAATTGATTCCAAGCTGAATAACCCTGTCTTACAGGTCCTGCAGAAAGAAATCAGATCCTGCAGGGCCCTGGTCTCATGAGACAGAGCGTTCCACCAGGCCGGAGCCAGTGTTGAAAAAGCCCTGGCTCTGGTTGAGGCTAATCTGACTTCCTTAGGGCCCAGGACCTCTAGGGTGTTGCTATTTATGGACCTTAAGGTCCTCTGTGGGGCATACCGGGAGAGGCGGTCCTGTAGGTACGAGGTAAGATCAGATGTGCAGTACCAGGTGACACTGACTGGATAATCTAACCTGGCACAGGGCACTTTCCTTTGAGTTGCTAAACACTATACAGTACAAAGACATATATTTTGGAAGTGTCCTATTTTAAACACAAAGTGGCATATATTCAAACTGGATTCCAGTCTAATATCTAAGAGCACCAAACACCTGTTGGAGGTCATCAGGTGCTAGATCTAATCCTGGAATCCCCATTTCCTTGCTAAAGTTCACCAGGTCCACACATCATTAGCAATACCTCTGACAACACTATTATCTCATGGGATACAGAAGCTCTGCAAATACTCCAAAGCCTTCAGGTGATCTCACAGTTCTCTGACTTGGGGGTGTAGTTATTTGTGAAGCTGGTGTATGATTATGCATGTAAGAGAGAGAAATATATATATACACAACTGAATGAAGACAGAAATCCTTGCTTTTGAAAAAGCCGGATACTTAAGCAGGTACAGAAGGCTTCCACCTTAATGATCCACTGGTTTTAATGGAACCCTCAAGTTAGAGGGCTAAGGAGTTCAGTTTCAGTCATGCAGTGTGCATTGCTGCCTGGTTTAAATATGTGCATTTAAGCATAGGGCCACATTCCATGACACACAGACTCCAGACACATCTTTGATCATTCTTTGTGATGCATAAAATATGTCACAGCTGTGCTATAAAAGACAGCAGCCATCAGGTAAGGCTGTCACTTGCCCTTGTTGGATTGAGCGGGTTGGGAGGGGGTATGAAATACAGATTTTTGGTCTTATATTTGGAGGGAGTGGGTTGCTATTGGGGGGGGGAGCAATCTATTTCATCTGTTACACCAGGACTAAGGAAATAGGTGTGTTTTGAAAGGGGCAAAAGAGAGAGGAAAATATCTAAAGATCCTGTGTCAAAAGATGAGTTTAGTTTCCAGGAAATAATGGAATGTGTTTCAAACTCTTCAGCTCTTTTTTCAAAGGTCCTAGAATACAAAAGACACATATTAAGATGGTTTTATGTGACTCTTATTCCTGGATTTGTTATTTCAGTAAATATATTAAATAAACAGACTGAAAAGAACAGATCTAGCTGATATTTTGTTTCAGCATCTATCTAACAATTTTTGTGTTGTAAGTTGTAAATATGTTACCTGCTGGCTGACTCTAAATGCTAGGTTTTCCAAAAGGATTGCCTGTTTCTCTCGGGATAGGATACTTTGATTTCCACTCCTCATACATCTCATTTTAGTTTAGAGGTTCAAATGATCTGGGTAATAAACAGACAATACCCATAAGGAAAAACACAAAGCTCTGAAAGCCATGTCTTTCCTAATAATTCACAAACTTTTCAAAATATACTTTTTATGGAAACATGAAATATTTCTATTAACATATTGATAAAATAGAATTTTAAAACGGTGTTGGCTGAAATTTGTTTTGTTGAATGTAATGACTTTGTTCCCAGTTAGTTAATGTGTTGAGTCATATCAAAAATTCATACCTCATTATTTATGGGGCAGCAAAGGAATCTCATGCGATCAAAATAAAAATTGCTTTCGGAGAGAAGTATGAAAACCGCCTTTTGTGCAACATTTACTGAGCATACAATGTACAAGATAAAAAATAATAACAATGGCATCACTTTTTAACAGGAGATAGAGGCTCCACACACTAGCATTATTATACAGTAGTTAAGAGTTTGCGATATTTATCAGGACCCTACTTTATTCAGGTACTGAAAAGGAACCATGCTTCTTCTCTACTCTTTTAAAGTATGTAGTTATGTGTAATTTCACTCTGGATATGTTTGCTACAAAGATGCTATTTTCAGGCAATTCTAAACAGACTAAGGAGTCCTAAATCCTACTGAGATCAATGGGGCTTAATCCCAGAAAAGTGGAAATGTCAAAGCTGCACTAAATACTTTCTCATGAGTAAACATGCATAGGTTTAATCTGAAATGGCTGAATATGTATCTCCTGACACCCCACAACCGGATAACCTCCCAGTGTCATAGGGAGCCCAGCAGGGGATATTATGCCCATGATCTCCTGAAGCCTAGAACTAGTGCTGCATAAAACCACAATGCCTGCATCATTGTTGCGGAAGGATTTCTGGAATAAGGTCATAAAGGTAAAGGGACCCCTGACCATTAGGTCCAGTCATGAACGACTCTGGGATTGCGGCACTCATCTTGCTTTACTGGCCAAGGGAGCTGGCGTACAGCTTCTGGGTCATGTGGCCAGCATGACTAAGCCGCTTCTGGCGAACCAGAGCAGCGCACGGAAACGCCGTTTACCTTCCCGCTAGAGCGGGAGTGCTTTCAAACTTGCAAGTTGGCAGGAGCAGGGACTGAACAACGGGAGCTCACCCCATCGCGGGGATTTGAACCGTCAGCCTTCTGATCGGCAAGTCCTAGGCTCTGTGGTTTAGACCACAGCGCCACGTGCATCCCTTTGGAATAAGATCATAGGAACTCTAAATATTATTGTTAACAACAGATTGGATAGAGACTCTTAAGAGCACTGTTGCATCATTTAGAGAAAGTTACCACGCAAGATCAAATGTTGTGATGCATTTATCAAGTATGGTGAACACTGAACCAGTAAGCATTGGCAATTGGTTACAGCCTCTTCTATTTAGATATTGACTAGTCAATAGCTAAAATGAATAAATTTAACATTTAGGTGAGAGTAATCCTGGCTTTGCAAATTTTAATATTTTTTAAATACATTTTCTGGAATTCCATATATTATCATTATTTACGAAATTACTATCCTGCCCTTCTTCCCAGAAAAGCCCAAATTCTTAATACGTAGGATATATATGTTTTGCTTTCTTTTCTGATTTAATGTTTCTAAATTCACTTTTGGCAGCGAACTGATCCAAAAAGAAAGAAAAGGTAGCTGTTTTGCAGCAAGTTGCCTGGTGAAAAGATAAAAGTCACCCTTCTTCCATCAAAGCAGACTCCGAAGTCCCATTGATTTCAGTGGAGATACTGAAGAATGTGCTTGCATCTCTCCAGTGGAATCAGTTGGACAGAGAGTGCTTAAATTTGGCTGGATGTATGTCCATTATGTTAGTTAGAAACTGATTAGAAGGAAAAGCTTTGCCGGGAATTAAAATACAGCACCCAACAGGCAAAATTGATTAGGAGGCTACCATCTGGCTGGAAAGTTTCTGCCATATGTTTTGACCAACGTAGCAAAACAAAGGGTTTTATACTGTCACCACCTCCAGTTCTGTTTTATAAATTACATTCCATTTTATTATAAGTATGAAAAAGATTAGGGAATGCTTCATTCATCTATGACTGGCTGCCTAATTGGAAAACAGGCACTATATAAAATTTTAAGAGATGTATGCAGTGAACAGGGATTGGTTGGAAAATCATTTGACAGCTGAAAGCAACAGAGGTCCAGGAACTGCTATAAATTGTTTATTATGTAGATCTTTAATTCTTAATAAGTTTTATTCAAATAATTCTTTTATGTTCTATGTTCATAGTTTATCCTTGATAATAACTAGAGGAAAAATTCTTACAAAAAATCCTGCAGGGTGGAGTGGGAGGGGAATGTCGCAAAATTCATGTGCAGTATCAAACACTTGCAATATCAAAAATATATTTAGTTTTTTCCCCCTTTAGAAGGCATAATTTCATAAAGAATAAATTTAAAAATTTCAGTCTATAGGAGTGTGTATGACTCTGTGTGTGTGTGTGTGTGTGTGTGTGTGTGTGTGTAGGTTGCTTTTGGAAAAACAGCATATCAAGTTCAAATGAAATTTAGGAATGTTAATCTCTTTTGCAGCTGCTATTTTTGTTTTATAGTATTGTTACAGCTGTTTTTAATTTCTTTTAAGAAATACTAAACCTTTAGGAGTATTCCCAAGTGAAACACCACAGCACAGATAATTGGTTTCATTGCAATTCAGATTATGAACATCATTTTTCAGTTGTTACTTTCAAACTATATACACAGCTAAATCTGTAAGCCATTTTCTTCATTTCTGCTACTAACAAAAATGTAGAAAAGGTGAACAAAAAGCACAGTGAAGGCTTCACAGAGCCTTGCTGTATGCCTAATGAGCCGTTGTGATGCTTGGAAATATTTATGGATCAATATACTGCGCTGACGATGTATGCACAAACATATTGCAAAAGCATTGCTGGCTGTGACATCTACACATAGATGACCAAATACATTAGATTGTCACGGGACATTTTAAATTTACACCTCTGGGCAGCAGCTGTGCTTCTGCATCCCATGGGTGTTACTTAAAGGAAGGGCAGGCAGTGTAAAATAGGATTTGCATTCTCCTTAAAGTGTAAATTTCAACATATAGCAGCTATAGCTCTGAGGCTGTTGCTGCACATACGATTTTAAATGTGCCTGCTAATGTATATGTATGATAAAGCAGTCCTTGACTTCACAACAAACACACTGTTTCATACCACTAGAAACCGTACCTAATGCACTTTAATCTACATCAGAGAGTAATCTTGCAGGCTACTAAATAGGGATGAAGTGAAATTTCTCAAGTTTCAAGACCTGAGAATAATTTAGCTAGCTTGCAAGATTCATATAGGGAAGGCTAATATTGAGTGAATATCACTAAATAATCTCTTTAATTTATACAAGTTTTTGTCTTAAATGGAAACCTTTAATACAAGTATCCTACAAGAATAACTTACCTCCTCTGTTTTGCATGGTTGGAAGCCAAGGAATTTTTTGCCACTTTCTTCTAGCTGCACTGAACACAAGGATGCCAGCGGTGGGGGAATCTGTTTGGTTTTCATGTTAATGCAAACTCCCTAATTTGCATTTCCTGGGCCAATACTTGAATGAAAATGTTTCTATTTTTTGAAATTTGCACTTTTACAGGTTTTGTGATGCAGTTTTTCAACCGAAAAATGTGTATTTTAAAGAAGTGTACACTGTGGGGAAAATATGTGCAGAGTTCACATATCAGCGGGGGGAAATGTACAAAATGCATTATATTTGGGGAAAGTGCTTGAAAAAATTCGGCAAACGTACATACAAAAAATACATCTATTTGGAGAAAAAGGAGGAAAATGTGTACAAATTTCCATGCAGACGTTTTAGAAAAATAAATGCAATCTGATGTAAAAGTGGGATAAGGTTGGAAAAAGGAGAAACTGAGAGCAGCTGAAAATAAAACATTCATCCATCCCTAATTGAGTATCAGGATTCAGAAAGACTAAGGACCCTACAGACAGGTGAAAAATAAGCTATCCTTCTGCAGTGTTTCAAACCATCTTTCCTTTCACCTGAAAGATAATGGCATTTAAAAAAATAAATAAGAAGCTGCCAAAAATGCAGGACCCAGAATTGCATCCTAAGCAAAGATACTGGGCTGATTTCATGCCATCCTACCTTAGTAAAAACACCAGGACACAATGAGAGACCACTTGGGACCTGTGATGGAGCAGCGACTGAGGGAGTCACAAGGCCTTTCCTGGAGGGCATGTGAGATGTCAGCAAAGGCATACTATGTTAGCGCCATGCAAGTGCAAGGTTCCTTAATGGCTAGCTGGGTATTGCATTGCCATGGACAGAATCAACAACCCAAAATGGGTCATGCAAGCCAGTTAGGAGACAGGAATCCACCTGGTGCTGAAGATGCGACTCTCCATGCCTTTGTCACATCATGACACCATGCAGTAATGGTTTTAGGTCATCAGATCAAGGATGCCTGTCCCTTGATCACCACTCAGCAATGGCTGTCTTCTACCGGACTGTCTAATAAGCTGCAACTGGTGGTCCTACAGAGAAGCTAGTACATCAGAAGCTAGAAAACTGACCTGCTAATTTTCTATGTGCTCCACTTGCGATCTGAAATGGTATACTGCAGAAAGAGAATAAACCAGATTGCACAATGATCTTAGCTCTGAGTCCCTAAAACAACACACACACACCCTTTTTTTGGTCTTGAGTTTCTGCAGTGCCTTTTTTGTACTGGAACACATAAGCCCTGAGATGTAGAGGAAATGGGGTAATACTTTCCTGCTCAGTTTCTCAGAGCATTCCAGATGCTGGGAATTTCTGGCCTACCTACAGCCTAATGATAGCTGAACAATTGCCATCCTTTGTGGTATTGGCATAATATATTTCATTCTTGCTGAATTCACGGGTTTTTTTTGTTCTCATCGAAGAACTTTGATTTTTGGCATGGCAAAATCAAAAGTGTCACTTCTTAAGAAACCATTATTCTGTTTATAGTTTAACACCTAGTGAAATGGAACAGAACGAATTGGGATGGGCAGGATGTTGTTTTGAAGTCATTTAATAAAACCTAAGTGAGATGATATACTTCCGCATCTGGAGTTGTGCTCACTGACCATTTTTATTCACCGAAGTGCATAATAAGCTGAAAGCATGAATCAAATTTTGATAGCTGAACATGTGAGGGTTGCGCTGGCACGATGTGTGAAGCATGCCATAGAGTCAACTCGCTCCAGTGGTCTGTCTTTGAGCCAACTAATGGGGTGAGTCCCAAATTATTTAAATTTATGTGGCTGGGAATGAGTCGCTCATAAGTTTGCTAGTCCCTTGCCCTTAAAATTAAAGAAACAGCATCTTCTTTTTGGGTGGGGGGGAACCCCGCTATGGAAAATATTGGTCTCTTATTTACAGCATATAAAATGACTGATGTGCACCAAAAATTATGCCGGGAGAGGAAGAGATACTTCAACGTGGAATTATAAAAAATGAAAGAAACTGAATCATGTGTCTAACCAAGATTGATTTCTGATTGGCTGAAAATCTGTCAACTGTAACGCAAGCCTACATTGTTGAAAGTGAAAGGCCTGTAAGCCTTTTATTAGCAGAAGCTGGATCAGGATCCAAACTTACAGGCTTAGAATAGACCTATTGAAATGAAAGTGACTCATGACTACGTTCTGCTTCGATCATGACCCAGAGCAGAATCCTAAACCATGTCTACTGAAAAGCAAAACCTATTTCATTCAATGGGGCTTACTCCCAGATAAGAAGAGATGGTATTGCAGCCTTGATCCAATCTTAAGGACCCATATTTCTTTATGTACAGAGCATGGTAGACAAATTTGGCTGCTGTGGCACCCCATTTGCCCCAGCTATGAGCTGCTTCTAGGGAAGCTGGATCATTGTGAATTCTGATATAGACTGACCAGATCAGCGTATCTTGGACAGACTATAATTTAGCTATCCCCTGTGTGTTTTGCACTTGTTCCTGCACACTGCTCAGCTTTTTTTTTTTTTAAGCATCAAAACATGGATAGACACTCAGAACTTTTAGAAATGCTTGCTTTAAGAGAAAAATTAATGTGAATTTTTATACAGTTTTTTTGGGGGGGAAATAAAAATAATGCAAATTAATGCTGAAGTAGGGTAGAACTGACTTATGGGTAAAAACATACAAAAAGGACTGGATTCACCGATCCTTCCCCCTGTGACTTTATACAAGTTATTTGTATTCTGATATGAATATTAAATACACATGGGATGTGCCAGATGTTCAGTACAGAAGCATGTATGTTCCTGTGAAAGCCTCTCTATAGCTCTCATTAAGAAGAAATCAGGAGAGGGACATATACTCAGTCCAGGACCAGAATGATGTGCACATGCACAACTTCCATGCTAACCAGTTATGTAATAGTATCTGGTTGAAGATTATGAATTGGTTGCATTTGCGACATTGTAGATCCATTCATATGTTTGGGGCAAACCTGTGTGGACTTTCTGTGGGGAGGGGTTAGCCCTGCCCCCAGCGTCCCCACATGTACCAACTTCATTGCAGACCTTCCTGGATTCTGGAGGAGGAATCTAAGCAAGTTTGGTGTATATATCAGGAACTCTTGAAACGGGTTTCCTGATTGCAGTGAGGTTTCTAAGTTTATTCAGCTGGATGCCATTCACAACCACCATCTAAAAATTGTCCCAAGTGGAGCAAGCACACAAGGGGACATTGGGGGTGCACTTGCCCTGCCCAATATTTGAAGAACATATACATCTGAATAAGAAAATACCATTTAAGTCTTACATTCCTAAGCAGAGAACTCTAGGATAGCATTTCATATTACATAAGGTATTTGGTTTTCCAAAGGATTTCCCATTATGGACCAAATTCAGAGTTCCCCGTTGCATGTTTGCCTTGTAAAGCTATTCCGGGAAGAAGCTATAGACTGCATCCTTCCTTTTTTCAGAAATATCCCCAATGCCTTCAGTAAAGGCCAACTATCCATCGCCTACAACGAACTGTGTGTATTACTTTGGGGGGCAACCCACATTTTTCTATTTGGAGCCTAGTCTAAAAAGCTGCACTTAAATCCATGAAGCTTATGCTGTTAAGATATTTCGTGGCTAAGGAGCCAAGCCTTATGCCATGTGCTGAAGCAAAAAGACTCTATTCTATAGACCCTGATTCTGTATTCGGGGCTATGTCCCACATTACTTTTAGAAGACCCATCTGTGGCTTAAAACACATGAAAATGGAATCTGGGAAGTGTAATACATGCCTCTACACCAGATGCAGGGGATTAAAGGGAATGGATATCATCTCCTACCCTGCTTATGAACTTCCCAGAGGCATCTGGTTGGCTACTGACTGTAGACAGAATGCTGAGTGATATGGACCATTGTTTTGACCCGGCATGGCAAATCATATGTTCTTATGCCTTTTCCCAAGAGCAGACAGATGACCTCCAGACAGACACACTTTCAGAAGTTCACCCTACACTCAGCAGCTCTCAGAGAAAGATGTGCCTCGCACTTCTCGTGTTACATGCCATCTGTGTCTTCTGAAATAGCATGGGAAATGACCTTAGTGACCTCTCAGCAAAAGAAATGCACTGTAAAATAGAAGACAATAAAATTGCAACATCCAAAAATGGTACTTAGGTTAAAAAGAACAAATTCTAAGGATGGATTTACCAGCATATTGGGAAGCACTCGGTGAAACTTGAGGTTCCTCCTACTCATCACCAAGAGTCTTGGATGTATAAATGGGAAGCCCTTCAGTGTGTCAAGCCCACTATTTGCAGGATCTTTCCCTGGTTATGGAACAAAACAGAAGAAGAACCACGTAACAATGAAATAGCCTAATTCACGTACAAACAAGCAGGGTATGGTACTGAAATGAGAAACAATTTTTGATGGGCTCCCCAAGGCCCAGTCTTGGAGGCTGTTTTTAATATTCTCCCACATGGTGAATGGCTAAGAGTCAAGACCTTTGTCTACAGCCCACCCATCCCACATATGCAGGTTACCAAGAATGTAGGTTGTTTCTGATCATTGGTCTTATTACTTGATAACCACAGCCAGTCAACACCTATTTAGAACCAGGAGACAGGACTTCCTGGTCAGAGTACTTTTAAGGAAGATTTGAATCTATTTGCTTTGCATTTTACAAACAAAGCCATGGAAATGACTTGGTCTGGACAAGTCTTGCTGAAACCAGTGGATCTGCCCCAAAGCACATTAAGCTGTTTGAGGGTTGGAGCCCAAAAGTTTAAGGGAAACTACACTAAAATGTTTGCACATTTCAAAGAAATGATGTGACAAGTGGTAGCATTTTGAGGAAAGTGACAGCTGATCAGAGACCCCAGTTTCTAAATTCTGTTGACAGGACAAAGAAATGAGGGAAAAGATGGTGCGTGCCTTGATTTAACATAATTCTCGGTGCAGAGTCTGTACGAGCACATTG
The DNA here is from genome assembly GCF_951804945.1 of Podarcis cretensis. Classification (NCBI taxonomy): domain Eukaryota; kingdom Metazoa; phylum Chordata; class Lepidosauria; order Squamata; family Lacertidae; genus Podarcis; species Podarcis cretensis. The sequence goes on along the minus strand of NC_137176.1, from coordinate 62,676,133 downwards.
TGGGATGCAGTTCTCTCAGAGGGTTAAGTGCTTTAAATGGATGTGAAATTTGAGCGCACTCCTAAAGTGGGAACTCTCTGGAGGAAACTTCATGCATTTTTTATTTCTCGAGTAAAATAAAAAAGAAGTTTGATTCAATATACAGATGTTTTCCTCTTTGATGTTTGAAAAGCTCTGGGAAAACACATCTAACAGCTCTCAGCTGTATTTGTTTAGCTCAGGTAGCTGGAGATTTACGACAACACGCAGTTGAGAGAACAACTGCATTGCGATTGTAATTGTTCTGCAAGAGACTGAACAGTAATTTCAAGCCAAATAGAGCTTCAAAGTGGAAATTTATCTGTAGCAAATGTGTCTTTGTTTCTATATTGATAATAGGAATTACTGATGATTCCCTTTTTTCCATAATAGATGCCAAATTTGGTGAGATTATATAGTAGTCAACGGTATATGCCAATGGTGTTGAGGAATATTATATGTGATACTCTTGTGGTTTAAAAAAGGCATTCTGACAAAAGTGTTGTCTAGTTCACAAATTTCCCTATGACTCAAGGCATATTTAGGCTTCTTTTTAAAAAGTGTGTGTGTTTATTTTTAAAGTAGCTTCTAGGCAGGTGACATTTGGTCAATTTTTATAGTTAATCCCCCTTTTCTAAGACCATTGCTGATATTGGTGAATAAAGAATAATAACTCAATCAGAGGAAAGGAGTTTGATTCCAAAAGTTGAGATAGACATCAGTGAATCTGAACAGATACAAGAATTGGTTGCTGTTGTTACTGTTCTTGTTAAAAGGCATGCTATTGTATTATTTTTAAACTCCCTCAAGCATCAACTGGTAGTTGTGGTGGCCAGATAGAAAACTTTCTATAATAGTATACATGAGGCACAGAAATAGTGCACTGAATGCTACCTAAATTCATGAACGTAAAATCATATCACAAAACTGTTGCAATGTTAATCTGCTTACATGTGTGCATATAATGACAATGCAACTTAATTCAATATTATTGTACTGTTTGAGATTCAGTACAACCTCATTATTCTGAATGGCTTAGGGAAACATTCAAACTTGGCCTGCACCAAGTTGGGCCAAGAAGGAATTATAGTTCTAATTTTGTATGGAATTTTGTAGAGGCTAGAGTTCAGAAAAACCATCCCACAAGCCAGGACCAGAAGGTTATCTTCAATAGTTAATGTGGATCTATAGTTTTATTTAATAGCTAATGTAGTGCTGATTTTACAAGTGTCTGTACATAGCAAACAGTAAGCTATGGTTTAGGACAAGCTAAAGAAACAAATAATGAGCGTGAAAATTTGCTGAGCCATGTCATGTAGCATATAGATCACAAAACCTATATATAAAACCAGGGAGCTCTGCCTATCTTCCAGTGGAGGAACAGAGCCCAGTGTCTTTACTCTGCTCATATAAATTGAATAAATGTCACTCTTGTTGAAGAGAAATGAAGAGTAATTGATTTTTCACTATATCTGAGTTCACTGTAAGTAGGTTTCAACGTACGCAGAGTTGTTCCCTGCTACCAGGCTCATACTTTTTCCAAAACAGACAGATTCTCTTAATAACAGGTCCCTAGCCCAAGCACATGAAAGCAATTAAATAGTAATTACACAACTAATTAGAAAGCCTATAAAGATGCAGGCCTGCATCTAAACAACATCATTAACTAGAGACCATAACCGACGTAATTACTTTGTTGCTGCTGATGGCTGCCATTGCTGCAGGAGAATGCGGCATATAAAGATGGAGGGGGACAAATTTCATCAGCAGAAATAAGGTGCGTGAACTAGTTCAGAGAAAGGGTATATTAACTTTCCAATTAGAAGTGCTAGGCTGCAAATACTATGCAATGCCAGTTGTACCATTTCTGATCTTGGTTTAGCTACTCCAGAAATAGTTTGCTTTCCGTAGATCTCCTGTCTTCCGTCCTAAATCCCTTCCGCCTTTGGCTCAAGGATGATGTGATGCTGAAAGGGCACAGAGGGGGGGATACATTGTGGAACTGGACATAGAATTCAGCTTCCCCCAAATCTCAGCATTCTCCTTTAAGCAAACAAACAAACAAAACATGACCACAAGGTTTATAGCACACCTAGATGTGAAGGCCCTGCAAACAAAGCTATTTCCCCCCTTTTTATGCTTTGTGAAATAAAAAAGAGAGGCTGATTCAAAGACTGGCTTGCTGCGAAATGTTTGGTGTTCAAGGCTGCTTCACTTGAGAAGTATTGTTTTGTACTTGGGCAAGATGAACAAGAACACACTAGTTGGATTGGGTACTGGTTGTTGCTACTATTGCATTTCTATCCTGTCTCTCCATATAAATCATAGGAGCCACATTAGGCTTTGATCACACCAGAACCTTGGATTCAGCAAAGTGGGTGTGTCATATGCCTTCAGACAGTGTTCTGGGACCTTGGCCATGTTTACATGCATTTTTAACATGACTGGTGTCCCAGGATTGTAGCCAGTGCTGTTTGTTAGTAACCTGAGTGGGCTTCAGATCATAGAAGACAGCCTTATGCAGAGCTTGTCTGAGACCTGGGGCAGCTGGGAGGCCTGGGGTACTCTTGGCATGACAGCAGAAGTCTGGCAGCTCCCTAACAGGGTGCCCTTGCTGGCTTAGCCCTCCAAGGCCTGGGACAAGTGTACCCAACCGCCCTCCCCCCTTCTGCACAGGCCTGATAGAAGAAGACCTCACTGCTCTCTCCTCTCTCTTGTAATCCCCTCATAATCTACAGTGGAGGCATGGGGGACCCTCTAAATCAGATGTTGGAAGTGCACTGAATGAGAAGAGAACAATGAAGTTCCATTGCACAAGTGGAAGCCTGCTCATATAGCATTGTAACGGTAAAGGTAAAGGGACCCCTGACCATTAGGTCTAGTCGTGACCGACTCTGGGGTTGGGGCGCTCATCTCACTTTATTGGCCGAGGGAGCCGGTGTACAGCTTCCGGGTCATGTGGCCAGCATGACTAAGCCACTTCTGGTGAACCAGAGCAGCGCACGGAAACACCGTTTACCTTCACGCCAGAGTGGTACCTATTTATCTACTTGCATTTTGAGGTGCTTTCGAACTGCTAGGTTGGCAGGAGTTGGGACCGAGCAACGGGAGCTCACCCCGTCATGGGGTTTCGAACCGCTGACCTTCTGATCAGCAAGTCCTAGACTCTGTGGTTTAACCCACAGCGCCACCCGCGTCCCTATATAGCACTGTATCCACCCTAAATATACAGTATAAGCAATTTTCATTGTGCTGATTCGAGTGCATATATTGTATAATTGAATATCCTGCCCAAGTGAAAAATAGCATCTAGAATGAAGCATTCAGCCTGGAGGAGGGCTCTCCAGGCCTCTCTTTCTGACCTTGTTTCCTACCCCAAGTACTGAGATATATCCTTGAACTCTAATGCTTCTTGTCTGCTTGAAGAATAGGAACAGTTGTTTGTGTGTGTAAAAACTAACCAACTGTACAAAAGTAAGACTCATCTCTGTTGCTCCACCTAATTTTGCCTCTGGCCATGCCTACCACTGGCATGTGGCCCTCAGAAGGGACTGTGGCCCTTGGGTTGAAAAAGGCTTCCTATTCCTACCTTAAACAGTCCTTGAACATCTGGTGGGTATGAGATGTTCTGTTCCAGAAGGACAATGCTCCTGGTCAATGAGGAATAACTCCCCAAATGGCTCCTACTCTTTCTCATATCCTATCCAAGGGGTATGAGTCCTGACAGCTCATTGTCTACCTTACATCAGGAAGCCCCAACTTCAAAAGAAATGGTGGCCTCTGAGTCTTGGCTCCTCTGTCAGTGGCTTCACTGCTGCCATGATTTATCTGTACTTTTGTCATGACTTCTAATAACAAATCTCGGAGCCACTGAGCGGTAATTAAATGTTTATTTAAAATATTCAGGAGATCTCAAGAACATATGGGGACTGTAACTACCCTGTCAAAATTACCAGAATTGCTGCTGTATTAAATTATTCATTTATTCAAGGTACAGAATTTTAAAAAGGCTTCATATTGCATTTATCTTGATTGCATTAAATCAATACCACCGACCTGAGAATTGTGTGTGTGTCCCCCAACCTTTGTTAGTAGCAACCACCTCAGCTCTCTCAGAGCAGAAGCAATGCCATGCGCATACACAGAGATGCTAGTGGTTGCTAGCAGGAGAAGTAGCCATTGCTTAAGGATTCTAGCCAAAGAGCTTAAGGGCCCTTTATACACTGCGATTTGAAATAGAGCATGCCAATACAGCTCTGTACAGTAAAGAGTGGTTTCAAATCAACACTTGCTAGTTGTCTGCTACAAATTGGTGGTGTGGTATCTCTAACCACATGGTGTTTACTGCCTGTTAACCTAGATAGACAAGCAGTAGGAAGAAATGCAGTAATCATTGTTTCACCAGCTGGCAGAAGGCAATAGATGACTGGCTCTCTATCAGAACTGGGGGGAAGCAGAAGATAGATCAAGCTCTACTGGTTAGAGTTGCCATACAGAAAACTACAGTTGGCAGCAGTGTCCTGGCAGAAATTGGCAAAAAACCCCAAAATGTCTGGGAAAATGTGGACGTATGGCCGCCCATGCCAGCAGTGACTTTTCTGCCGATTTTCCATAAATATAGCTCGAAAACAGCTCAACAACTATGGCAAAAAAACAAACAAAAAAAATCCAGATTTTCACTGTTTGAAATATGGCAATCCTACTACTGGTAGATCTCTGGGTGACTTGCTATAGATCTGCAAGGCTTCCTGACTGCCTGTTATTTAACCATAGCAACAACAAAACAACTATATTAGACCAGGAGTTCACTTTGTCTAAACCAGGGGTCTGCAACCCGCAGCTCCGGAGCCGCATGTGGCTCTTTTACACCTTTGCCGCGGCTCCGGGGCGGATACTAGCGAGGGGAGGAGGCGCATTGTGCGCCCCGACACTCCCCACTGTGGCGGGCGTTGCACTGGCTGTGACGTCGCATGGGGGCGGTGTGTGCGTTAGTCACGCACCGTCCCAACGTCACCTTCCCGCCCACCCGCCCGCCCGCTACATTGTAAGGGGCATGTATGCTGGTCACTGCATTGAAAGGGGGCATGTACGCTGGTCACTGTTTTGAAGGGGAGTGAAGAACACACACACACACAAAAAGGTAACTTGTTAATTTAACGTTTATTTCTATGAGGAGGAGTAATTCTGAGGGGTCAAACCAAGAAATAATAAAAAAGTGACAAAAAAGCTATTTTTATAATGACGAGTTTTGTGGCTCCCAGTTTTTTTTTCTTCGGAAACGGGTCCAAGTGGCTCTTTTTGTCTTAAAGGTTGCAGACCCCTGGTCTAAACAGCTTTGACCCTGTATATCTGAAAGAGCATCTCCACCCCCATAATTCAGCCCAGACACTGAGATCTAGCTCCGAGGGCCTTCTGGCGGTTCTCTCACTGAGAGAAGTGAAGTTACAGGAAACCAGGCAGAGCACCTTCTTGGTAGTGGTGCCTGCCCTGTGGAACTCCCCCTCCCCCCATCAGATGTCAAGGAAATTAAAAAAAAACTATCTGACTTTTAGAAGACATCTGAAGGCATCCCAGTACAGGGAAGTTTTAAATGTTTGATGTTGCATTTTGTTTAAATTTGTTGGAAGCTGTCCAGAGAGGCTGGGTAACCCAGTCCAATGGATGGCATACACATAAATAATAATAATAATAATAATTAGTAGTAGTAGCACAGTGGTGCCCCGCAAGACGAACGCCTCACAAAACGGAAAACCCGCTAGACGAAAGGGTTTTCCGTTTTGGAGGCACTTCGCAAAACAAATTTCCCTATGGGCTTGGTTCGCAAGACAAAATGTCTTGCGAGTTACTGCGGGTTTTTTCCCCTCCCCCCCCTTTTCCTAAGCCGCTAAGCCGCTTATCAGCTGATCCACTGCTAAGCCGCTTATCAGCTGATCCACTAAAAGCCGCTAAACCGCTAATAGCGCTAATCCGCTAAGCTGTCAATGGGCTTGATTCGCAAGACGAAAAAACCGCTATACGAAGAGCCTCACGGAACGGATTAATTTCATCTTGTGAGGCACCACTGTATTAAAGAATAATGACCACAGTTCATGTACACAGAATGGAAGATGCCAGGATCCTCAAAGATGTACTTTATGGGGTGCTGGCCTCAGGTATCAGGCTGGTTGGCAGACCAACTATGCATTACAAAGATGCCTACACATGACATGAAGTCTGGCAACAGTAACCCTGCCATGTGGGAATCCCTTGCAGACAACTGCAGTGCCTGGAGACAAACAGGTTGTGTATCTATCTCAATGACCGGAGAAGAAATGACCACTGGGAGAAGCGCAGAGAGAAGAAATGCCATACTGCATCTGGACCAGCAAAACTAGACCCTGCCATCTGTCCCAGCTGCATAAAAACCCCAAGGGTGCACTCTTCCATTGTCATGAGAGAAGGAAAGATGCCCATGATTGTGTGCTATAGTAAACTGCTTTGATATTTTTCTATGAAACAGTGGTACTGACAGCTCCTCATGCTTGTGCCCCACTCCTGTTCTGCCCTTTTAGTGACATTTCAGTGACGTCTTTATGCTGTTTCTGGGTCACTTCTGGGTTTGGCGCTGTGCATGTGTGCACGGTTTTGCACATATTGGTTGTGCCTAAAACGGGGGTTGCCTGTATATAAATAATTCCCTAAATAAATAAATAAATAAAATCTCATATTTCAGAGCAGATTTTTGCATTGTGCAGTATTTTGTGAAAAGCCTATAGTTGATGTTCATTTGAAACACAGGCACAGTGACCAGGAGGAAACAATTAAAGGAAATGTAACACAACTTTTATGTTGTGCCCCACCTTGGTATTTTATGTGGGTGGGTGGGTGGGTGGTATATACACTCATTTAGAAATACATAAATGAAATAAGGGATAAAATAAGTATTTAAGCAAGGGGTAGTGGCAAAAAATATACATCCATTCCAAACTGGGGTGCTGTGATAGAGAGGGATACCTGCCTAGATGGGAATTTGGAGTGTAGTCTGGCTTTCTCTTGCAATTAATACCTTTCAGTTCATGTGTGACTAGAGATAGGGGGAGAGGACAGAGAGCTCCATCAAACCTTTTGCTGATCCTCTCCCACAGCACAGAAAATGGCTAGATTTTCAAACTGCATTTTTTATATGGCATTTAACATGGCTGGCATACTTAAAACTGAAGTAATGGAGGGCTTCTTGTTAATGGTTCATGATACATTATTGTAGTTCTTAAATGAAAGGACCACTGGTGTCCTCCTTCAAAGAGCAGCCATTATTTTCATGAGGGAGTAGCTTAGCAAATGCAGGATACTTCCAGCTTGGTGGCTGTATTGGACAAAAGGTTCGTTTTGCTATTCCAGTACAGGAGTCTATGGCACATACTAACACACTAGCATATTCACCATCCTTGGATAATGGAAAGATCTTCCTCCAGCGTCTCAGGATCATGCTGCAGTAGCAAGGATCTTGGCTCAAAGGATGCAGTTTGCATACTGACTGCAGTCTTTTCTTCCTTACTGTGAGTTCGGGGAGGGGGGGGGGGATGTTCCTTGGATACTTTTGCACTGGAAGCTTGCCTTGAGTGTTCATGGCTCAGCTCACAAAAGACTATCAAACAGTTATCAGCTGTAGCAGATTTCAGTCACCGGCAACCTGAAACTTAATTGAACCAGTGACCTAAGGGTGAAAGGGTCTGTTTCCCATTATCAGTTCCCCGAGTCATTCAGTCACAGTGTATTTTTCTTCAGTCTACAAAAGCATCAACTGGGCAAATAAAAGTGCTGATGGTTCTCGGACATTTCACTTTGGATGGTTACTGTTTACTTCTTTGCCTCGAGGTTCATTATGCTTCGGATCTCAATTGCCTATTCTGTCCCTAATGTTCAGGGCTGGAAGAAGCCTGTTCTTATCTCATTCATCTTAACAGCAGCTCACGGTGGATGTCAGAGTGGACTTTGCAGTTAATCAGGTTTATCCATCTGCTCAATGCAAGAGCTGCAACAGTAGGATGCAGCTGCAGCATCGCTGACTGACAGGTGGATGTCCAATCTCTGCTTAAATTACTCTAGCGAAGGAAAGTCTACTGCCGCCTTCCACTGCCATAGAGCTCTGTTAGGAAGTCTCTCCTAATGTTTAGCCCAAATCTGCATCCTTGCAATTTCCACCGATTTCTTCTAAGCCTGCTCTCTGAAGCAACAGAAAACAAGCCTGCACCATAGCTCTCTGAATATTTAAAGGCTACCATCATGTCTCCACTTAAATTTATTTTCTCCAGATTACTTCTATTAATGAAGCCTAAGACTGCACCAGCTTTTTCTGCAGCTGCATTTAGCAGCCCCTGTTCAGCCTGTAACTAAGACTCGGATCCTTTTCGTATGTGGCAGTATGGTGGATAGCTACATGGGTGCCCAACTGATAGCTGGTCAGGTGGATATCAGGAAAACATTAGCATTTCTAAGTAGGACTAGGAATAACCCCCCCCCCCATCTAAAACCCTGGGGAGGCACTGCTAGTTAGTATAGGCAAAACTGAGGAAGATGGACCAATGGTCTGACTCTTTACAAGGCAGCTTCCTGTTATCCTTATTGGATAACAAAATAGTGACTGATTGATTTAATCATGTTTACCTCATTTTTTAAATAAAATAAACTGAAAGTGGCTTAGAAAAAACTCATACATAAAACTCAATAAAGCAACAAATTACCGGTATATTTTTTAAAAGTTCTAGTTCATCGATTTCATACATTAAGACCAGGATAAAAACAAATCAGTTTACAATGAGAGAGAGAGAGAGAGGGAGGGAGGGAGGGAGGGAGATGTAACCCGCACTAAACACTCAGTAAGATAAACTGAAGCTCTGAAAAGAGGGGAGTGTTAAATAAACCCCTCTGTGAAGAGACTTCCACAACCTGTAAGAGACCCTGCCATGAGAAAAAAGATCCTATAACAGTCTATTGACCTCTTACAGAACCATTTTTAGCCCTTTCAAATAAACTGTATCTGTTCTTATTTTTTCATTTCACAGAGCATACTCATTTTCTCAAAACATGCTTCCACCATAGCCGCCAACTTGCAGTCATGAATGCTTTCCTTTGTAAGTTCCACTGGTATATGGATTTGAATACTTCCTTTTTCTGCACTGCAATAATTGATAATGACAACGCATCGTTAAGAATCAAAACATCAATATGACTCTGGTAAAGAAACATCATTCCTCATAAATCTCCTGGCATTCTTGAGCATGCCAATAAGCATATTGATAAGGATCACAAAATACTCATAAAAATGAAATGTCCATCTTGTTACAGCCAGTCAGTACTCCCCCCCCCCAAGGGAGGGGGGAAGAGGACAGCAACAAATTCTATTTTAATTTGTTCACACATACAGAAAATATTTTCAGTACTGTACACACTACAGCGGCGTAGCGTGGGTTGTCAGCACCCAGGGCAAGGCAAGTAATATGCGCCCCCTAACCCGTGGATTTGCGCCCCCTAACCCTAACCCCCAGATGTTGTGCCCGGTGCGGCCGGACCCCCCTGCACCCCCACGCTACGCCACTGACACACTATCAACCTCTTTCCTTAGATTTTCTGTAGGAATCATATACAGTCATAAACAAATCTTAGCAAACAACTGCTGTTTGTATAAGACCATTAAAGTGCAAAGAGAAAAGTCGTTGTCGTTCTCCTGTGACAAAATCCTACATTACATCTAATTGAAATATATACTGTACATAAGTCGCAAGTTTGCTTAGACATTATTCTCAGTTACATGGATGTATTCCCATCCATACATGGATGAGGGGAAAATTCAATTCATTTTGCATTTTAATGTGAATCTATCTACTTTGCACTTCCTGGACCAAAATGCAGATAAACTTCAAAATGTGAAGTTCTCTGAATTTTTATGATGCAGTTCTCCAACCAAAAGAAGGTGTACAAAATGTATTTGGGGGAAATGAACATGAAAATACACATATTAGTGAAAATTGTATTAGAGAAATTTCTTGCAAAACATATGTATAAGAAGAAATAAATGTACAATATAATGTTGACAAATTTCCATGAAGGCAAATCACAAACTGATGCAAACATGTGGCAGACTGCACTTGAGACAAAAGAAAACTGGAAGAAACCAGAAACTGACAGAATATTGTAGGGCAGAGGAATGGGAGGAGATGAAGAACCATATTTGAAAATCTTTGCCAGATTCCCATGGGTCACATTAGCTGCTCCCATTTCTACAGCAGCAAATTTTGCACTCATTGTTATTCCCCCCCAAACACAATCCAGCCGCATCCCAGAACTTTTTATTTTGTGTGAGTTATGCAAGTACTTAAACTGGAGACATAAAATACCTGTCTTTGGCTGGATTTTGTAGGCTGCCCTGAACACAGAACACCTACATGTTACACAGGCAAAATAACATGTAAATGGGGTACATACAAATTTGTCGTCTCTGTACAATTTTAGGTCCGTTTTGAATTTGATGTTTTACAGATGATTCAGTGAGTAAAATAAATGTATCACTGGTTCATGCAGCAAGCTTTCTGGAACAATCCAGCCTCATTAACCATCATGGAATTGAGCTCTTGTTTTCAGAAGGAAATGGATTGTATCCTTCCTCTGTATTCAGATATAGGATAATATTACTTTCCCTCATTCCTTGTCTATTCATTTCTGAAAAGAAGCTGGAAGGAATATTTAAATAGCCATCAGAGACCTACCAAATCCATCTTAGTGGCTTCCATTACTTTCTATCACCTTCTGATTTACACTGTTTATGCCAGGGTGCTTTGGGATTCTGTAGTCTAGATGTTTCCCATAAAGCAGGATTTTACAGGTTTCACTTTAAAGCCCAGGAATACTGTAAGAGTTGGCTGAAGATTCAAATATATCAATATATCCAAAAGAGATGCAAGGCCATTTGAAACTTGGAGGATATGTTTCTCCCTTTTTTGACACATCAGAGTTTATAATGAGGGGAATTATTCTCATGGTACTTAATCTGATCTCTCTTTATGTTCTTCACCAATGTATCATTGCATGGGTCAAACTAGAGGGCTCAGCTAAACTAGCTTCCTAACTGAGCACTAGAACAAGCAATAGGACAGTCCCAATGGAGAATAATTTCCCCACTTGACTTCTCTGAAGTTTGGAACCACAAAGCAATTATCATCCATCACATTTCCTAAATATCTCTATAACACTGTACAGTGGTATCTCAGGTTACAAACTTAATTCGTTTCGGAGGTCCATTCTTAACCAGAAACCATTCTTAACCTGAGGCGCACTTTCGCTAATGGAGCCTCCCGCTGCCGCCATGCCACCAGCATGTGATTTCTGTTCTCATCCTGGGGCAAAGTTTGTGACGAGGTGCTACTTCCAGGTTAGTGGAGTTTGTAACCCCGCAGCGTTTGTAATCCGAGGTGTTTGTAACCTGAGGTACCACTGTACTGGGTAGATGCCCTTTGGGATGCTTGAAGTACAGGTCTTTTTGACCTTTAGGAGTTTGCATGAAGGTGATGGGGCAGTAGGTAGAGATGAAGGAGATTCTGAAGGCCCAACTCACACCACACACTGAAAGCGCTATGATACCATGTTAAACAGTCATGGCTTCCCCCAAAACATCCTGGAAAATATAGTCTGTTAAAGGTGCTGAGATTTGTCAGGAGACCCCTACTCCTCTCACATGGCTAAAATTAGTAGAGTTCCCAGTGAAGAGGGATTGATTGATACCACTCTAGTGTTGCCATATTTCAAACAGTGAAAAGTTGTTGAACAAAATGACATTTTTAAGCTATGGGTTGCCATATGTCCGGATTTTCATGGACGTTTTGCTGATTTCTACGCAGACACCGCTGCTGACTGTGGTATTCCAGATATGTCTGGGAAATTCCAGATGTATGGCAACCCTACCTAAGCATTGTTTCAACTCTCATTGTTTGAAACAAAGACCATTATTACACTGTTTGTGCTTAACTTATTATTATTATTATTGAATCCAACATGTTTTTCCACAGTTCTGTTTGGAAAGAATGGCTCACATATCTCAAGAGCTATTCTAATCTTATATACCTGCATTCTTATATACCTTTGTTCATTTCACCACTTTGACACAATCTTTTGAGTCTCTCCTTCAGTGACAACAATGGAAAACGTTCTGTTGTCTTGAACGGAGCAACAGTATTGTGTGCATTGCTAGCTATTCAAACAATTACCAATGCCTGCATGATATGTTTTGTCACTGCTATTTCTCCCCACCTTTTCTGCTGTTCCAGATATTGATGGTGTAATGAAATGAATAAAATATCTATACATGTCAGATAAGGTCAGAAGCACAGAGCATTCCTTCTGTTGTGCATATCTATTAGTAAGGGAGAATCTATTCAACGTAAGAGCATGGACATTTTCCCTGAAATAAATTTACTTTGACTTCATGCTATGCTAGCACATAACAAAAAATACAGTTTTAGGAGCGATATTTACAGCAAATAGACAGCATCATGGGAAGATTTCAAGCAGCTATCCCCAATTCGCTAGTAAAGGTAAAGGTAAAGGTACCCCTGCCCGTACGGGCCAGTCTTGACAGACTCTGGGGTTGTGCGCCCATCTCACTTAAGAGGCCAGGGGCCAGCGCTGTCCGGAGACACTTCCGGGTCACGTGGCCAGCGTGACATCGCTGCTCTGGCCAGAGCCAGAGCCAGAGCCAGAGCCAGAGCCAGAGCCAGAGCCAGAGCCAGAGCCAGAGCCAGAGCCAGAGCCAGAGCCAGAGCCGCACACAGAAACGCCGTTTACCTTCCCGCTGGTAAGCGGTCCCTATTTATCTACTTGCACCCGGAGGTGCTTTCGAACTGCTAGGTTGGCAGGCACTGGGACCGAGCAGCGGGAGCGCACCCCGCCGCAGGGATTCGAACCGCCGACCTTTCGATCGGCAAGCCCTAGGCGCTGAGGCTTTAACCCACAGCGCCACCTGCGTCCCAATTCGCTAGTACCAGTAAGCAAAAAGCCAGTTGAGCCCAGACCTATTCTGTAAAATCTTCTCTCTTATGGCTTGCCAAGTTATCTGTTCCTGTGATTTAAACAGTAGCCCAATATGCAGAAAATTGAATCAGTGAAGGCAGGTCTAGGTCAAGCTATTTTCCTGCTCAGGACAAAAAATGACTCACTACACCTGCATATTGTTGTATGAAGTGGTTGGTTAGGGAATGATGATTCATTCTCCATAGTTTCCCCCCAAGATTTGACTCCTTGGACCTGTTCTGCAGAAGTGGATAGAATGAAAGGATTTCCCTTTCCAAGCGCTTTTATTAAATGTGAGGAAAGGGGGGGGAGTGTCCTCAGACCTCCCGCTTTATTGTCTCAAGTCTCCAAGGTGAGCATGTTCATTCTAGATCATTTTATTGATTAGCCTAAGTCCTATTCAGACCACCCGACTGAGTAGGATACAAGTGTGGAGAAAGAGGGAGTGAGATTGCAACATAGGCCCCTTCCCTGGTGTAAAGTGCACTGTTGCCCTTGCCTCTTTGATGGACATGCATTCAGCACAACGTCTGCAAAGGGGCACTTGCTCATTTACAATTTTGGGGTGCTTGGTTGTTCCATTACTGCATCCTTCTGCCCCAAGAGACACTTCTAGACTTTGGAGAAATTGGTAGCAATGGGCAGTTTGCAACTGCCCTGAAGTCTTTGTGAGTATTCACATAAGATGAATAGCCCTCATCTGCAAGGAGTTACAACAACAACAACAACAACAACAACAACAACAACAACAACAACAACTTTATTGTTATTTTATTGGATTTCTTACCCACCCTTCACCAAAAGATCCCAGGGCAGGTTACAACAATATACAATACGGTATTAAAATTAGCTACTTAGTCCAGAAGTACATAGAAGTGTGAGCTTTATACTTTTTGAAAGATCTGTAAAATGTTTATTTTTTTGTTTTGTTTTTGTTTTTTTTTAATATTTTTTTTATTAATTTCCAATTTTTAACAAACACAAAAACAACATAAAAACAAACACAAAAAATCATAATTTCTTTACCTTATTTCCATAAACCTCTTTTCTCGGACTTCCCCATACCTTCCCCTTTTTGCATCCTTTATTTTAACAATTGTTCAACAACCCTTTTAGCCAGTTAAATATAAATTCATTCTCCTTTTCAATTTCACCCTAAACTAAACACAATTTACCGCTGTAATTCAACGTCTTCCTCTCCCTCAGCATTTTAGCACTCCTCCATTTTATAGTAGCTCTTAAGATATATTTTAAACTTCTTCCAATCTTCTTCCACAGTCTCTTTCTCTTGGTCGCGGATTCTGCTGGTCATTTCTGCCAGTCCCATAAAGTCGATCACTTTCGCCTGCCATTCCTCCAGCGTGGGTAACTCTTGTGTCTTCCAATACTTTGCTAGAAGAATCCTTGCTGCCGTAGTAGCGTACAAAAAGAAATTTTTATCCTTCTTCAGCACCAGCTGGCCGACCATACCCAAGAGAAATGCCTCTGGTTTCTTATGAAAGGTGCATTTAAGTACTTTCTTAATCTCATTATAAATCATTTCCCAGAAGGCCTTAATCTTTGGGCAGGTCCACCAAAGGTGGAAGAAGGTACCTTCAGTCTCTTTACATTTCCAACATTTGTTATTGGGCAAATGATAAATCTTTGCAAGCTTGACTGGAGTCATGTACCACCTGTAAATCATTTTCATAATGTTTTCTCGTAGGGCATTACATGCCGTGAATTTAATACCTGTGGTCCATAACTTCTCCCAGTCAGCAAACATAATGTCATGACCTATGTCCTGTGCCCATCTAATCATAGCTGGCTTCACTGTCTCATCTATTGTATTCCACTTCAACAGCAAGTTATACATTCTTGATAAATTCTTAGTATTGGGTTCTAACAGTTCTGTTTCTAATTTCGATTTCTCCACCTGGAAACCAATTTTCCTGTCTTGTTTGTAGGCCTCCATTATTTGAAAATAATGGAGCCAATCCCGTACCTTGGACTTTATTTTCTCAAAACTTTGTAGTTTAAATTCACCACCTTCTTGTTCTAAAATTTCAGAATATTTCGGCCAATTAGTTCTCATATTAAGTTTCTTTACCTCCTTGGCCTCCATTGGTGAAAGCCACCTGGGAGAAAATGTTTATTTTTTGACTAGCATTCAGTGCCCAAAACTAAAGTGTTGTGTTCTTTGGATTGTGAGGGAGAGAGGTGTTTTATTTTTCTCTGTTGAAAGGCATCCCTAGCCCATGGTAAATTATGGGATAGAAACTGAACTGAGTGAATAATTGTTGTGGGGTACCTGCTCAAAGCATCTATTACCATCAATTATAATGGTGGTCAGTTATGAATGATTGGCAAATTTGGGCTTTTCTTCTTGAGTCTCAATTTGAAGATGTGAACTTTCTCTTTTTATTTGGTTGAAGACCAATTTAGAGGATGTTTTGGATTTTCCCATACAATTTAACTTTCTACTAAGATGGTCACATGCATAATACATTTCTCACCTATAGAATTTTATCTTAATTTCATTTTTGCTTTCTGAGATTTAATCCTCATTAACCTTTTGACTAGCAATTTTGGTCTCTATTATTGCTTTAAGTGAAAACATTGCAGATATCTAGAGAACTGAATATGTGTTTGATCATTTAAACATGTTAGATTAAGCATCACAGGTCTTAATTAATAATGATGCAGGCACCATTCAAAAATTTAAATTATTCCTTAAATTATCTGATCTTGTGATTGGAGGTTTTAAGATTGGAGTCAAAGGGATTCTAGATTTTATATGTATTCTTATCAGAGATATGAAGCAATTGTGGTAAAATCAACAATTACACTGCAGAAAAGAGAATGACTACCAATTTGTCAGCAGTTGCATGAAGATGTTCCACAATAGTTAATGCAGAAGAATTATCATTCCTTTATATAGACAGAAATTGATTTTGTGATTCAGGCTATTAGCAAGCCGATAAAGAGTCATCCTTGCATATTCAAGCAGATGCCTCTTTTGTCATTCCAGCAGTGTCAGTGTTCAGTTCAGCAATTGGGGATATTTGGAAATGGTGTTCACCTCATGAGTGCTTCCTCTTTTTAAAAGACAATAAGCAAGAATATCTAAAGATGCACATTAGCTGCTTGTCTGGCATGTATAGTTTTGGAAATATTCCTTACAGTGCAATCCTGTTGTCAAATTGCATGTCGGTTGGGGATAGGATCACTACCAAATTTAACTGTGCAGTAAAACACATTACACCAGCACTGTGAATTTACAGTGGTCTCACATTAGCACCAGGGGGAACACAATACAGGCATATCCAGCAGGACCAAAACACCACCAATGGAAGTAGCGTGTTTCAATCAACAAGAGTTGGTAGCATGACAAGAGAGATGCTGAACTTAGTAAGAAACTTATGCTCATTCAGATAATAAAAGCATAGCCTAAGTGGAAAAAATTGTCCTCATTGCTTTCAATGGTAAATCCAAAATGGCTGCCCCATTGATCTTGTTCCCACAATATTAAACAATAGGACGACTTTGTTCTATGGGCTTTCTTCCTGCTAGATAGAAGTCACTTCTCCACAAAAAGCTCCCTACGGAAGTAAAATGTTTAAATGTGGGTGCGGTTGATCAAGTTAGTCTTTCTCATAGAATGACACTGTGAGTTGTGCCAATTTTGTGGCTACAAGGTCAAGATACTCCACAAGTATAGACAAAGCTTGGGAAACAACATTCACTACAGATGGAGATCATGGCTCAAGTATGACTAAACATCAGGAAGAACTTTCTTACAGAGCTGTTTGACTTTGGAACAGACTTCTACAAGAGGTAGTGGACTCTCCTTCCTTGGAGATTTCAAAGCAGAGATTAGGTGTGTAGAGTTCTCAATGACACTACAAAGTGTATTTCATTTCCTCTGCAATGTACCCAAAGTGACACCGCATCCCATGTCAACCTACCCACAAATCTGGGTCATCATCTGATGTGATTCTTCAAATGCTACTTCTATCTACTGTAAGGTAGAGGTCTTTCTCCACAGTGGCCTGTTAACATCCTTTAAATAAATAAATGAAATGAAAATGCCCAAACCATTTTTATTTACACATGCATTAAAAAACATTTTACTATATTAATTTTTTTTAAGTTTCTGACTTTTACTTGCGCTTTTATCTGCAAACACATTCCAGAAACACTAATCAAGAAGAACCATGTATTCTGCTATTATCATTCCCACTCAGAGAATATTTCTAGTGATAGGTGGGGAAATTTGTTAAAGAAGGAACAGCAACCAATTCCATTTAGGATTGTTGGTTGGTTTGATCTTAATTACATCAGACTTTCAGGAGTCAGTCTTTTAAAATAGTTGGTAGCTATTTTATTATTATTATTATTATTATTATTATTATTATTATTATTTTAGTCTTTATGTTTTTATGCTGATATTATTTTACTTTTTGTTGTTGAAAAATTACTTTAAGAACACTAGTGTAGAAAGTATCATAAATCAAGAAACATATGACAACATATCACAAAGTGTGGATGAATGAGAATAGGAGTCATTGCCTACCAAGGTTCCTGCATCTATGAAGAACCATAGGGCAGGCATAGGGAGATGAAGGGGGAAACGGTGCAAAGCCAGCTTCAAAAATCTCCTTGAGACAGGTGCTTCATTTCAGGTAAATGGGGATGGTGTGAATAGAAAATAACATATCTGACAGCTTTATTTCACTTTTAGGAATCTCTGTCACTTTAAAACAATGTAATCTATGGACAACTCTAGGCATCATTGTATTCTATTCCCCAAACACATACATATTCTGGAATTTACAGCTCTCCATTTGGAAATTTAGAGTTCAAGGGTTACACTGCCCTGGCTCATCATAGCCTACAGAATATTGAAAAGTAAATCCCATTGTTTCTTCAATAAAAAAGAATAGATAAACCATATGTGGGTGCATTCTTAGTTAGATTATTTCACACACTGGAAGTGGCAAAGATAACTATTGCCATCTGCAATAATTATCATTATATTAAGTGAGTAACAGGTCAATCCTATTTCCAATTTATACAAGTTGAATAGGATACAATTACACCCTAATCCACAACTTTGGTGGGAGGGGCACCACTATGCCAGTATAGCAACACCATTTCACCAGTGGGAGCTACTAATAGTACCTTTACACTCCACCAGTATAAAGGTGGAGTGGGAAAACTGGGTAGAATTGGGCAGATGATGGCGGAATAGTGAAAGTTAATCAAAATTATATATTCACTCAGATGCTAGAGTTTGACTCTGGGTTTGCTTCTTTAATTCTTTCCACTTCATCCCCTTTTCCGTTTGTGTTGTAGTCCCACGAGCAGAGTCTGTCTGCTTTTTAATCTGTTCAGCATGGCACCTAGAAAAATGTGGGTACTTTATAAGCAATTAATCAGAATAATATAGAAATGTGAGAGAACAATAATGTAAAAAGCTGGTCAACCCACCCACCCTATTTCCATGCTTTGCTCATATATAACCTTGCTATGGACACTTGTCGGTCGCCATATTGTTGAGGCTGGTTAGGAATTTTTCCACTTGGCAAATTGGTATCAGCCATTTAGTATTCACCTACCTACTAGCAATCGTCACAACTTTTGTGAGGTTAAGCATTGGGTAAGCCTTTGTTTGGATGGAGGGGAGGTTATAGCCTTCACCTTCCCCGCCTCAGAAAGGGCATCCTGTTAAAGGGATCCAGGGTGTTAATCCTGTCCGAAGCCTGGACATGGACTAGGGCCATGACACACCCTACGGAGACCCCTCAGGGTGCCCTTATTTGATGTAAGTCATAGGGCACTCCCTATTGGTGGTTCACCCTTAAGTGGACTCACTGCAGATGGGCAGGAGTCAAGATATAGCCTGGCTTCACCCTAATGCTGAAGCCAAACCACTCACATCTGTAACCAATAAAGTTGTGGCCTACATAAACCCAAATACTTTGTGTCTGTGTATTTTATTGTTCTCCTGGGAATGTTGCGGCTTGGGTGTCTTAGCCCACAAGAATAATATAGAAATGTGAGGGGGGGAATGTAAAAAGCTGGTCATGGATAGGATGAGTCCAACAAAAAAAAAATGTTAAAATTTATTTGTATGGTAAAGATGCTGATTTTGGTCTTCCTAGTTCTGGAATTGTTATTTATGACATACAAAATAGAAGAAACCAGCATACCTTCCCTAATGCAATTCTTTGCACACCTACATGCAACCATGGCCAACCCCATTGTTAGGTAGAGTGAGGTAACCTGCTGATCCATTCAGGTTCCAAAGGTGGAATAAGCAGTGTAGGATCACCATCCAGTCCTTTAAAAGGTAAAGGGACCCCTGACCATTAGGTCCAGTCGTGGCCGACTCTGGGGTTGCGGCGCTCATCTCGCTTTATTGGCCAAGGGAGCCGGCGTACAGCTTCCGGGTCATGTGGCCAGCATGACTAATCCGCTTCTGGCGAACCAGAGCAGCACACGGAAACGCCGTTTACCTTCTCGCCAGAGCAGTACCTATTTATCTACTTGCACTTTGACGTGTTTTCAAACTGCTAGGTTGGCAGGAGCAGGGACTGAGCAACGGGAGCTCACCCCGTCGCAGGGATTCAAACCGCCAACCTTCTGATTGGCAAGTCCTAGGCTCTGCGCCACCCACGTCCCTTAACATCCAGTCCTTTATTTATTCATTAAATTTCCATACCGCCCTATAGCCACAGGTCTCAGGGCAGTTCACAGAATAAAATCATGATATAAAAACACAGAGTACATAATCAAAATGAAAAGAGGAACAACCCAATAACCCACCCACCCCAACACATTATAAAAGGGAGGGCAGTGAATGTCAGTCAACCAAAGACCTGGTTAAAAAGAAACATTTTTGCCTGGCGCCTAAAGGAGTATAATGAAGGTGCCAGGCGGACCTCCCTGGGGAGAGCATTCCACAAATGGGGAGCCACTGCAGAAAAGTCCCGTTCGCATATTGCCCTCTTCAGACCTCCTGTGGAGAAGGCACACAAAGAAGGGCCTCAGAAGATAATCTCATGATCCACGTAGGTTTATAGGTAAAGAGGTATTGCAGTCCCGAGCCATTTAAGGCTTTATAGGTCAAAACCAGCACTTTGAAGTGGGCCCAGAAACTAATTGGTAGCCAGTGCAGTCAGACCAGGATTGGTGTAATATGCTCAAATTGCCTTGCCCCAGTGAGCAGCCTGGCCACTGAATTCTGCTCCAAGTGAAGTTTCCAAACCATCTTCAGAAGTATAACTTCTATGTATAACTTCACTTCAGGCAGCAAACTACCTTAGGTCAACCCTACCTGGAAGTAAGCCCAAGGTAAGCCACACTGAACTCAATGAGTTATGAGTAGCCACACATAGGATTGTGCTGTCAGTTAATAAAAATATAAATTTTAGCCATTCTAATATATTTACAATATTGGAGATTTTGCTCTTGTACATGTACCATGTCCATAGACTTCTCAGCATTATCACTGGTTTTATGATATGTCCTCACACTCAATATTCTTGGAGTTCGATTTGGGTTGGGTCCTGTCCCCCCCTTTAACTGCACACATTAATTATGTTAAATGCAGGAGTCAGGATATATATATCCCAGCACACAGCTTCAGATAAAAGATACAGAAGTAAGCTGAGAAGAGTGTTCTTATGAATGCTTTAATTGTTTAGGGGCCAAAGGAAATGAAATCAGATTGGGAGAGAGGGGGGAGGCCCCAATCTCACTCACTTTTGTTCTTTGATCCACGATTAACATTTGCAAGCACTAACTCACTTTTCTGATTGAGGCGACTGTTGTCACTTCGTGCTGCTTCCAGAGCCTGGCGCAAAGTTTCCAGCTGTGGATGCAGTCAGATCAAAGCTTATGATGGACTCCCTAGAACACAGTCTATCTGGAATACTAATAATAGTCTGTACTACTTGTAAAGAATCAAGTCATTTTTCTCCACTCTTTCAAATAATCAGGGTTTCCTTGTACATGCTATTAATTGATTCAATATGCTGCAAGGAATGTCTGAACTTTTCCCACGCCTTACATTTACCCGTTTATTATACTATACATTCATCTACCTCCAGAGGTTGTTTTAATTGAAATCAGGTTATATATATATGTTCCAATGATGTATTCTTTTTTTATTTCTAATATACTATTGGATTACTGTATTTGGAGGTGAGTTTTGTGCTCACGGTTCAGTGCATTCAGTACACAAAGAACAGGAGCATTATAGGACAAGTTAGTTGAAACCACAACAAATCACAGGCAGATTGGGAGATGGGGCACTCCAGATCAACAGCTTTCTGCAGATCCCATTAACACTGCTGGAGCATACCCAGCTACTTCTGATCGCTTGCAGGACAACTGGGGACTCCCTCTGGAATCCCCAAAGTTTCCTGGTACACAAGCAGCATTCTAGACTGCTAAAGGAATCTTCTAATCTTGTCACACTCTCCTCACCCTCAGAGTTCTTGAAGAAGTCTAGCTAGGTTTCAGGAGATCTAAAAGGACTGCTGGGTCAGCTGATTGGCAAGGGATGGGATTTGCAATTCTTTTTCTTCCATTTCCAAAGTTTTGATGCATTCAACAAATATAAGCATTTTTGCATTGTTGGAAAGACACTTTGAGGTTAGAAGGATAAACATTCAAGGATCTGAAATTCTTACTGCCCTTTCTGCATTTCAACACATTATTATTATTATTATTATTATTATTATTATTATTATTATTATCTGTTTGGACATATGGATTGCCTACACACACACACACATACAGATTGATGGAGCGTTTTTATTGTTAGTATGAGCTGATGTTTTTTCTCTTTTAGTTCAATTATACATCTTCAGTCAGATAATTGCTAAAGTGTGTTCTTACCACATCATGACCTAATACACTATCTCTGCAATGCATTCTCAAATTCACAGAGAGAGTATCTCTGCACCCTTTCTCAGCAGTGCAACAGAGAGAGAGTCAAAAAATGGGGGGGGGGGGATACAAGTGTAGAGCTGTTGCTTCCATTGAAGTGAACAGGAACCCCCTTATGAATGGAGAAACTCGACATGAGCATTACAGAGCCACTTTGCCTGCAAGAAATCACAATGGTTATTCTTCAGTATGGAGTATGGAAGGCCTGGTGATTGGAGTTAACATTCAGCTACCCAGTGATTACAACTATTATGGTTTGGTGTCTTTATTATGAGCATGAGATTTACCCTGGCACATGAACATATTACTAGTTGCAATAATAGACTCATAGGTACATGGATTACATTTCACATTACTAGTGGGAAACAGTAAGGGATGGCAGGATATATTGGTCTGCACCACCCGATTTGCTGCCTCACTAATAAGACATAAAATAATATGATTGAGATAAAGTGATAGACTTGGATCAGAGGGTCCCGAGTTCAGATCTTCACTTAGTGATTGAAATACTGACAAGCAAACGAAAAACTATACCCTAACAGTTTTGGGGGGTGTTTTAGCACCCCAATGAGTTTTCCAGCATGCATTGACACAGTTCTCAGACTGCAGAACATATTTTGTATCTGTGGTGTCAGATAAAGTGTGATTGACAAAACCCAGAACCAGAAAACGCTTATTCAGAGGAGACAGAATTGCCTTGTGCAGTAAACAGTTTGCCCCACCCCTGCATATTGAGTAAGCAATGCCATTTCTGTTCCTTTAATAAACTATGACTTTTTAATTTTCAGTTACAATTACAAAAAAATTAAGTAAGAATGTTATTAATATATTAGGTATTGTAAACTGTCTAGAAAAACAACAACTGTATTTTGACTGAAAATTAACATTACATAATGACCGCTCCCCGCATTAAACAGGGGGCGCCCTTTGCGTGGACGTGCGCAGCCCCTGGACCCAGTGCAGCTCCATCAGCATAGGCTTGGCTTCGCCTTCCCCCAGGTGGGATACCTGGAGGTCTCCGCCTACCTCAGTCAGTTGTCCAATCCCGCCTGGGGGAAGCGTTGTCAAGGAGACCAGGCCAGGTAGGGGAGGGACTACCTGCCCACACAATAGAGGGAGGATCTTACCTGGGAATCCTCAGTTGGCCCCCTTAAGAAACCTGCAAGATAACTGTCCTTGGTCCCTAAACAACTTAATATGGTTTGTGGCAACCTATTGGCACCCCGGCCTCAGTTTCTTAACCTTTCCCTGGCCATTTTTCTATCAAAAAAGATGAGGTAAATACCCATCTAGTGCCCCAGTTCAGTAACGTGGGTTGGGGCACACACCCAGTAGTGAAATTTAGTGCATTTCTGTGGTATTTTGTGGCCCATATATTGTTGCCTCTTTGTTTCCAGAAGGGAAATGGTAAACGGTTGAACTTTGGGGGTGTTGTCCAGGTGACAATGTCAAAAAAAGGACTACTCTGCAGGTCTATTGATGTATAAATTGCAAAATGAAAAGTGCACCTGGGATAAGTTTCTCACCCCAGAAAACCAGATGAAGGTTAACCTGATTGTTTATAGTTACAGTTTTTAATATTGCATACAGGTCTGTGAACAGCTGTTGGTAAGTGGTATGTAAGGTATAAAAATGGATAGATGGATGGCCAACTTACCTTTGTAAGGTTATTATGAAGCTAAAATGTAATAAATATACCAATGATACTAGTAAGCTCTTTATGGAGGGAGCTAATATCCATATATGAAAATAAAAGCAATAATTAGTTCCCTAGCTGTGTGTTGAATGCTAAGAATATAAACTCCCACTCACCAACTGCAGTGATAGCATGTTTTTAAAACAATGGCTTCTTGGGAAAAGAAATGACTTTTTACCATATAGGAAGAAAAACCCCTGAAAATCTCCAGGAAACTAATTTTTTTCAGTGTTGTTCAAAACTCTTGGCATGACACCAGTGACATCTAAAAGTTTGGAGTGCAATAAATCTCTTAATATTATGCATAAAGCCTCTTACAGTATTAGTGTGAGTAATATATATTGAAAGAGACAATATATATCTAATTAAAATCAAATCAAAATAATACCCTCTTTACTCTTCTGAGAGCCATCTGTTATGCATATTAATGTTATATAATAGATTATACTAATGCTGTAAAAGCAATTTACTTTTTTCTGAAGTATCTTTAAAACATTACCATGTATTATTAAACCAGACACAATTTATTTCTAGTTGCTTTCATAATTATATGAAATTAAAAAAGAGGGCTTAGCATCTGTCAAGTTATGATTACCTGATGCACTGAACAAAGGAGATAAAATATGCCCCATCACTGTTGACACACAGTTGATACAATGATCGCAAGGTCTGGAAAATGCTACTTTAACAGGTGAAGCATTTTTGCCTCAAAAGTTGTTACTCGGCTCACTTCAAATGGAAGGTGCAGAACGTAATGGAAGTGGGCTTGAGGCCTGCACTAAAATTCAACACCAGGATGGTTTAATATTTCATAGATAAAGTAATGCCTTAGAGGAGCACTGTTTGCTATATTATTAATCACATCTATGAATAGTGATCTCATGTCTCCTGAATTTTGGCCCTTATGAAGCCAAAATGGTACCATCTAAACACCAGAGGGATGTATAAGCCGGCATGGCATGGGGGAGGGGGCACACAAGCTTTTCCAGAAGTACAAAGGGGGGGGGGGTTACAAAAAATCTTAACAGGGAGAGAATCTCCCCAAACAGACTGATGAAGACTTAGCATACACAGTGGCTCCATTACGTTGACTGGCTGTTGGGGGGAGGGACAGAAAGCCAGGTGGGAGAGGGAATGGAACAGAACATTTTGAGTGCCTTGCACTGCAACTACCCATTAGCTAAATGCAAGGTGCTGGTTTTGGAGTATAAATCCCTATGTAGCTCGGGACCAGGATACATGAAATATCATTTCAGTCCTTCTATATTCAGCTGATTACTACACTCTGGGGGTGTGGGTCTCCTGTACATACCATTGTATTAGGTGGTCTATTCTGCACAATGCAAGAACCAAGTTCACCTGAGCCCAGAGCTCATGTTGCAAGGGGGTGTGGCTCAGCAGGCTCTCAGCAGCCACTTCTCCCCTGCTTTTCTTTTCTCTTCTTTTCATGGAGCAAGTGAAGAAGGAGCTGTCAGGAGCTCAGCCTACACTCTAGTAGGACCCTGGCAGAGACACATGCCTGACTGGCATGTTCTCTCCTTCCTGGTCGATCATTCGGGAGCTTCAAAAGATTTCTTCTGCCCGAACATCACAGCGACCGATGCCAACCGACACCAGCACACTTAGGGATCCGCAGAGTTTGCACAACTTGCATAACAGACCTCAGCAAATCAGCATTTTGGCTAATCTACTTTATTTACATATAAACACACATGGAGCACTGCAACATGGGTCCCTCTCTTTCTAGCATCAGACAGCAAAGAGAAAAAAATCAAAAGACAATAGTCCCACTTCATGGAATAGAGTAACACAAACATCCTGTCTCTGTCACTTCCCATTATGTGGAGTCAAAACATACACCGTCATGTGATAGACAACAATCCCATGACTGCAATCATAGAGCAGGAATTCTAACAGGAACCTCACAGCAGTGGCCATGGAGAAGCTATGAAGAGGTAATGGGATACACCTTCGCAGATGCCACTGCCACCCCCACAGTCACTCAGGACAAGTGCCCAGGGGTGGAGGAAGGGGTGTGTGGTGGGGGTGGTCTGACCCAGATGTCACCAATGAGGGGGTGACAAAATGCCAGGTGGCACTCACCATGGGGCCTGCAGCGTGCCCAAGTCACGCTTCTCTCCTGGGAGTAACGCGGTGGCTTGGGCACCCAAAGGCTCTGCGCTGCCTCAAACGGTCCGCCTGTTGCCTGCCCTTCAGCTGTAGGGCCGCTGAGTGGGAGGAGGCAGGCAGAATCCTTGGAGGCCCCGCAGAACATCATGCCCAGCTCACCCCGCCCTGTGGGTAGCTGGCCCCGCCCCTGGGCGCAGGGCATGCACGCTGCCCCAGCCGCCCAATCGGCTTGCTCTGCAGCTGCAAGCGCCAGCTCATTCTCCTCCCTGAGCTCAATAATGGTGGCACTGGCAGGGGAAATAAGGAAGTTCTGGGATCAAATCAGAAGCTGGGGTGGCTTTTGTAATTCCAGGGCTGTCCCTGGAAAATAGGGACACTTGGAGGGCATGTGTGCCTTCATCATAACTCACTCAAAGCATGGTAGGAAGTGCTTCAGTTTTAGGAGATCCACTCAGGATTGTTTTAAAAGGTTGCAATTGGAAAAATACTTGGCATATTATTATTATTATTATTATTATTATTATTGCAACTATAATTAGAGAATTTCAGCTCAAAGTACCTCCAAAATCTTTTATTTTTCAAAAAGTTGATAAAAACCCAGGAAAAAAATAACCTCCTTTTCAAATGATAAATGTATAACCATTTGTAGAATTACTTTATTATGAGGCACTCATAAAAATTAAAATATGACTGGTAAAGAATGACATAATTTAATAACGAAATTTTCAGCTGTAGTAATTACTTACTTTAAATCACAAGCCATGTATCACCAGAGCCATGTAAAAGTAATTGTGGAATTAGTAATTCATAACTGACTGAAATGACACTTTAAAAAAAATAAAATAAAAAATATTTTTAATAGTTCAGATTGATCATTTTAGGGAATTATGTAAGGCACGGAACAGTTAGCATTCTGAGAAAAGTTCTTCTAAGGGAGTTCAGTTTCTCATAAGTGGAACAGCCTTTAGGGCATGGCCCTCAAAAAATGGTGATGTGTTGATTCAGGCAGGGGTTTTGCATGTCCTGATAGGAATCGGGACCACAGGTAAGAGGTTTAACTCCATCCCCTATGCCATTTCCCTACTGAAAATTTTGCCTGTCCCCCAAGCTGCTCTTTGCCCCGGAAGTTTGGGAGGGATATGGGAGATGGAAAGTGTTAAACCATAGGTCACCAGTGTGGTACTTGTGGGTGCACATACATCCATACACTGTGTCTTTTCCTGGTGCCACGGGGCCCCTCTCCCTGTAGAAATTGGATTTGAAAGAAGATTTTTATGAAAGCCAATAAAATAGACTGTGCATTGTGGTTAGGTGTGATGTGATGTGTTTGTGGTGCCCACAATTTCTCTGGTTTACAAATGTGCCCACGGGCCACAAAAGGCTGATCTGCATTACGTTAATCCTTTTTCTCACCATGCCATAGTCCTGATCTGGGTTGGGCCTCTTGTGGATGTTTTCATTTTTAAAGGAGACTGCACTTAAACTAGCTGGTAAATGAAAAAGTGCAATTTGGCCCTAGGTTTAGCCAAATGAAACAAATAAGCAGGGGCAAAATTAATACCAGGAAAAATGAATGACAGCTGAAAACCTGGGGGAAAAGAAGAGATATGTGGCAGAAGATTTACTACGTTGCCCATGCGAGCCAAGATTGTGCATTTCTTTTCCTCTTTAAACAATAACATTTTTCTTTGCTGCATTGCTGTGGGGAGCAGAGATGAAAAGAAAGTCACCATTTGCCTGCATGTCTTTAATAAAGCTCAGCCTTTTCCGTCAAGTCTACAAAGAAAAGCACAATTTCTAATTCATATTTCACCATATCCATAATGCATTACTAGATTCATCCTCTCGACTTAAAGTCTGCCACAGCAAAGTCATGCTCTGGTTACAAAACAAAACTCTGAAGAGTTATAGATGTACTTTGCCGCTGAGGAGGGAGTGAGGAATAAAACACTACTTTTTACACAACAGTATCATCAGGAAGTTGGAGTCAGAAAGTTCTAAATCAAAGAATCCTTCAACATAAATACATAAATACTTCAACCAACAACCAGCACTCGGATATACATTTGAAAATATAAAGACAAAAAATGTCTGCTCGGGCATGAAGGAATATCATGAATATCAGTCTTAGAATCATAGAATCATAGAATCATAGAGTTGGAAGAGACCACAAGGGCCATCGAGTTCAACCCCCTGCCAAGCAGGAAACACCATCAGAGCACTCCTGACATATGGTTGTCAAGCCTCTGCTTAAAGACCTCCAAAGAAGGAGACTCCACCACACTCCTTGGCAGCAAATTCCACTGTCGAACAGCTCTTACTGTCAGGAAGTTCTTCCTAATGTTTAGGTGGAATCTTTTTTCTTGTAGTTTGGAACCATTGCTCCGTGTCCGCTTCTCTGGAGCAGCAGAAAACAACCTTTCTCCCTCCTCTATGTGACATCCTTTTATATATTTGAACATGGGTCTTAAACCCAGTCACTGAGATCAGGGCTCCTAGAGTTGAGAAAGTCCATTGAGAACTACAGCTTAAAAACCAGGCTACATTTTACACTTACCACACTGAAAGAAGCCCTGCTTAACCTGAAATAAAAATGCAATCATAGCCGTCATCAACATGTTTAGAAAGATGCGCAGTAGCAGATTTGAAAAAGCTCCCCAAAACAGTCCCCACCCCAAGAAACACACACACACACATCACCTTTTTATTTTATCTTTTGTGCATGAAAGTATTTCCTTGTGAAGCTTTCATTCACCATTAAGAGGAAGGAAACATAAGAGGGATGGATAGACAGATAAACAGGCTTTAGACAATTTGTTGCAAATCTAAGACTAATTACTAATTCCTCCCACTTAGGGTGATTTTAGATATCACTTTTAGAGTAAGCTGGTGCACATTTTGGTGTAAAAGCTGGGTGTGGGTGAGTTCCCAAAGCTCTTACCTGCCACTATCGCTTTTTGAACCATTGTGGTAGCTCCTGCAGAACCAATAAGAAGCAGGCTGGAGAAATGATTGGAGGATTATACAGATACAGATTTTCTGTCTTGTACAGTATCAATTGGGTATCTCATTGTCAGAATCAGGCCTTGCCGATATTCCCAGGAAATATACACACACTTAGAGGAAAAGGGTATCAAGAGTAATTCAAAGTCATTATCTTCTCTTTAAGTATTACATATAGCATCCCATTAGAAATGCTACACAAATTTTCAATGGATGGTTGTAATAACATAAAATAAAAGATGTTATTTTGTATTACTGTACTTATATGAGATTCATTAATGTGCTGTGCTGCATGTATGTCCAGCAGAAGTCTTGGAAAGAGTAATGGAAAAAGTTAAGTTAGTAAGACTCTTTTTTTTTTTAAGACAGCAGAACAGAAACTTTGTGGCTCCAGTTGCTGATTGGTATCTTGGAAGATCACATTTGATCTGAAGTGGAAACCAGCATCTACACTTGAACACTTTATCACATATGCTTCCTTTCTTTGCCTTCTCTGGTTATTTGCTCTATGCTAAACCAGATCAAATTTTCCCTGCAAGGAATGATTGACCTAACAGAAACTTGTCAACTGTTATGCAAAGCTTTGGCCAAGGGTGACTTCGTTGTGAGAAGAAGCAATTGATTTTGGGTTGCTTTGCTGTTTGATTTTGTAATAGAACAGGTAGTATTGGGAAGCCTGGAGACAAATAGGGGCCCAACTCATGGCAGAGGCATGACTGAGATACACAGGACTATAGTACTGATATCAATGAAATCTGTATTTCCTGGCTCAGAAATAAGAACTTAGGAAGCTTGTTAATGCCCACCTCACATACAAGGGCACTAAAATTCTACAGATTTTAATCTGGCCAAAATAACAATTTATATTCTAATTCCCTCCTTCCCACCCACTACCAATTTATTTCATTCACGTTCTAACCTTCCTTACTGATTCAGCAACAGTGGAAGGTAAGAGCTGATAGGTCTTTCTCCCCTCATTCCACTGCTATTAGAGCAGCAAGCAGGATAAGCAGCTGAATGAGATGGATAGAGGGGAAGGTGGGCAGGCAAATAGGTGGATGGGTGTGAGGGAAGCTTGGAGACTCACATGGACCTTGGGGACAGGATGTCACCAGCAGGCACAACAAGGTCCAATTTCTCTCAGAATTGGTGTCTGAATAACCCTGTTTGTAGGGAAGGAGTTTTATCTTCCAAGCCCAATTGTGAGCCTGACGAAGGGATTATGTCACTAGATTGTATGGTTTTAGCAGCAATCAGTTGTGAAGAAATCATGTGCAAACCCCAAAGGAGACCAAGGTTGAAATCTTGTGCAGACTCATCTATGGGACCTGTGAATTGTAGCTGATGGATTATGGCCTATCAGTCCTGGGCAGAATCTGGAGGAGATGATTGGAGTCCCCTGGGGTTTATTGGGAATATTCCTAATGCTTGGATTTATAGCCAATGCTGAGGCAGATTGCCCTTCTGAATTACACCAAGGACGTCACCCCTTCTAGTTGTTAGCATTTTTGTTTTGTCTTTTTCTGAGGATGGCGATGATCAGGGAAGCAATCCCTGGTGACAGCAGGGAGTGCCAAGGGTGGGAAGTTTGTAATTTTGTGTAATTAGTGTGACCTTAAAACCTGGGGAGAGAACAGCAGAAGTGAGGGTGCTTTTGTCTTTGGTGAGTGGGGCTGGTTGTCTCTGCTGGATTTTGGTCTGCTAATAGTTACAATGGTCCCCATATGCTAGCTGTTACTGATGTTTTCAGAGCATATCTTATCAAATTATTGCTACCCTGAAATGTGGGGTTTTTCTTTTCTTTCTTTTCTTTACTTAAGATATTTTGATGCTGTTAACTGCTTAGAGAGGATAGCCGGCGAGGCAGAGAGCAACCTTGGACTTGGGGGAAATGACCCAAGTTCTTCTTGACTTTAGAGGTAGTTGGGAAGAGCTTCCCCATATTTTGAAACGGCGCCATGAAATAAGTCTATGGTAAAGATATTTTCAACCAGAATATGGACCGCAAGAAACATTAAGGAAAACCTTGACAATTTATGCAATCATAGAGTTATCCAATCATCATTTTGGGGGTAGTCATGTAACATCTCATTTCTACGGTTCCTTCTCCCCTCCCACTCACCCCATCCTGTAATTCAAGAGAAGGAAGGATACATTGCCCTTGAATTGTGTTTGGGGTTTTTTTGTAGCCTTTGGGAAGACTACAAATCCCAAGGGCACCATGTAACAAAGGTGGAGAATGGACTCAGCTTCATCCTCTCATCTCAATATGTCTCTGACCATGCTGTTTTTATTGCTAGCACCAGGACAAGAGGCAATAGACAGACTTCTTTCCTCCCTGAGTTGTTTCTCCCAGCTGCTCTGGGCTGATGGCGAGGTTGTTTTGTGGATGGGGAGGTCTAGCAGCAAGGGAGCAATGATAGCCTTGGAAAATTATCTTAGTATTTTATGATTTTTTAAAAAAAACATGCAAGAACTCATCTCCCACCCCAAGTTTCTGTGGTGAGAAAACCTCCATACGTACAGCTATATGCAGTCTATATTATTGTCTTTTTATCACATGTGGAAAGTAGCAATGGATGGCAGAAAAACCTGTCTGGGATCAGTGCAATCACACTGTGAATGGATTGTTAACTGATTCTGTGGGTCTCTCCCTTAGCAAAAATGTCTTAAAAACAGCAATAAAATATGCCAATACATATGCTGCATTAAATAATGAATGAAGGAACACCTCTGCTTCTTCCTGGAGCTGCCCTGCACTATAGACACTAAAAAGAGAGATGCAAGGAATAGCTCCTTCATTTCCTTCTGACCACTTATTATTTCTCAGTCCTTGAACACTCAGCAATGGCTTCACTTCCTATGAAATAGGAGAAGCTCTTTCAGGCAGACACTGCACACCTCTGTTTCCCCTTAATTTTATTCCCCCACTGCTGGGGTTTAAAGGTGTAATTTGCTTCCATCTTAAAACAAATAAAAGCTGTTGAAAATCTAATATTATACAAGACACAGAAATAGGATTCTAAAATATAAATGCCAGGAATCATAAAATATTTAAGAATAAAAGAATATACCATTTTATCTATTTAAATAAAACTCATAATCATACGGCATTCAGCCTCAAAGGGCTCGGGCTGCTACATGCCTGCTATCAAGTGACACATGACATGGAACGCCTCTCAAATTCCTTCCCTGTAAGATCCATTCCAATCTCCAACAGGAAAAGTATTCTCTTCCTTTTATTTTTTTTTTTTTTTTTAAAAAAAAAAAACTAGCATATTTCCCCCCTGTCCTTTAGTTCCTGCCTGCCTGCATGCTACTGTGAGTTTAAATTTGAGATGGGAAATACAGCTATGATGCTTGCAGAATCAAAAGGTCTTCAAATCCATATTGCATCAAACCATTAGTCCACCTGTTTGACCTGGCTGGCAGTGACTCTCCAGGGTCTCCAGCAGAGATGTTTCAACCTCAAGATGTGAAGACTTGAACCTGAGACCTTTTGTATATGAACCAGATGTTCTAGAAGAACTAAATGCATCAGACTACAGGTATGTCCAGTCCAGAATTCTGTTCTCAAAGTGGTTAAGCAGATACTTATGGAAAGCCCATCAGAAGGACATGGTCCTATTAGCCTTCACCAACTCAGTAGCCCTAGAAACTGGCCTTCAGAGGTAGTGAATTCCGTAATATAACTATGCACTGTGTGAAAAAGTGTTTCTTTATGACTATCCCGAATCTTCCAACATTCAGCTCAGAAAATGATGGATGCATGACATTTGCAGCTAAGCAGCTATCTACATCTTTGAAAGTCTTTCATGGGAAAAGGGAGGCATGGCTAAGAGCTTGACAGGAAGAAATCATGGAGAGAGGGGCAAAAGCAGTCAGACAAATCCCACATTAGATATATTCCCATAGGAAATAATAGCAATCATGGACTTGCTATGTGAACACTCACCCAACGAATGATTTCCAGGAAATGCATGGTATTCAGTAATCGGGACCTGCATGTACAGCCTTGGAATCAAAGGTGCATAGGTAGGAAGACTAAAAATCCAGTGAATTGCTTTGATAGGTATGGCCTAAATACATCAGGAGACTCCTGGATCATGTTTCCCAGATCACGTATACAGTACACAGAATCTGTCCTCAAGTTGCACAGAATTCATACAGGCTTGGGAGATTTCAGTGGAAAAAGTCCTGACCACATATACACATTCCATGTACATGGTTTGGATGAAATGGCAAGTGATGGTTTGCTATAAAGTCAGAAGACAGGGAAAGAATCAGAACACTTGATGGGAGAAGGGACTGCCTGAAATACATGCAAAGCCTAGGTATGCCAACCACACCAGTGTATGTTCTTTTGGGTCTCAGTAACAGCAAGCACAGAAGAAAGAACAGGCTAGTTTTATG
This sequence comes from Podarcis cretensis, assembly GCF_951804945.1. NCBI lineage: Eukaryota > Metazoa > Chordata > Lepidosauria > Squamata > Lacertidae > Podarcis > Podarcis cretensis. The sequence continues at coordinate 62,642,895 of NC_137176.1, read as the reverse complement.
CAATGTTTCTCAGTGGTATAGCTGGGCTTGCCTTTAAAAGTAACTTCCATCAGCATTCCTATTCAGTAAACAAACAGGCACTTAACCAAGGCCCTTTCCATCTGATAAGGTGGAGATAAAGCTACTAGTTTCCTCTCAAGAATTTGACTATAGCCTTTTCCACAAAGTTTCAAAAATCTGGACAAGCCATTTATGAAAGAAAAATAATGTGTCTTTTTCTTGTTACAGCAATATGAGGTTGGCAGAGCTACAGCTATATATGAGCAGAACAGATTACATATCAAATCATTGGAGGGGAAAGGGCCCTTAGAGTTATTGGAAACACCTGCATCCAAAAGAGAGAAAAAAAGGGCAAAAGTTTATACCCATATATGCAAGCATGCCTTTAGTTTGTTTCTGGAAGTATTGTTTTCAGCTTGCCTCCTGGATGCAACTTAGTTTGCTTTTTATTTATTTTTAAAAATCCTAAAGCACCTTTCATACAAGGTGATACTAGGGTGAAGTACAACCGTAAGGTAGAGGTGGGCAAATTTCTGGGATCTGCAAGGAGGACATTACCCCAGTGGGAAGCTTTCATGTGGAAAACCTCAACCCAGTTATGGGTGAGTTCAGACGATTATACGCACACACAAACACACAAACACAATCCTTGACACACAAAGAGGCACACACCATCCCCCTGAAACAAGGGCTAGTATTTAATATTGAGCCATTCCAATCTAGTTTCGTTTTTCTGTTTTCTCCACATAGTTTTTTTTTTAACAAAGGAAGGAGAAAGAAGAAATAAGGTCTCTAACATCCTTTATCTGTCCTGACCGCAACAGGCAAAAAAAGAGAACTTGATAACCCCAGCAGAAGAATACAAATAACATCAATACACAGCTGAATTGCAAGTCCTGCCTTGCCGCTGTTTAAAGCCTCAAACTTCAAAATGCCATTGCATCCCCCAAACCTGCATGTATGCAATTGCATGATGCAGGTGAACTTTCTGCATATTTGAAAGGAATACAAAGCTAGCATTCTTATACAACATCTCCCCTTCCACTTTCATTGCCTAGGAAATTTAAGCAATGGGAATGGGTTAAACCCTTGTCCCCCACCCTGGCCCACTTTAGGAGCCCTCCTGGTAATGGTTGTAAAATACAGAGAAATAGTCAGGAAATCCAATCATGGATAATTTGTCCTATCACCACATGCTGTGACAATAAATTCTGTACTTTAATGGTGTGCTCTGTGAAGAAGTACTTTATTTTGTCTATCCTGAATTGTTCAGCTGCATTAGATGACCCTAGATTCTAGCATTTAGGAGAAGGGTGGTAGCTCAGCAGCAGAGGAGCTCCTTGCATGCAGAATGTCCCAGGTATAATCTGCAGCATCTAGAGATAGGATTGGGAATGCTCCCTTTCTGAAACCTTGCACAGCAGCTTCCATTTAGTGTGGACAACACTGAGGGACATTCACAGGGAAACCAAAATGCTTGTTTACAAAACTATTGTACTACCAACCTTACTGTATGCTTGTGAAACATGGACCACTTATAAACACCATCTCCAACTCCTTGAAAAATTCCATCAACGGTGTTTCCGAAAAAATTTACACATCATTTGGGAAGACAGGCGAACTAATACCAGTGTACTGGAAGAAGCAAAGATCACCAGTGTTGAAGCAATGGATCCTTCAACATCAATTTCGTTGGACTGGTCATGTTGTGCGGATGCCTGATGATCATCTTCCAAAGCAACTACTCTATTCCGAACTTAAAAATGGAAAGCGTAATGCTGGTGGTCAACAAAAGAGGTTTAAAGACTGTCTCAAGGCAAATCTTTAAAAATGTAGTATAAACACTGACAACTGGGAAACACTGGCCTGCGAGCACTCCAGTTGGAGAACAGCCTTTACCAAAGGTGTCGTGGGATTTGAAGACACTTGAACTCAGGACTCAAGGGACAAACGTGCCAAGAGGAAGGCACGCTTGGCAAATCCACACCGTGATTATCTCCAACCCAGAAACCAATGTCCACACTGTGGAAGGACGTGTGGATCCAGAATTGGCCTCCACAGACACTTGTGGACTCATTGTTAAAACCGTGTTTATGGAAGACAATTTTACCTGGGTACGAGTGATCGCCAAAGAAGAAGAAGAAGAAGGACTGAGGATCTAACTCACTAAAGCAGCTTCTTTCTTTCCACTTTCTCCACCACATAAACCATTATGCAAACCTCTACCATATCCCTCCTTTTTATTCATCTTTTTTTCTAAATGAAAACAGCCCCAAACATCATAGCCTTTTCTCACATGCGGCTTGAAACTTGAATCATAGAGATGGAAGGGACCACAAGGATCATCTCATCCAACCTCCTGTAATTCAGGAATCTTTCACCCTATGTGGGGCTCGAATCCTTGACCCTGAGATGAAGAGACTCATGCTCTTCCGACTGAGCTATCCCTCATGTTGCAGCCCCTTGATCATTTTGGTTCCCCCTTTTTTTAACCTTTTCCAAGCTCTACAATATCCTTTTTGAGATGCAGCAACCAGAGCATTGCACACACTATTCCAAATGTAGTTACTTCATGGTGTCATTGAAATACATTAAAATAGTGAGTGGCACTTTCATTTTTGATACTTTCCCTCATAATCCCAGATCGACGATACAGAAAAGACACCAGGGTCCCAGGATTCAGAAGCTGATTTAGAGCACCAACATGGCATCCAAATATTTTTAAAGAGCTGTAGTGAACTACAAGTCTAGTCAGACTGCCAATCCCTGTGATTATATTACTTAGTATCTGCAGTTCTTTGTGGCCACATTCAGTATCTCTGCCCAGTGTGTAAAGAGACTGGATGTTTCCTCTTTCAATTGACCACTTCTGCCACATAAACTATGTAGCAAGGATGGGGGAATCTGTAGCTTTCTGAACGTTGCTGGAACATTCCTGAAGCTTGATCACATTGGCTAAGGCTGATGGGGAAGTCCAATAACATCCGTAGGGCCACACATTACCCACCCCTGCTGCAGAGATGAGGGGAAGAGGAAATACTTATAGTTTACCATTGTTTTGTTTTGCAAATAAAATGTTTTAGAGAGCTCCAACATGCACACCTCACATTATTTTGGCAGAAAGGAAGGGGTGAAAAGTCTTTCTTTTTTGGTTGATTTAGATTGTTGCTGGCTTATTTTCAGTACACATATGGATTTACTTCTTCTCCTTTCAACCTTGGAGATTTGCCAGAATGTAGACATGAAAACTTTCCCTCTAGACGGAACTAAAATTCATTATCTGAGCTTTGGGACATCCCTGCTTCTGCTACTAATATGGTTGGACACATCTTTGTTCATCTGTGATTAGCAGCAGTAGGTTCGCACACAAGAATAGTTCTGCTCTATTTAGAGCAAGACTCTGTGAAGTCATATGAAATGACGACAAAGGACAGTGGTTTGGGGAGTGGGGTGGGGAGGGCAATGACTTTAGCAAAGCATTCCAAATCCTGGGGCAGTTTACTTCCAATTTTGCCATTCTTGATTGAGTGACTGATTCATAAAAATATAGCTAATTTAAGAGGATTTGTCAGGCCTTTTTTTAATGAAAGAAAGACTGCAGAAACCTTATGGAGCAAAAAGCCTTAGGTAGCCCTTCCTTTCCCCCACTGTATACTCTATTCAGGGCTTGTTTATTTTTTATTTTTTGCAAAATCAGCTTTGGCGAGAGCTTTGAGGATTTCGATTTCATGCTGAGATAGATGGACATTATTTTATAATGTCCTTTTGAAGGCACTGGTCCCCAACACACAGTCTTCTCTGAAATTGATTACGAAAGAAATTTAAACACGGGGAACACTGAAGGTTGCTTAGAGGCAGATCTGCTGAGCAAATAGCAACTGGAGGTTGAAAATGAAAGAAATTTCTAAGGGTAATCAGGGGAAAAATATAGCGATTTTCCAAAAGAAAGGTGGCCATCAAATATTTTAAAGACCATTTACCTTTGGAGAAGGGGAGGCCTTGCAATACTTTCTACCCGCAATGCCCTCCTTACCTTGCTTCATTTATCTCGCAATAAAAGCTACTGTGACTGCCTTATGCATGAAAAGCAAACTGGACATTTTCTCCCTCATGCACATTTTAAAATGACCCAGAATTTCACTCAACAACTGGTGACAGGTGAAATTAAAATGAACCTAAAATTGAATGGGGTCTCATCAAGAAGCTGTTATTCCATTCTGAATAATCCAACCACCTCATTCTCTGCATGTTGACTTGGAAATCATTTTTTGTGGAGCTCTACCTGCCAGCATTTCTGCCCCATAACCATATCTTTTCACATGGAGGCACAGGCTTCAATCCTGCCTGCAGTTAGGCTGCTTAAATGCCATCAACTTCAAAGGGATTCAAATTCTCTGTGTTCAGAATTGCACAGGATTGCACAGCCCATAGACATTATCTCTTTGATTGTATTCCCTGTGTATATCTATAGAGCCCATTGCTCTATCAGCACTAACCAAACAAATTTCCAGTAATCTCTCCTGAAAATCATCTAGTGCAACAGCAGACTTAGAAAGCAGTCAATACTGTATTTGTCTTTAGAGAAGGCTCAGGGGGTAATCCTGGAAATGGAGGGAGGGTTATTTGAGAAACAAAATTAATGTCAGAGTTATAAGAAGATGAACATGATATGATAAGGACAAAATAGTCTAGGTTCTGCAAAGGAAACACTTTACCTGTGCGGCCTATTAGTATTCTTTGGGAGAGTGAAGAAAATAGTAGATGAAAGAAGGCCAGTGGATATAATTTATTTGGACTTTCAAAAAGCCTTTGATAAAGTCTCTCACAAGAGGCTATTAAGGAAACTAAGTAGTCCTGGGGTGAGAGGTGAAGTTTTGTCAAGGATTAGAAATCGGCTAAGAGGTAGCAGAGATTAGGAATAAATGGTCAATTTTCAACCTGGAAGGAGGTTAATAGTGGGGTGCCCCCAAAGAGCCATACGAGCACATGCATTATTTAATATATTTATTAATGATCTTGAGGAAGGGTGAACAGTGAGGTGTCAAATGACACAAAATTATTTATGAACACCCAGACTGGAAAACACTGCAAGGAAAACCAGAGGAACCCAAGGAAGGGAGGCAACCGGACAGCAGGTTGGCGAATGAAATCTGATGTGGACAAATTCCAGACAATGCATACTGTAAGGATTAGTTTGAACTAATCATTTACATTGTTGGGTTCTATAGAAACTACAGTCCTGAGTGGAAAATAACTGGATATCTCTATGGAGAAGTCAATGAAAACATCTGCAGCTGAGGGTCAGGGGGAAAAAATGTTAAGATGTTAAGCTGCGTCGAGAATGGAATGCAAGAATAGACTGGAAACATATCCTTTCCACCGTGGACACTTTCTTTAGCTTTGGTTGTTTGAACATATTCTAATGAAATGAAATTTAAAAAGAAGGTAAAAAGTCATTCCAATTGCAGGCAAGCCTTTTATTACATACCCAAGTTTTTAAAATTTGGATAGAGTTTTGATTAGGGATGGGAGAGAAATTTGGTTTGGTTCACATTTTAATGCAAGCCTGCCTAAATTGCTTGCAAAAAAACACGTATTAGGAGAAAAGAATAGCTGAAGCCTAAATCTCAATCCAAATTAGGCCTATTCAGAAGGATTTGCACCTTATCTGAGTTGGGAGACAGGGCATTAAGCAGGAAGGAGAGGCAGACACAAGAATGCAGAAGGCTGAGAAACCACAAATATGAGCGACCTACTGGGTGGCTGTATCTCTGGGATATGCAGTCTCCTGGACAGAAGTGGCCTCAGGTGTGCTTTATTTAAATACAGTGGTACCTCGGGTTACAAATGCTTCAGGTTACAGACACTTCAGGTTACAGACTCCACTAACCCAGAAATAGTACCTCGGGTTAAGAACTTTGCTTCAGGATGAGAACAGAAATTGTGTGGCGGCGGTATGGCGGCAGCGGGAGGCCCCATTAGCTAAAGTGATACCTCAGGTTAAGAACAGTTTCAGGTTAAGAACGGACCTCCAGAATGAATTAAGTTCTTAACCCGAGGTACTACTGTAGTATAAAAGGTAAAGGTAAAGAACCTCCAGATGGTTAAGTCCAGTCAAAGGTGACTATGGGGTTGTGGTGCTCATCTCACTTTCAGGCTGAGGGAGCCGCTGTTCGTCCACAGACAGTTTTCTGGGTCATGTGGCCAGCATGACTAAACCGCTTCTGGCACAACGGAACACTGTGACGGAAAGCAGAGAGGGCACAGAAACACTGTTGACCTTCCCACCACAGCGCTACATATTCATCTACTTACACTGGCATGCTTTCGAACTGTTAGGTTGGCAGGAGCTGGGACAGAGCAATGGGATTCGTGTGCATTTGAACTGCCGACCTTCCGATCGGCAAGCCCAAGAGTTTCAGTGGTTTAGACCACAGTGCCACCCATGTCCCATACTTATAGTATACCTGTTGTGTTGGCTGCCTATGCATATCCATTTCAAGTGCTGGTTTTGACTTTTAAAGCTCTAAATGGAATGGGGCAGGTAACTTAGATCCATATAAACCTGTCCAGACATTAAAAAGTACCTCAGATGCTCATGCACACACTATCACAATAAATAGATTGGGAGACACCAGAGACAGGGGTCTGTATCCTACTAAACTGTTCTGATAGTGCAAACACTGTGAACTGAGCAATAGAACTTTATCTCCTCGTGTGTTCTTTGCACACCCCTAAGTATGTTCTGGACTTTTCCACCAACCCTCTGGAGCAGATGGTGGGGGCAGAAAGCAGATAGAGGAAGGGAATTCCATTGTGCAGCCAAAAGTCCTTGCACTAGTGAAACTATTTAGCAGGATAGCGCCCATGGTCTTTTTGGTGGTAGCTCCATATTTGTGGAAGTCTTTCCCAAGAGATGTACAGTTGGCCCCAGCCTTGTGTCTTATAAATGGGCATTGAAAAGCCATTCATTTCGATTGGTTATTTGTATGCTTCAGGATTAGCATAAGGAAATAAATCTAGGATGCTGCTGATTGGTAGAAAATTGTCATACCAGAACCTTTTAACTTAAATGGATATAGAGAGCTACTACCCAGTTTTCTGAGTGGCTGCCAATTAATGATTATGTATTAAAGAATGGTTGTAGAAAGGATGTAATGTATACCTGTGCTGAAAGCCTTCTTCAACCAAGAGGAAATCAAGGTTTATTTAACAGGGTTATTAGAGTTTGGAACCATATGCAGTATTACATATATGTAATTACGTAGCAATTACTCCTGTAAGAAGTTTTGACGTGCATACAAACTGCATGTATAGCAAGAAACAATATGGTAACTCTTTCCCATGATGAATTAAAAAGTGGTCAAGCTTTTCAGGTTCTAAGAAACTACACATTTGTTTAGAAAAATAGTTGTCTTTTTTACTACAAACAAAAATTCCAAGGCTGTAAAGATCCATGGTTTGTTCATATTGTGTTTTAACCCAAACAGCACTAAGCCAATGCACTTTATTAAATTTGGCAGGGTGGGAATTGTGGAGGCCAAGGGTTAAAGGCCTTGTATACTCAGTGTTTGAACCCAACATTCGCTTTTATAACTCGATGATAAACTCTTGAAAAAATGGTTTTATGTAGGAAATGGTGACATTATATAGTCAAGTGGTTCTAGCAACCGTTACCAGAATACACTTTTTTGTACTTTTATTTGAGGAGGAAATGTGGGGGGGGGGGACCTTTTTCTTCCAAGACACATACTATAGCACGTTAATTTGGCATTAATTATAGAACATGTCAAACTGTATTTCAGTCAAAGCTCCCTGTTAGTCTCCAGAGCTTTCTTAATGACAGTAATTATAGGTCATAAAAAAGTCATCTAAAATTAACATTTCTCTCATGTCTTGATCGGAAAATGTAAATGGCTGCATAGTACAGATGTTTTGATTAGTAAAATTTACACTTCCTTTTTTGTTTCACTGCTTGTCAAACTTCACAGTACTAAACCTAAGGTGCTACATTTTTAATCTTTCTGATGAGATGAAGGCGTACTCAAACTGACTATATGATTTCTTTGTACTTATCAACTCATGTACAATCCTATGTAACTATTCCAGGAAATTAATACAAATAAACCAGCAATATCCACCTTAAAAAGAAGGTTAGTTAAGGAACAGGCTGGATATTGTCTATATTAGAGCTGGGCCCAACCTCTCGTCTCCTTTTTTTGTTTTCAGCCATTCGAGGCAGGAATCAAGCAACAGGTCCTGGGAATAGGACATGGTGGAAATAAATGGTAAGAATTCACCCAGCCAGTATATTAAATCTAGTCTAGGACCCCATTTGCAGTATACATTGTAGCATGCCACTTCAGTCATGACTTCCTCCCAAAGAATCATGGGAAGGGTGGTTTATTAAGGGTGCTAAGAGCTGTTAGCAGACCCGCCAAGTGTCCCAATTTTCCAGGGATGTCCCTGACTTACAGAAGCCATCCCGGTTTCTGATTTGATCCCAGAATGTCTCACTTTTACTTGTTGTTGTTGTTGAGTCGTTTAGTCATGTCTGACTCTTCGTGACCCCATGGACCAGAGCAGCCAGGCACTTCTGTCTTCCACTGCCCCCCGCAGTTTGGTCAAACTCATACTGGTAGCTTCGAGAACACTATCCAACCATCTCGTCCTCTGTCATGCCCTTCTCCTTGTGCCCTCCATCTTTCCCAACATCAGGGTCTTTTCCAGGGAGTCTTCTGTTCTCATGAGGTGGCCAAAGTATTGGAGCCTCAGCTTCACTTAGGATGTCTCTATTTTCATTGGATAAATGTTGGAGGGTATGGAGGTATCCGACCCCTAAACCATCTGAAGGCAATCCTGTATAGGGAATTTTTTTAATGTTTTTATATTTGTTGGAAGCTGGTGGGGCAACCCAGTAAGATGTGCAGGATATAAATAGTAAAATTATCATTATGGAATGGGACTCCCCTATTTTCATCAGAGAAATGTTGAAAGGTATGTGCTAGGAGAGTCCCATTCACTTCACAGAGCTACAATTCTCAGGTTACACCGAGAAGTTAAATCACTCTGAGAATTGTAACTCTTAACCAACCCTTAAGAAACTACACTTCCCATGATTCTTTGGGGGAAGCTATGGCTGCTTATGAGTGCTCACTGGAAGGACAGATTGTGAAGCTGAGGCTCCAGTACTTTGGCCACCTCATGAGAAGAGAAGACTCCCTGGAGAAGACCCTGATGTTGGGAAAGATGGAGGGCACAAGGAGAAGGGGGCGACAGAGGACGAGATGGTTGGATAGTGTTTTCGAGGTTACCAGCATGAGTCTGACCAAGCTGCGGGGGGCAGTGGAGGACAGGAGTGCCTGGCGTTCTCTGGTCCATGGGGTCACGAAGAGTCGGACACGACTAAACGACTAAACAACAACAACAACAACATGGCTGCTTAAAGTGGTATGATACTGATTTAAATGTATAGGGCAGATTAGGGCCTGCATTTATACCGCTTTGTTTGTTGACTACCTCATGGTGCCTACATGGGCTTGATCTTATTATCCAAATATCACAAATAAAAAATACAACCCAAACCAGATTTAAAAGGAAACACAAAGCTAAAAGCAGAGCCAGTGAAAGCGCAACTCACAGCAGCAGTAGAGCAGTGCCAATGGGATAAAAGAAAGGTCCTAATGGAATGTCAGAAAGGAAAGCAACTGGGTTTTCTGAGATAAGAATTCCACAATCTTGGCGCTACAAGTGAAGAAGTCAAGTCCTGTGTGCCAGCTTTCTGGACTTTATGGCAACAGAATGTGAAGCAAGGCCTCTGATAAAGAACATGGTTGGTAGCTAGGCTATGGTGATCGAAGGTGATCCTTCAAACATTCTGGTCCCAGATCCGTTTAGGGCTTTATTGGCAATAACTAGCACTTTGTACCATGTCCCCAAATGAGCTGGTAATCCATACAGCTGGATATAAACCAGAGTTATATGCTTCAAAAACCAAGTCCTAGGTAATATGTGTACTTATTTTACAGGGGACAATTCTGTATTTGAAAGTCCAGTTTAAGAAATTCCTCGCGGCGCTTTCAGCAGAAACGCTAAGAGTCCCAGGTTTTTCCCAGTGCAGTCTTTTAATGTGAGGTATATACAGGTATTTACAAAAGAGACAGTCCATACAGAGTACTTACAAACGAATACTCTCCACCACAGCACCACCACACTACAGCACAACCACCACACCAACCACCACACACTGTTAAACAGGCTTTTCTTTTTAAAACAGGTGATAGCCAATCACATTAATCACACTCCTGCTGAGTCACTCTGACTCAGCACTTCACAGAGTATTGCATCATCCTGTTGAAGCCTGCAGACTTATTCAGTATCCTGCGAATCCCAACAGAAGAACCATAGGAAAGAAGAACAGGGGCCTTGAAGTCACTTGTCAACAATGAACAGCTGGTGAGCAGGTTGAGTAGACCTGGTCTAAGTCTTCCTTACAGTGAGATGTACTGTGTTCCTGTTTTAATTTTGGTAATTATTTCTAAATTTGTACCTCAGTATATGTGAATGTTGGGACGCAGGTGGCGCTGTGGGTTAAAGCCTCAGCGCCTAGGACTTGCCGATCGAAAGGTCGGCGGTTCGAATCCCTGTGGCGGGGTGCGCTCCCGCTGCTCGGTCCCAGCGCCTGCCAACCTAGCAGTTCGAAAGCACCTCCGGGTGCAAGTAGATAAATAGGGACCGCTTACCAGCGGGAAGGTAAACGGCGTTTCCGTGTGCGGCTCTGGCTCGCCAGAGCAGCGATGTCACGCTGGCCACGTGACCCGGAAGTGTCTCCGGACAGCGCTGGCCCCTGGCCTCTTAAGTGAGATGGGCGCACAACCCCAGAGTCTGTCAAGACTGGCCCGTACGGGCAGGGGTACCTTTACCTTTACCTTTATATGTGAATGTTATGCAAATCTGACCCCTTTTATTGATGTGTTACAGTACAGTGGTATCTTGTTGAAGAACAGTCCTGCTTCAGAACAATTCGGTTTACGAACTCTGCAAATAAGTGTCCCAGTTTGAGAACTTTACCTCGGTCTAAGAACGGAATCCAAACGGTGGAAGGGCACTGGCGGTGGGAGGCCTCATTAGGGAAAGCACGCCTCTGTTTAAGAATGGTTTTGGTTTAAAAATGGACTTCCGGAACGGATTAAGTTCTTAAACTGAGGTACCACTGTACTCTATTACAGATCACATATTTTCTTTCTTAATTGCATTTATATATTCTTACTGCATGGGGTGGGGGGAATGCAGCAGAGGAGAAACGAAGCTGAACTGAAGACAGGAATGTGCCACACTACAGCTTCCCGACTGATTCCCAATTGGCCTCTCTTTTATTATACCTTTTCAGAAAGAAAACATAAACTGGTGTATTCTGAACTGTCAAAATTTACTTACTTGAAAATGAGGATGGAAACATTCTGGTTTAAACAATGTTAATATCATCAAACATCCAGGGAAATATAACAAATTAAAAGGTAATCACTTCATAGCATAAAAGGCCTACACCTTAAGTAATAATAAATCTAATACTTGACATTCATCTCCCTAGAAAATAAAATTAGATAAACTTTTGCAAGGGCATTCTGAACAGTCAATCCAGTTTATTAATAATTTCCTGTTTCATACAGGAAGCTCATATTATCTGGTCACAGCCACAGTAGACCTCCACAGATATTTAATAAAGCTGCCGTTGGTAATCCTCTCTGATTACCTATAACCTTCCAGCTATAACACACACTGTGCGCCAGTTCCATAGAAGGACATCACACTGTCACCTGGTATGATGTTTGACAGCTTATTCTGCTACATCAAGCAGCACAAAATTACTTTTTCCAAATCCATCCCTAGTTAATAACCAAAAGCAATAATGGTATTCAGCATGCGTAATACACAGAGAAGGCAAAATGAGGCAACAGAGAGAGAAAAGATTAGAGGGAGACTATTATGAAGAGGAGATCAAAAAAACTGAATCTTGTAACATACAACAATGTTTCAATTATAACATCATGCAGAGAGCTCCGCATATCACTCGACAAAGCCCATCCTGCAAATCTAAGAAAACACAGGAGAAAATTCCTATTGTGTTTACACTGGATGCATCCTTATTCTAGTTCAAACAAAGAGCACATTTCAAATTTTTCCTTTCTAAATTATTCTCTGAAATTCTCCTGGGAGCAGATACTGACTTACCTTTAGTGGAAATGTCTAGTTAACAGAAATATATTGCTTTGATCTTTTTTTTATTAACAAAAGCAAGCATCTTATTCTATAGTGAGATTAATAAGATGTTTTGCTTATAGAACAGATCAAAATTACTATCAGCTACATTTACAGGAAGACTAGAAAACTAGCAAGCAAAATGAGCAGATTCCCAGTACATGAACACACACACACACAACCACTCTAGAAATAATAACAATAATAAGTGCTTCACTCTGTTAGTTGGGAGGGGAAGGACAATGTTAAAATCCCATTTCCTTTTGTAAGGAATTGATAAGTGACTTCCTTGAACTAGGGAAAAGATGCATTAAATAAGGAACAATAAAGGATGGTTAAAAAATAATAATGGCTACATCTCTTTCAACTGCCACAAAAAAAGGATGTATTCCCAGTTAGAAATATAATGGGCCCTTGCTTGCAGATTTTACTATAATTACCATTTAATTCCTCTCTCACACATCACAGCAGGAATACCATTTAGAAATTAGCTAGGTGATGAGAAAGTCCTGCAAATTGGAATTCTAATGAATGCAGTTACAATATCCAATTGTATTTTTCCTATGAGTCTGGAATGATAATAGAAATTATCAAAGAAGTTTTATAGTATTCTACCAGAATCAGCAATTCAAAGCAAAGATTGAACTGGACAAATTCCTAAATGTGTACATTTGCAAATGCAAATTCGTGACCTTTGAACTTCGCATTTCCAATCCAACCCTGCTTTGAATCTCTGACTCAACATGAGATATTTCCTAATTTGTAATTCAGAATTTATGTCTGTGTACTTTGCCATTCAGTGCTTGTGTGTGTCCAGTATTATACTACTTGCTCAGATAAGGGGTTAGATTTGTAGCTAGTTTAACTGGTTTATTTCACTCGACTGGCAAGCTGTGTATAGCACAGGAGCATTTGGCTTCAAGCTGCCAAAGCGAATGAAATGAAGGATGAACAGGGCCACCCCAAGATGCATGGCTGACTGAAACAAAGGACAAGACAGCACCCACCCACTTCCTATAAATACAATCTGATCAGAGAGAAGGTGGAACCTTTGTTCAAGACCAGTGATCGCAGAACAGCATCTTCAACTGCAATGGAGGCATCAGGCTAGCTTAGGGGGTGCACGGCAGGCTAGTGTAGAGGGCTTTTGGGAAGAGGACACTGGGTACTACCACCACCCCACGTCCCCAGCCTTCACCTCCCGAAGCAGCTGCCTGGTAAGACAAGCTCTGGGTCAAATTAACACAATGTTGTGTTATAAAAGAACAAGGGCACATTTGACTTTGAAAGTGGGAACTTCCCCAGAATGAATATACAGTGGTACAATACCTCAGGTTAATAACTTAATTCGTTCTGGAGGTCTGTTCTTAACCTGAAACTATTCTTAACCTGAGGTACCACTTTAGCTAATGGGGCCTCCTGCTGCCGCTGTGCTGCTGCCACATGATTTCTGTTCTCAACCTGAAGCAAAGTTCTTAACCCAAGGTACTATTTCTGGGTTAGTGGAGTCTGTAACCTGAAGCATCTGTAACCTGAAGTGTCTGTAACCCGAGGTACCACTGTATTGGCTCCATCCCCACAGTCACTGGAAACCACAGGAGTGTGCTCGCACTCAGATTCTTCCTGTGGGTTTTCTCCACAGGCTTGTAGCTGACCACTGTGAGAAGAGTATGCTGGTCTAGATAAGCCATTTAGCTCCATGGACAGAGCATTCATTTTTGGTGCATATCTCTACATACCGCACTCTAAAATCTGATTTTAATTAACCTGATTATTTATTTATATATCATTAATTAAGTATATATATATATATTATCCTTGGAGGAACAACACAGTGTGATAAAGCATCAACAATCAACACTCAAAACACACAAAACAATATATCTGTTAAAAACAACAACACACAAATCAGTCGACCAATTTCCATAATACAATATCACAACCACAGTACGATCCCCATGAGCCTTCATGTATGCAAAGCGTTTTTGAATGGATAAAGAAAGCTTACAATTTTCTACCTGTGTTCACTATATATCCTCTCTCCCTCAACACATTTTCTTCTTGCAATGAATTGTGAATTTTCAGAACTTGGTATTCCGCAAGCCATGACTGGTATTGTTTTGATGGTCACTTACCCTTGTATAAAATCAGAGGTATCAAAAGAGGCCTGGATTATCTTGAGGCTTTCCTCTCTTTTTCCCCCTTTCCCATTCTTTTTTCTTTTTAGCTTAGCTTACTACATTTGTTTGCTTACTCAGAGGAGCTTAACCCCCTGAGTAGCATGTAAACAAATTCAAGGTTGAAGTGAGTTAAGGAGTTGTTATCCCATAATAAATGATGGTGAAAATAAGTCAATAGTGTTGCTGACAAGCTAACTATCTGGGAGCAATCTAATCAAATCCTATTACTGATTTTCTGTGCCCCTGTTCAAGTCTCTGATTGATTAACAGAAACTGCATATAAAAAGATATGTGGGAGATCCCTTCTCTCCACAGAATTAATAGCATCATAGAAAGGTGGGGCTGGAGCATTCCTCTAAGTCACTATATCCATATCAGATGCTTCAAAGAAATGGCTTATGAGAGATCCAGCAGTAGGAAAAGACAATATGCACCTGTCTTATAGGCCCCGGAAAGGTCAGGGACAACAGTCTTGGAAAGAAAAGGCATTTGTTGTAGAAGCTCACCATTTTATGGCAATTGAATATCTGCTGGATTTTAAATCTATTAACATAATTTTTCTCACATACAAAGTGGGGGTTAGAAAGCAAATTCTGTTATCCTAGTGTTACAAACAGTGACATGGTTTGTGTTCCAGGCAAGTTTTTTTGTTAGAATGGGGTAATGCAATTCAGGAAAAGGCAAAAGAAAGGTTTAGAATGGGGGAGAAGTCTTTCTAATATTGCAATAAGCAAAGCCTGGTATTTTGTACCCGCATGCATTGCCCTGGGTGCACATAATTATCCTCATTTTGCAGATGGGAGAAATGATTCAATAATACAGGTTAGAGACTATTTGGGGATTTATGAGTCAAACACCAAGATCTTAAACTGCACTATGTGACTAAATAGCAGGCAGTGCAGATCCCAGGGCACAGGCATAATGAAATCCCTGCAATGCATATGCTTAATTCGCAAAGTAAAATAACTGACTTTTTGTTACATATGCTTAATGAGGGGATTGCTATATGCTGTGTCAATGTCACTCCTGGAAGGCAGGCAGAATATAGCCTTTTGCAGAATGCATTGCAATTGTTTAATCACAGGCGATAACTAGGTAACAGAGGAAAGGTTCACACCCAGAAGGAAAAGGCAGCAATTTCTCTGTATGTGCGGAAGGAGAAAGCCAATCTTGGTCACTTTTACAATATTGTAATTTGGGCACACAAAACCAATTGGAGTTGCATTCTGGAATAATAAGGCTTTAGGTATTCCCATCCAACTACATCCATATCTTATCCAAGGTTCTGCAGACAGATCCTACAGAACCCGAACATTGATATAATTCTCCTCATTGGTAAGGCTGTCTCACAGTGAGTATCATAATGGGCCAATGAATGAAATCTGCACAAAAGAACAGGATTGTGAAAGAGTTAGAAGAGAGTTATGGAAAATGCACTTTCTAAGCAGCCACAAGAGGAACTACTAATAGGTACATTTTCAGTATAAGTAAAGCTGCATCAAAGTCATTTCTATGCAGTGGTGCAGTTATGTAATTTCAGGCTCCAAACATAATGGTCTTACAGGGCGCCCCCCCCTTTAAACGGTAATGAGTATTATTTCACTTCATTCGAAAGACATGCATTACACCCCACCATTACATGCTTTACTGTATATTCCTGTTATATTAGAGCAACTAAAAAAAATACCATTCTTGGAAAATAAGAAAGACCCTCTAAGCAAGTGCAGAGTTTAATGTTTTAAACTCACTTTCACTCATTGTGGCACCACCATGACTACAGGAATTTGCTTCTGCTGCTAAAACACATTTACTTGGTACAAAAAGCATTCTTTTGTTGAAGAAAGGAATATTAAAGAGCAAGTTCAAAATGACCATCTGTAACCACATACGTAGGTTGGAAAATATGCCTGCTTCGGTGGTGGTGATCATGGCATGAGTTGTGCAGCCCTAAATTGTAATTATGCAGGACTAAAATGCTTTGAGATACTTGTGCGTTGAAGACTTGAGTCTTGCAGCAGACTGTAAGGTTGACTGATCACATTCAGCCTTTCTCAACTTGTGGGTCCCCAGATGTTGTTGAATTACAACTCCCATCACCCCTAGCTAGCAAGGCCAGAGCTCAGGGATGATGGGAGTTGTAGTCCAACAACATCTGGGGACCCACAGGTTGAGAACCACTAAATTGCACCTTTATTTATTTCAAGCCAATGATCAGGGATGGGGGAAGTTGTTGTCCAGCAACATCTGGAGGGCCACAGGTTCTCCACACATGGTTTACATATATGAAAAGTTCCCAGTCAAACATGCCAAGCTGGCAAGTATCTTTGGAACCATCTGACCAAATTTGTAGTGGGTATACTCCCCACTCCTGCCAAAAAAAAAAAGTCAAGCATATTATTGTGCCATTAACCTTCTCCCCATGTTAGCTGCATATTGTTGTTAATCATAACAACATTTCTAACCCACCTTTCTCCCAAGGAGCTCAAGATGGCCTATAAAGTATTCCTACCCCCCCCCCCATTTTACCCTTAAAACAATCCTGTGTGATACATTCAGCTGAGAGACGGCAGCTATGCCAAGCTCACCCAGGAGCTCTGTGGCTGATTGGAGATTTGAATGCTGGTCTCCAAGGTCCTAGCCCAACTCTCTAACCATTATGCCAAAGGGATCTCAAAGAACCCTGGAAACTCCTTGTCTTTTCTGGATTTCTTTTATTTTATTTTTATTTTCTTACCCATTTCTATGTATTGTTCATCTGTGTTCTGCCTGTTTATTTATTATGCATCCTTTCTATTCACATAATAATACTTTTTTAAAAAAAGATTTCCCCTTATTTTGGACTCAGTTGCCTCCAGTTCAGTGCTCACAGAGAGCTTGCAGGTCTCTACAGACAAAGAATTGCTTTTTAATAATCTCAAAGGCCAGAAACTGCAATGTGTACACAGGCCAGCAGCTATAAAGTGCTGCTTAAAGAGGTGCACTATATATCAAACGAAGCTACGCCTTGGTATCTTGTGCACAGTGGAACGCTGCAATTACCAGGCAAAAGGGGTCCCACAAATCTTATTGTATCAAATCTTGCCAAACCACTGAGTTAATATCCAGCTAATAGCCTTGCATAATTAGTAGTTGGCAATTTGAAGAAATACTTAATGGCAGTAGATAATAATGATGACCGTGGTAATAATGTAGGTAATAACGATGACCATTGTATATGTAGGAGAGATGGGTGGATGGGGAGAGTTAAGGGTAGGAGACGTCTGGTCTTGCATGAGCAATATTTGTAAAGTGAGTAAGGAAGGGGATGGGGAACGTGGGACTGAAGAGATACTCGACCTAGCTTTATGAGATTTCCTCTAAATCAGAGATGTGGTACCTGTGGCCCTCCAGAGCTTGTTGGACTGCATCTCCCATCAACCCCAGCTAGCATGGCCAGTGGTCAGGGCATTGGAATACAACAACATCTGGAAGGCCTCTGGTTTGATGGACAGCTGGGTTAAATATCTCCTCCCTTTCATGGAATCATTTGTCCCCAGAAAGTAACTTTTGGGAGGCGAAGCATTTTCAGAGGGGCCTTAACTTTAAATAACAGGGTTTTTTCCCCTTTATTTGGGGCAGGGGAGGTGTGAGTTTTGCTTCTGCAGCCCAGCTACATTCCTCAGATGGAATATCCTTTGGCAATAGCATTCCACAGGGGGAAAGATAGCTGCCCACGTTGAGTTTAATACAGTTCTTAAACTAGAACGTGTCATTCCAAGTTGATTCTTCCTCTCATTTCCCATTTTCATAGTAGAAGCTTTCTGGTCTCCTAGAGTAACAGAGCAATCCTGTGCATGCCCTCTAAGAAATATAAGTCTCTGTCAATGGGACTTTCTTCCAGGTAAGAGATGGGAATTGCATGGGAATGCAAGCTAAATAAGTTGGGAAACTTCTCTAAGAATACAGGGCTCTTGAGGCAGGGTGAGGCAGTCTATTTAGGCAATGAATCTGCCTGCTGGCCACTGTCGCACACCTCCTTTTTCTTCCTGAGCCACCTCAGGTTGCAAGATGGCGGTGGCATTTTTAGTTTTGCCCAGGGCAGCAAAACATCCTGGCTGGCCCTGTAGGAAAGTGACATACCTATTTTTTTTCATTCATTTAATAAATGTGTGTACCACCTTCAAGCAAAGTTCTTCCCAAAGCAGCTTACAAACCACTTCAGGAATAATTATTGTTTACTTTTTAAAGTAGTATACTTTTCTTTTCTTTTTTTGGAATGCATGGGTGAATAAATCACATTCCTAGGAGTTGATATGGATACTTCTTTTTGATTTGTATTTGTAAAGCATAGTGATACTTTGTAAAGCATAGTGATACTAAGTGACTATTGAGAGAACTGCATTATAAGTGTATTAAAAGCAGGATAAGATAACAGCTAGTCAGCTACTTTCACTTCTTGTGGATTGCTTCACAGTTCTGCATTAGTGCAAATTTTTGGGTTGACAAATTATTTTCCATCCTAAGAACCTCAGTATTCATTTAAATAAATCCTTAACAGCAGTCAAGATAGGCTCAGAAGTGTGTGTGTAAAAGCCTTGCAAAGGAGTTTGCAGAATGTATGCAAACTAAGAAAATATATTAAATGTTGCATAATTTATACAGCTTGCAGAATTTAGCCTCTCTTAGCTCATACTCTGGGTTACTGAGGCACAAAATTATGACTTTGGGAGTATGGGACTCACACACCCAGTCTTGTCTGTAGCCAGAACAAAGACAAATTCACCATGACGTAAATTCAATAACTGCATCCTTCGAGCCATGTTACATCACACAGAAAAAGGTGGTGGATTAAAGTAGTATCATACCATTTCAAGATGCATCGAGAAGTTATATTTTTGGATATTGTGTAAAAAAAAACAACAACTCTGCAGGCAGTAAATTCTTCATCGTGGGAGAAAGTTTGGCCTAGCTATAGCCTAGATATGTTCATTTACAATATACAGTGAGCTTTTTATGTATGAGAACATGCACAAATACTGCCCCAGGAATTGAAGGCGATCTACCCTCATTGTCTGCCACCTCATTCTGCATAATGTTGAACATGTCTAATTAGAGCTGCAGTTATTTTTACAGATGCCGTCACTGGCTTATAGCCAAATCCTCAGTGCTTGAAGGAAGTTCCAAAACTGGGCTCATAATCTGTTACAACATATGGAAAGCAGCTCTAAAGGGTGTGTGTGAAGGGGAACAAGTGCCCCAATGCTAGTAGCTTCCCCAATCCCAATTCCTCTGAATATTTAAAGGAAATATCTGAATATCTAAAGGAAACTGATTTTAATGGGCACTGACCCCCACCACAAAACACACTGTTCCCCTTTCATGCTCCCCATATTTTGGGGGAGGCTAACAGTGATCAGACCTTTCATGCATTTATAGTCCAGGCACCCAGAAGAGACCCATTGCAATTAATGGACATAGTTTAGCCAAGATCATTTAGTTCAGTGGGTCTACTCTGAGGAAACCATCATTTAATCCCACCCTCTGAGTTTTTCCTTGCATTGAACTAACTGCATTCTCTGCCCTGTAATACTAATATTGGCACTTCAAGTTGCAAAGATGTTTTATTTACTGTCTGCCAGGGGTTTTTTTTGTAAATAAATAGTCCAATCATAATAAACCATGTGGTCCTTGCTAATTCCCCATAGCAAACAAAACAATATTGACATTCAGTGGTTTTGGCTAATTTCACCCAAAATAAGCAAAGCAGTATTGATATTTACAGAGTAATCGTATTTGTTGCAATAAAGTCTGTGGTGCGCAACTGTCTCCAGTAAAGATCCTCAAAGCATTAGCTCCTTA
This sequence comes from Podarcis cretensis, assembly GCF_951804945.1. Taxonomy (NCBI): domain Eukaryota; kingdom Metazoa; phylum Chordata; class Lepidosauria; order Squamata; family Lacertidae; genus Podarcis; species Podarcis cretensis. Next base: position 62,622,619 of record NC_137176.1, on the reverse strand, counting down.
AGCACACATGTGCCTGTCTATAGCTACATAAGTAGATCAGTTCATACACTCCACCCAAACAGCTGTGGGTGCCAGAAGAGATCGCCCCACAAAAGGAAGCATGAGGGCACCACATTACAAAGTAGCATAGTTGCAACCGTCTCCCATGTCTCTCTGACCCCTATGCCACATGCAAATAGTAAGAGCATAAGACAAGCCTACTGGATTAGGCCATTGCCCATCTACAGTAGTTCAGCATCATCTTTTCTCACTTGTCAGCTAGATGCCTTTGGGAAACCCAAGCGCACTCTCCTACAGCAATTCCAACAACTGCTATTCAGAACATCACTGCTTCCGACCATGGAGAGCATAGACATCATGGCTAGGAGCAAACAAGAGCCCTAGCTTCTAGGAATTTGTCTAATTCCTTTTAAAAGCCACTCATGATGGCAGCCATCACTGCCTCCATATTGTCTCTTGCTTGAACCATTTGCTCTAACACTTCCTCCCAAAAAAATCCAAGAGTAGGGTCTGTCTCACACAGAGAGAGAAAGCACTTGCCCCTCATGCAGGTAAGTGCTTAACTGGTAAAGGCCACTGCAACCCTGGCTTTCTGCTTGCAGGGACATGTTTTCATAGAATCATAGAGTTGGACAGAACCATGAGGGTCTTCTTTTCCAACCCCCTGCAATGCAGGAATCTTTTGCCCAATGTGGGGCTCTAACCCACGACCCTGACAGCACGGATCTCATGCTCTACCAGCTGAGCTATTTGTGAAGGTCTGGATCAGACCAAGCACAAGACCTTGTGGGCATCCATTTGTATTGGTGGAGGGGCGAGGAGCCACCTGTGCCAGTCCGGCCCCCTTCAGGCCGACTTCCCCATGTTCAGCAGGAAGGTCTGAAGGGGATCATGAACTCAATTCAGGTGAAGGTGTTTAAAATCTCCCGCACTGACTAGGAGCCCTAGAAAGGTTGGTGAAGGTAGCACCCTGATAATACACAAAAAATATGTCCTCACCATAAATCAAAAGTAGAGTAATGGCTTTATATCATGCGGACAGCTATTTTTACACTGAAAATTTCATCCTGCATTTTCAGAGGAGTGAGAAGAGACAAGCATTCCTAATGAGGAGGCAGGTCACATAAAGATGATCTATATTGATATCTATCTGTCTGAACTATGACAGGTGCATGTCCACTGTTTCCTCCAAAGTAACTAAAAAGTGAAAATTAGCATCTGCCATCCAGGCCTTAATTTCAAGACTGAATTCACCTGGCCACATCAAATCCATCTCTGTCCACCTCTATCTTGGCAACTAGGAGAAGTTTCACATGTTGATTACTTTGGAAAAGGTGGGGTGACTCTTAGAAGCAATTCCCAGGCTGTACTCTGTGTCCATAGTTGTTGGAAAGCGCAGGAGGGGAGAGTGCTCTGTGTTCAAATCCTCCTTGAGGGTTTCCTACAGTTATCTGGTTGGCCACAGTGAGAACAGGATGCTGGACTAGATGAGCCATTGACCTCATCCAGCAGATTCTCCTTATATTCTTAACCCACTTCCCTTTGCCTCTCAGTATTCCCTGGACACAGAATCATAGAATAATAGAATTGTAAAGTTGGAAGGGACGATACTGGTCATCTAGTCCAACCACCTGCAATGAAATGGTTTTTTACCCAAGGTGGGGCTCAAAACCACAACCCAGAGATTAACAGTCTCATGCTCTCCTGATTGAGCTGTCCCAGAGCCTAAAATGAGTCTGATTCCTGGTTGTCTCTTCTTGTTCATCCCTCTCATAGGCCTTCGAATGTGTCCATGTCAGAGGAGATAGCTAAGATATCCGTTTTGCCTGCCTTTCCACCCCCAAAGGAATTACAGGGGTATTCTGTATTACCTGGACTTTCACCAAAGTCAACCCCCTTAAGATGGCTGGGGCCTCTTATGATTACTGTCATCGCCCCTTTGCCTTCCAAAATTGCAACCCTTTTTCTTTCAAATAAACTGGCGTTGTTTTTTGCTGCAAAGCCTGAATATTCTTTTTTTCCGCTGACAGAAGAGTTTTAGTGCATTGTTTGAACTTTTCATTTGATTGTTCTGGGCCTTTTTTTGCAGTATTGCTCATGTTTCTTCATAAAGTTCAACCTCTGGAAAAAAAATCAAATCACTACTAGCAGCCAAATGCAGAAGTCATTATCAGTCCTTGCAATAAGGAATCTATTCACTCATTTTTCTGGATATAGAGAAAAGAGGGACTCTCATAATAATACACAGGACTCTTCTAAATGCCTCCCACTAAGTCCTATGATGTATGTTAAATGGGCAGAAAGCAACAAGATGATTGGGGGATGAACAGAGCCTTTAACTGGAACCCCAAATGTATGTTTCAACGTACACCTCTTTGGTATTCTTTTGAGGAAGGGAGGGGTAGAGAATCTGCTTTGCATGCAGTTTCAGGTTCAATCCCTAGCATCTCCTGGTAGGGCTGGGAGAAAATCCCATCTGAAATCCTGGACAGACACGACCAGTCAGGGTAGACAATGCTGAGATAGATGGACCAATGGTCTGGCTCACTAGAAGGCAGATTCCTACAGTCCTGTGTTGTGTAAGTAAATAGTTGCCAGTTATTCTTTAGGCTTATATTTACTCTTTACATCTATATTTACTCTTATGAGTAAATATGGCTCCTTGAACCATCATTATTCTGTGTCCAGGGCAGCTGACTACCAGCTCCATCTGATATGCAGGTTGAGACCCTATCTGCCTGCGGACTGTCTCGCCAGAGTGGTGCATGCTCTGGTTATCTCTCACTTGGACTACTGCAATGCGCTCTGTGTGGGGCTACCTTTGAAGGTGACCGAGAAACTACAACTAATACAGAATGTGGCAGCCAGACTGGTGACAGGGAGTGGCCACCGAGACCATATTACACCAGTCCTTAAAGGCCTACATTGGCTCCCAGTACGTTTCCGAGCACAATTCAAAGTGTTGGTGTTCACCTTTAAAGCCCTAAATGGCCTTGGCCCAGCATACCTGAAGGAGCACCTCCCCCCACATTGTCTGGCCTGGACACTGAAGTCCAGCACCGAAGGCCTTCTGGCAGTTCCGTCACTGTGAGAAGTGCAGTTACAAGGAACCAGGCAGAGGGCCTTCTCAGTAGTGGCGCCCGCCTTTTGGAATGTCCTTCCGTCAGATGTCAAGGAAATAAACAACTATCTTACTTTGAGAAGACATCTGAAGGCAGCCCAGTTTATGGAAGTTTTTAATGTTTGAAGTTTTATTCTGTTTTTAGTGTTTTGTTGGGAGCTACCCAGAGTGGCTGGGGAAACCCAGCAGATGGGTGGGGTATAAATTATAAAATTATCATCATCATTATCATTACTTCAGCGACTAGGAATACTTATGACCAGCTCAAGCTGGTGTACCAATTACAGTGGTACCTTGGGTTAAGAACTTAATTCATTCTGATGGTCTGTCCTTAACCTGAAACTGTCCTTAACCTGAGAAACCACTTTAGCTAATGGGGTTTGCCGCTGCTGCCGCACCGCCACCGAGCGATTTCTGTTCTCATCCTGAAGCAAAGTTCTTAACCCAAGGTATTATTTCTGGGTTAGCAGAGTCTGTAACCTGAAGCGTCTGTAACCTGAAGTGTCTGTAACCTGAGGAACCACTGTATTGCCTTTCCTGGATAGGGACAGCCTGGTCATAGCCATCCACACTCCGGTAGCCTGCAGGTTGGACTACTGCAATGTGCTCTGTGTGGGACTGCCCTTAAAGACAGTTCAGAAAAGGCAACTAGTGTGAAAGGTGACATCCAAGGCCGTTATGGGAGTGGCAGGCTGAGGGCATATAACTCTCATTTTAAAACAACTTCATTGGTTGCTAGTTCTTTCCCAGACCAAAATTCCAAGGTACTTACATTCATGTTTAACATCCCGAAACGCCTCAGGCCTACATACTTTCTCCCATATCAAACTACCTTAAAGATAGCAGAGAGGTCGTTCTTGTGCATGATGAAGTGCACAGCGTTGTGGTACATAGAAGGGCCATTTGTGCTGATTCCAGGCCTGTGGAATGTTATTCCTGCTGAGATGAACACACACATATTCCCAGCATGCTTTTGGAGGAAAAGAATGGTGACTGTAGTCATTTATGAATGCAGCAAGCCCACGCACATTTAACTTGTGCTCATTCAGCATAATGTGTATGGGAAGAAGAAGAAGAAGAAGAAGAAGAAGAAGAAGAAGAAGGTGGTGAAAAGGGTTCCAGGAAAAATGACTTTGGCTCTCCTACCCAGCATTGAACCCAATGGGTTTTGACGATATGCTATTTTAGCTCCAAGCGCGATCTCCAGATATAACCCTCACATAAGATGTGGGCTTACTATAGTTTAATCCTACTGCTTTTATTATGAGTTGTACTGAAATAATTGTTTTTAAGTGCTTCCATTGTATGGCCATTGTGTTATCTTTATGTTGCAAACTGCCCTTTGGTCTTTTGGCAAAGGGCGATCTATAAATTACTTACTAAAATAAATAAGCTTAATAAATGTTACTTTCTGTGGGGAAAAGGGAAGCATGAGGTTTGCACAAGGCTGTAAATCTGTCCCCTCTCAAACAATGGGTGGTTCAGCTGTGAGAGGAACTTTTGGATGAGGAGAAATTTGTTGTATTGGGAAGAGAATAATTGCAGAAGCTTGAACGATACAGACCTAGGCTGGGGAGAGGTGGAAAACATTTTATTCACCATGGACAGACTTTTGTCTTTCACATTTCAGCAGCACTCTGTGCAAGGTCAAAATTCACCCCCACCCCCATCTCTTACCTTCCATTCTGCTCAATTCACTATGTCATAGTTGCAGCACCCTGTGGCACCCCCTAGACTCTGCGCCTAGTGTGATGGAACTGGTTGCTCTGCCCAAAATCCACCTCTGTATCCACCTTATCCAGTGCCATGTAGGGTGGAAGGGAGGTTAGATGAGGGCTCTTGAAATTCTCCATTCTTTTCCAGAACAGAAACTGATTTTCCTATTTGGATTCTTCTTTTTTTTAAGTAGAATGCCACAGAAAATTGGGTTGTGAGAGAGAATTGTGTGGGATTTTTTCTAAGCATACTCAGAGTAGCACTTTCCCACCAGCTCCTGTTGCTTGACATTTCTCCTCAGGACAGTCACACTTTTTGCAAAACAATTCTTCCAAGTACAGCACCAACTCCCCACCCCACCCTAGCCCTGGAATGTCTAAGGGATTAATAAAGCTCTCAATTTATTTCCCATAATTCCTAAAATTTCACCACAATTCTTAAGATTCCTGAACATGTGGAATCCATTTCGTGCTCTTACACTCCAGGGGAGCCTTTTGATTTTGCAGGTGCATCTGCTAATGGAAGTAGAGAGAAGCAATTTTTCCCCCTGATTCCTCCTTCAGCCCTCAGCCCACCACCATCAACACCTTCTACCTTGTTCTAGAATAACTTCTCTGGAGCTGATTGTGGGATTGCTGCAGACCACATGGAGGAGGGTTTAGTCCACCCTCCTCTTCTGTTAGCAGATTCTGCACCTAGATCAAAAGTTCTTCTGATAGATTCCACCCACTGTGAGAACATTTTCCTTGCAATATATAGATACCACCTATATCTTCTTATCATTATGCTACCATTTTGCTGGTTTTTGTAATATGGTTGACAAACTCTCACAAAGACATTAAAGTATCAAGAGGGCTTAAGGTGGAAAAAAAAGTGCCTTTTGGAAAACGTTTGATCACATGTCAAAGATACAAATATGATAATGCCCAGTCTCAACAACATTCTTACATTAGTATGTTTTAAACAAAGAAGACAGTTATTTACTTCAGGTAGCATGAATAAGGAAAGCATAAGGAATTTCTCTATTTTTTCCTCCAGATCGTAAAGTTTTTATTATGGCACAAATTAACAATAGTTTGTTAATATACAGTATATTGGGTTGTGACATTAAGATGTCCCAAATGAGGAAACTCCTCATGGTTTAATGAGATATTATTGGAATGGCTTCTTAGAACTATCTCCTTCCTTATAAACCCTCAGACCACCTCAAAAGTACAATTCAGACCCATGTGTGGTTCAGTCAATTAATTATATGCTTAATACACATTTAATGGTTGTTGCTATCTGTACATGGTTCCAAGCAGGCAAAATGGGACAGTTAACTCCAAAATGTGCAGTGGACCAGAATCCTCCCATGTATCAAGCCCCACATGGGATGGAACAAGGCGACATTGCTACAATAAAACATTAGACAGTTAAATATGAATTTCTTGCAGTCAGAAGCATAATCAGATGGCTATGGACATTTGCAATACAAATGTACAAATTGTATTCATAAAACTGACACTGGAAACTTGTGAAACTTTGAACCTCAAAAAAATGTTTTGACGTGTTTTCTTGGGAACGGAACCAAACAGAAAGGAACACAGACAAAATAAGGAAGTGGCAAGAAAGGAGTCTCTTTTGATTTATTTGACTGGACTTAGAGCCATAGAACCATGGTCATGTGTCCTATTTTACAGAGGATTGTTTGAGCGGGTGTTGCTCCAAGTCCAGTTGAACGATAAAAAAGGGACAGTGGAGGGTGCCTTGAAGTTGTCTATCACAGATAATACCTGAGCAGCAGCCTTCTAAGCCAACACTTCCCTGAGAAAAAGTGGTGGTCACCATTGTAATGGTTGGGTCTCTCCCACAGAAGCAAGACAACTCCCACACAAATCACTCTGGGGCTCAGTCACTCAGCGTCTGCTTCCAAATTAGCTGTTGCCAAGTCTGAGTTCCGCCCCTTCCTCTTCCCACATTTAAAGCCCCACTTTCGCTTCCTTTCCTGTTCATGCCTCTCATTAATTCTTGCACACCTACACATCATGGGATGGCCTATTTCTGGTGGCCCTCCCTCTGAGTCCGAGCTTAAACTGTCAGTCTGTGTCTTCTCCCTTGAACTCCACCCTTCCTTCTCCTTGTTCTCAGAGCTCAGGCTTCTACTGCAACTAGGCTGCTTTCCCCTCGTTCCACATTCCTGCCTAATTACCTCCTCCTGTCTCTCCATGCTCTCCCCCTCTGTCAGCAATGGGACGCAACTGACATCCAACTTGAATGACTTTAAGACATAATTATGACAAATTCATGGAGGATAAAGCCATCAACAGTTGCTGGCCATTACAGTCATACCTCATGTTACGTTTGCTTCATGTTACGTTCTTTCAGGATACGTCCCACAGCGATCCAGAAGTACCGGAAAGGGTTACTTCCAGATTTCGTCGCTCACACATCTGCAGACGTGCAAAATTATGTCATGCACATGCACAGAAGCAGCAAATCGTAACCCATGCATGCGCAGACGTGCCACTGCAGGTTGCACTCTTTTCATGTTGCGAACGGGCCTCCGGAATGGATCCCGTTCACAACCAGAGGTACTACTGTACTACCTCTTGTGGGAGAGAATTTCATTGTTTAACTATGTGTGTTATGTAGTAGTCCTATACAGATGTAACAGTGTTGAAGTATGGGTAGCAAAATCACAGCTGAGAACCTCAAATCAAGTATATGACTGACACCCTTCTTTGGAAATTAAACCAATGTCCAGACTTTGACGTAAATGGAGTCTCTCCTTCACTAAATATCTTATGTGACCAACATTAGCCAATCATATGAGAACTGCTAGAGAACTCTCTAGAATTCGGTTACCAACCAATCAAATTCAAACACATAGTAATGTATGAAAGCATTTATCATTTCAGTGAATTAAATTACTATACTTTTTGTACAGTCTGTTGCTGTTGTAAACAGAATCACCAACCCCACTTTCAAGCCTTTCCCTCAGTCTGCCATGTTCTGAAGCCTCAAAACAGGTATATGTATGTTTACTTCATTCTGTCATCACCTTATTACATATATACCATCACTGCAAATCTATACAACCAATAAATCTTTCAGAAGCTGCACCAATATAGGAAAAGCTCTCTAATAACTGCTTAAATATTGACAGCCATTAAGAGAGCCACAGCACAGTTAAAATCTTTCAGTGTTCCTGGAATATATTTTCCTCTCTCGGTATTCTATCCGCTCAATTCTTTTGTCATCTGTTTCTGCCATATTTTGGCTTTAGTATTGCTGTTAATTAGAGGTGACTATAGTTTGATTAATTGCTAACATGTGTCACATATGCACAATATGAAGAGCTGCAGTCTAATTTTTTCCACTCACTGCATGCCTGAATTCAATGGATTTAAGCCAAACATTTCTTTTTAATGACTAAAGAACCTAATCTTATCACAGCGAACAATGTGGATGTAATCAAAATAAGACACTCTAATCCATTCAAAGTGTTAAAAGTTCACAGAAGTATGCAATAACCATGGGCCACATTTCACAATTGCAAGCTGGATCACAAGGGTAGCAATAGAGGCCATCTGAGTGTCCTTCTTCCTCTGTTTAAGACTCTGTGCATTTGCTTCCAAGTTTGCACTTAGCTTTTTGCAGCCTCATGACTTGCTTCTCCGTGCTCCATGGTAGTTTCGATTCCACGTGCAACAGCTCTTGGCGAGCCTTCATAAAGCTCACAGTGAATACCTATAAGAACACATACAGTGACCATTCACTCTGCACAGTGGTCTATATAGGTGTCATCCTCTATACTCACAAAGCTGTGGTTTCTTGGTTTTACTTGCAATGCCCTCTTTCATCTGCACCTTTGTTCTACACAAACCAATTTACTGTCACTGCTGCTGCAAAGACCTGGGCTAATGTGAGGGACAACTAAGCATGGGATATTTTTCTTTTTTTTAACCTATTAAATTTATATCCAATCTTCCTCCCAAAAGAGCCCAGGGCAGCAACAATTTATTTAATAATAATAAAAATGCTATTAAAACCAGTTCTTCTTGAACCAGACTTGGGGCTGATTGATATCCAATGCCCCTTTAAATGTGCTATGGAATGGGGGATTATTAGGTTGTCTTTGTTCTTCTTTGTATTATGTATTTTTTAATATATTGTAATTTTATGTTGTGAACCGCCTTGATATCTACGGGTGTAGGGTGGAATATAAATTTAATAAAAACAAATAAATGATGTGACCAAACAATGGGGGGATTCAACATTGTGCTCTTTTGATTGTTCCATTAGTGTAAGCGTTTCTACTCGCTAGACAAAATGATTTCCCTTCTCCTCACCCACATGCACTTTTCAAGGCCTTCTCCTGACCCTAGATTTGGGTGAGGCGTCAGGGTAGAGAAGCCCTGTTGTGCTAAAGGAATGCCTAGCACTGGGTTCCACTAGCATGCCACATTAGTTGAACCTGGGCCAATGTTTCTGTACAGGCCTGCTGAAATGGGAAACTGCTTGGTAGGCATCTAAAGGAGTAAAGTAAAGTAAAGGTAAAGGGACCCCTGACCATTAGGTCTAGTCGTGGCCAACTCTGGGGTTGCGGCGCTCATCTTGCTTTATTGGCCGAGGGAGCCGGCGTACAGCTTCCGGGTCATGTGGCCAGCATGACTAAGCCGCTTCTGGCAAACCAGAGCAGCGCACGGAAACGCCGTTTACCTTCCTGCCAGAGCGGTACTTATTTATCGACTTGCACTTTGACGTGCTTTCGAACTGCTAGTTTGGCAGGAGCAGGGACCGAGCAACGGGAGCTCACCCCGTTGCGAGGATTCAAACCGCCAACCTTCTGATCAGCAAGTCCTAGGCTCTGTGGTTTAACCCACAGTGCCACCCGAGTCCCTTCATCTAAAGGAGTACAGTAATGTAAATCATGGCACATGCCTAATGTCAATAGGCAGGGAGTTCCAAAGGAACACTAAGGGAATGGTTCCTAACAAATGTGGAACAGACATTTTGTGGCACTTGCAGAAATGCAAGTTTTACAGACCAAAGTGACCAAACCAGCAGTTATGCATTGACCTATCGGTCCCACCATGCTATGGTGAAAAGGAAATGACTCTTTGGTGGATGGTGGATGGGCACACACTCTCTATGCTACAATAGATTGTAGTGGGTTTTGTGGATTTGAATATAAACCAAAAAGGGAACCAAAGTTCTCACAGCACTGGAATTAATGTGTTTTGTTTCAACACACACAAGTGTAGACTGTTGTAAATAAGATCTGTACTAGAAAAGTTACACTCCGAGAAAAACAACAATAGTATTTCCATTTTCTGGTTCTGGCTTTTTTAAAAAAATGTACGGCTTTTATATTATACAGCCCCTGGTAGTAAGTGAAATATAATTCTAATTAATTTTTCCTACGGCTGTATACAAATCAATAATTGTAAGCATCCCAAAGGAAAAAGCACGCTACATGGTCCTCCAGGTTCCTAATGAATGCAAATAAGCTGACCTTTTTCTGACAACTATGAATATTGTTTCACAATTTTACCACTAAAATTGCTGTAATCAGCAATTCATGCTGCAAATCTGGAGCCAATAATAGTTCTAAATAACTATTCATTATAGCAAAGCAGGATGTGAATTGCCCCTCAACTGTTCCAAACTTCATGGAGTTGGGGTGCACAACTGAAATAACTCTGAGGGCTACTTTCACATGTCTATTAACTCAAGAGAGAGGGAAAGCATTTTGTTACAATTTAAACCAGCCACATGGAGGAGCCTTTGCACAGCAGAGGGAGAAACTGCATCTCAGTGGCAGCCCATCTGCTTTCTATGTAAAAGGTTCCAGGTTCAATCCGTAACTTCTCCAGGTAGGGCTGGGAAATGACTGGTGTCTTAAACCCTAGACTCTGTGACTGGCCAATGTTGTCAGTGCTGAGCTAGGTGGACCAATGACCTGATTTGACAGAAGACAGCTTCCTATGTTCCTGTTTCTACAGCTGGCTCTTCCTTCAGACCTTCACTCAATGCATGAAGGGGTGAGACCAGGAAGGTGGGCATAACAACAGGGTGGCACCCCTGCTTCCCCCTTAATCACGTGGAGCCCCTGGTTTAGTTAAACCAGGATTCAAAAGAACTGGGATGTGGAACAGAATGAGCCATGGAACTATAGAGAATGGCTGTGCATAGTCATCCCTATATTTCCCATCTTCCCATCTGTTTTGTTTTGGTTTTTCTGAGGATCTTTTGGTGCTATCAACCATGGTATCCTGTAGGATTGGCTCTGTGGTGTTGAAGCTGGTGGCATGGAGATATGCTGGCTTCACTCCTGCCTACTGAACTAATACTAGACCAGTGTTTCCCAACCTTGTGCCTCCAGCTGTTTTTGAACTACAACTCCCATCATCCCTGACTAGCAAGACCAGTGGCAAGGGATGATGGGAATTGTAGTCCAAAAACAGCTGGAGGCACAAGGTTGGGAAACACTGTACTAGACAACAGCCCTGTAGGACTTCTGCTTGGCCCCATGGCATCTATAGTATGAAGATCTGCCAATCCATATTGTCCTTTATGCTCTTTAACATCTACCTGAAGCCGCTGACGAGTGGCATATAGATGTCATCAATATGCTGATGACACTCAACTTTTTTTCCTCTTTGTGACCTGAATCAGGTGAGGCTATCTAGGTGAAAAACTGGTGCTTGGATTTGGTAATGGGCGTGGGAAAGTTCAATAAACTGAAGCTGAAACCCAACAAAAACACAGATACCATATCCAGGACTTAGGGGCCCAATCTGTTCTAGATACGGTTGTACTCCTCTTGATGGAGCAGGTCTGTGTCTTACTCCTGCTATTACTGGATTCACCCTTGTCACTGGAAGCCCAAGTGGCTTCATTGGTGCAGAGTCCCTTTTTCAGTTCCAGCTGGTTCACCAGCTGCAGCCACTTCTGATAGGGCCTTCTCGGTAGTGGTGCCCGCCCTATGGAACACACTTCCACCAGATGTCAAAGGAAAAAACAACTACCAGACTTTTAGGAGACATCTGAAGGCAGCCCTGTTTAGGGAAGCTTTTAATATCTGAAGGACTATTGTATTTTAATATTTTGTTGGAAGCCGCCCAGAGTGGCTGGGGAAACCCAGCCAGATGGGCAGGGTATAAATAAATTATTATTATTATTATTATTATTATTATTATTATTATTATTATTATTAAGATAGGCTTTCCACACTTTCCATTTATAGTCATATAATCGTTGCCCCCCCCCCCGAGTTTTGGGCATGCTGCCACATACCAAACATCATTATTCAGTTAGTGTTCTGGAATAATGTACTTTGTGTCTGCAGCAAAAACAACAACAACAACCCTGACTTTTGTGAAATATCCAGAATGGATCCCAATATTTTCATTCTGGTGGAATGTGTACAAGCAACATCCTAGCTTCTGTGTAGAGGGGAAAGGATGGGCAACTTTGGCTTGGGAGACATCTGTTTTGAACAACTTCCTTCTGTCCGTTTGCAAGCTCAGTTTAGTGGAGAGAGGTGGCAGGCAGAGATGATGGCCCTGATTCAAATGGCAGCAAGCATTAGCTGTGGACAAAATTTCATCACAATAGCCAGGTTCTTCATAGCTGCGTCAGACACCTAGTTCCCCTTCTAACCTTCTATACCTCCGGAAGATTTGAATTCCAGAACACTAGGCATGGAACACAAAAAAGACACAAATGCTCATAACTCTGACATTTATGAACTGGAGGAACACAAGGGTACATAAAGGGTATGACTACAGCTATGGAGCTGTCCTCAGTTTAGGCGCAACCTGCCATTAGTGTGGTAAGGAAAACTCACTCTTTAATAATAGCTATTTGTGACCAAACGCATGGACAATCAGCTACAAATGCACTCTTTAAAAGGTTGAATCAAACAGCTATACCACTATAATTGGTAAGTGCAGAAAGTCCCATAAATTCTAGTCCAATAGTGCTCTCCACCTCCATTTAGAGTCAGATTGCTGTATTGGTTTGAGTGGCATGCCCAAATCCCTGCCTGATAGCATTCAACAAGTCATTCCTCAGCCTAACCTACCTCACAGGATTGTTGTGAGAATGCAACAAGGCTGATGTATGGTGCTCCAAACTCCCTAATAAAAGAGAGGGATGCAAATGTGATTGATTAAAAAAATCGATGAGAGTTTTGTGATTGATTTGCATAGAAGTGGATTGTACTATAATTGTCATACATTTCAATCAGCAATATTAAGTAACCAGCATGTTATTTTAAATGGTCCTTTGTATTTAACAGGCAATTTTCTGCATGCAGTTAGCCTGGGTGCAGTCTGGAATAATGCAACAGAGCTTTGATTGAATCAAGCAGGTATTGCTTGGTATACCAAGGAGAAGCTTTCTGCAATATAATACATAGGGTTTTTTCTCCAAAAACTATGTGGCAAACTATGTGGCACAGTAAAGGTAAAGGTAAAGGTACCCCTGCCCGTACGGGCCAGTCTTGACAGACTCTGGGGTTGTGCGCCCATCTCACTTAAGAGGCCAGGGGCCAGCGCTGTCCGGAGACACTTCCGGGTCACGTGGCCAGCGTGACATCGCTGCTCTGGCGAGCCAGAGCCGCACACGGAAACGCCGTTTACCTTCCCGCTGGTAAGCGGTCCCTATTTATCTACTTGCACCCGGAGGTGCTTTCGAACTGCTAGGTTGGCAGGCGCTGGGACCGAGCAGCGGGAGCGCACCCCGCCGCAGGGATTCGAACCGCCGACCTTTTGATCGGCAAGCCCTAGGCGTTGAGGCTTTAACCCACAGCGCCACCTGCGTCCCGTATGTGGCACAGTACAAACTTGTAAATGTACCATAGCAACAAAACAAAAGAAAGGCTAAAGAAATAAAGATGAAATAAAAGCCTAATAATACACATCTAAGAGTTTAGCACACAAAAGCTGTCTGGTAAACTGGAGAGAACATATATCACTCTGCACAAAAGGCTCACACTGAATTAGACATTCAAAAAGATTTTTTTTAAAAAAAGATGATATTGATTTCATTATAATACTGTAAACAGTTTCCCTGTTGTTTATGAAAGTTGTTGTTTTGCTATAGAGCAGCATCACATTCTCAAAGTTTCCTTGAGACAGATTGGGCTACCCTACTGAAGCGTACTGGATCAATGAAAACAAAAGAGAAATTTGACTAATGCCTACTGTGCATATGACACATATGATGTTCTAAACTGAGCTAAACAATCTTTTCTTGATGACATCTCAAAAGATACCTCAACTCTCTAATACTTGTAATTCTTTCATGTTCTGAATGAATCCCTACTACATCTCACTCAATATCGATCTTTAAGCCATGTCTCCCAATCCTTTTCCCTGTGTGGTCACTGAACAGTATAAAAGTTCAATAGGAAGATCAGCTGCTCATCCACTTTTTGCTAAAGCAATTTGTATTATGGATTTACTTTAGCAGTCTACAGTGGCAGTTGCTGTTTTTACTATTTAAATGCTTTGATTATCTGACCTTGCTTACTTTATCTTTTTAAGCGCTGTGCATGAGCTTTAAAAGTTGATCAATAATGAGGGATTCCTCCACCACATTATGCAGAAATCAATCCCGTTTTGGGCTATTTGTATTTCACTCTTACGAGTCCATCTGTCTAGGTTAATTTTATATTTTCTTTTTCTTTCTTTCTTTCTTAAGTAATTTGGACCTGTCTTTGCAAATAGACATTCCTGGGTCTCAACGGAATCCAGGACTATGATTTGTAGTAAGTGTATCAATGGAAGAAGCCTTTCAGGAAAGTTGTGGAATCATTTCCTGTACAGGATTTTAAGATAAGACAAGATGAGCATCTGGTTGGTATGGCCTAAGTCAAGGGATTCCTGCTGCCACTGCAAGCTGGACTAAAAGACTCCAAAGATTCCTTTCAACTTTATCATTTTGTTGCATCTGGAAGTATTTTGGAGGACAGTGGGGTGTTTTTTTTTAACAGAAATCTAGCATTTAGAAATAGTAAAGATTTTACTGAGTTTTATCACTGTAAATGGTAGTTGTACAATCATTTACAATTAAAGCTCTGTACTTTGGCATCTTTCCCAAACAAACGCAGATGTGATGCTGTTAAGAAAACAGCAGCCATGGGGATTGAGACCATGGTGTGTGGGAAGGGGGATTTTAACCCTTTGTCCTGGTGTGGTTCCAACTTAGATTGCCCAGCTTCTATTTGCAATGGGACCTTTCCTGCAAATAAATGCAAGTAGCAGAGGGGGGAGGGGGGTCCAAGGGGATGTAGCCCCCACCCATGCCATGATCCCAATTCAGACACACACACCCCATACAGCTGCTATTTATTCTAGGAAAAATAATGCAATTAATGACAAGGAATAATTGCATGTCTATTTTGGTCCACAGTGATATATGCAAAACAAAAAGATTGCATTCAAAATGTGATTGGAAACTTTCCACAAATATGTGATTGCATACTGTACTAATATTCAGAGCTCTTTTGTTTTCAAACCCCTCAGTGTTCTTGCTTTCCCAATCTACTCAGACCTCTCCCATTGCTTCAAGCCACCATCAGTTCCCTCTTGGTGTCTCTCCCTTCTTGCTCCTATGCCACAGACACTGTAGGACTTGCTCTTTTGCTACCCTACCCTGACTTCATACAAATCCAGTCAGTACAAATCATCCAACAGGGGCTGCACTCTGACTTCGTTCAAATCCATGATGGTGATGTGGTGCTACCGATCCTCCACTGGGGGGTTGTGTGATGACTATCTAGTGTGAATATAGTATGCAGAGAGAAACAAAATGAAATCTATGAAAGAGTGGAACTTTTCACAGAACCAGTGCTGCAGATAAATAGCCAAGCCCAAGGAATTGTTAGATAGGCTCTTTTTCTTGCTTTAAGGATGGGAGAAAGGGACACCACCTTTATGTTGCCTTCAGAGGTGTGCATGGAAGAGTGTCTTCCCATTCTGGGAAACTGTGCACTACTTCTAAAACCCATCTCTGCTATTTAAGAAAGAATGAGATGGAATTTTCATAGCAGTGTGCATAAGAGAAATTCCTTGCTCACTTCCTTGCAAGCTGGGCAGGGAATCAGATCTATGGACACTTCTACCTCTCATGTTACATCTTATGACTCCTGCCCTGTTCTCTAGGCAGAAGTAGGTAGCCCATGTAGCAGAGGGGGAAATGCCAGGAAGGGGGGCATACTGCCATACTGCCCAAAATTCAAAAAACTTTGGCCCCATAGGGGAAGCCAACATTCTTTGGTTTAATTGACTGCATCTTGATTATGCAGGTGATTTTTCTTCATAGCCATCACTATCATGCTCACAAAAATTGCATTCTTATTTTAAGTGATCTGTGCCATGGTAGTTAAATTAAACCTTCACATTCAGATCTGATATTCTTTTCCTTATTCAGGAGCTGGGGATAAACTGGAGTTGCCCATCTTTATCATGCTTCCCTCAAAAGCTTACAAACTGTTGTTGTCTAGTCGTTCAGTCGTGTCTGACTCTTTGTGACCCCATGGACCAGAGCATGCCAGGCACTCCTGTCTTCCACTGTCTCCCGCAGTTTGGTCAAACTCATGCTGGTAGCTTTGAGAACACTGTCCAACCATCTCATCCTCTGTCATCCCCTTCTTCTTGTGCCCTCAATCTTTCCCAACATCAGGGTCTTTTCCAGGGAGTCTTCTCTTCTCATGAGGTGGCCAAAGTATTGCAGACTCAGCTTCAGGATCTGTCCTTCCAGTGAGCACTCAGGGCTGATTTCCTTCAGAATGGAGAGGTTCGATCTTCTTGCAGTCCATGGAACTCTCAAGAGTCTCCTCCAGCACCATAATTCAAAAGCATCAATTCTTTGGTGATCAACCTTCTTTATGGTCCAGCTCTCACTTCCAAGCTTCCAAATACATCTTCCTAACAACAGATGGCTTCACCAGATTGACCTTGTTCTGATCCTTGCAGTTTTTGCTCTTGTTCTATGGGTGCTAGTGCTAATATTTAAACTGCCCAGTTTTATCCACAATTTAAAGGGAAAGCATTTATTCCACATTAGGTTAGGCAAAAGGCAAAGTCAGCCAAGTATATTGTGCATGATGTAATTTAATTGATGTAACCACATGATGTAATTCTTATAGCTTGTTCCTCGTTCTAAGCAAAATATAATGGGAACAGATGCTAAAGTAAAGTTTTGCTGATGGAAATATAGGCATGCAAATTAATATGTATATAATTTATAATCATGGAGCTGATTCCATGATTGCATCAGTTAAGACAGCTCTGTTTAAAGGGATTCGTATTGTTTAATGATGGGGTCTCTGTATTATTATGTAACCCAAATGACAAAAAAAAAGCTGTCTGAAATTAATTTAAGATGGGTTCTGCCTCAAACGTGTTGAACACAAACCACAGATTGAATTGTCTTTGTATTTTTGGATCTGCTGTGAGTTCCCTCAGATTCATTCCTTCATATATGTATTTGTTACACAAAATATCAATTTGTCTCATGAGATTATATTCTTCAATTGCATGTGATCTGAGCATAAATTCAAGCTTTTTAGACTGTTGGTGTTCAAAGTGATACTGGAGAAGATTACAGGTGATAGTTTGGGACAAAAGGGTGACAATATCAGGAGAATCAGATTTCATGAGCATATATAATGTTTATTGACGTAAGGATGAAAAATATTAGGAGAATGCATAATGACATTGTAACCATGAAAACAATTTTTTTAAAAATGCTGCATGCTGATTTGATAAAAGTATGATGGATTTCATTATGGCCACTGGAGAAAGATCCTGTCTTGTCTTCGTAGCTTCAGTGTGAAACTCAAATGCTGCTTCTGTGAAATTTCAGCAGCTGCTCTACTTCACTCTCTAACATTTTGCTGCTGCTAATTCCTAAATATGGCAAAGGAAAGACAGTTTGGTTCCCCCTCCCTCATAAAATGATAACAATTCATTATATAATAACTAAGGCAATACCAACAAAAAGGGAATGGGATTTTATGGGCAGCACATAAGGAACATTTTCAAAAGCTAGCACACAATACACTAAATAATAAAGATTTTTATTTTTTTTTTGCTTTTATTTTTTCAAAACTCAGTTCCTTGAAAGCTGAACAACCAGTGTTATGGGGGATTAAAGAATTTGGCATATAAAAGACCTGTTAAAAATAGCTGCTAAAGATCGAAAACAGCTTTCCCCAGAGGCCACGTTTTACATTTTTCAATGTCTAGCTCCTTTAAAAAATAATAATAATAATAAAAGGTGATGAAGAACAAAGCCAAACTCTAGTGGGGCAATTCACTTTCTATGCAAAACTTTTTTGCTTGCAGTTATTGATTGAAGCCAAAAGCAGCCATACGTAGATCAAGATAGGAGCTACAATAAACTGGTTAGTTGATGAAAATGTTGTGTCTAAAAATCATATGTTCCTTATCTGATATTTCCCTTTAGATGTAGAAAATTTGGGTGGGGGGTATCAGGATGCTCTGCATAAAGTGTACGTATCACTACATGCCCAGCCCTGAAAGAGAAAAGTCCATACTTTATTCCTCAAGTGGGTAAATGTTAAGAGAGAAGAATCCAAGTTTCATGATGCAGCAGCACAAAGCTGGGAAGTGAAAATTATGTTGCAGCAGAGTCTTGAAAATATGACTGTAAAAGTTAATCAATAAAATGTCTATTCCTGTCTATTCACTAGGGGCCCCAGCTGCATAGCTTCACACAATCGATACTACAAATTATTACGATTTCCAGGTTCCCACTGGACATTCTGAACAAATCTTTCAAGTGTAACAGGCTTACATAGTGGGGTTGTTGTAGCTGAGCTTGCCCCCCCCCTTCAAACTTTACATGTAGCTCGTCCAGAATAAGTGGTAATAAAAATCTTAAAGCCTGTGAATTTTCTACAGCTGTTAAATATTTGCTTTCTGGCCTACCTACGCCTTGTTGGGTGTTTTCTTCATTTCATACTACATCAAATAAGGTAAAGCATTACTTTGTACTCATGTTAGGAACTCGCATTGTGGTAACAATAGAGGAGATAACTTTGCACATGTTGCTTTTACACATGTACAAACATGCCACACAATTTGAAATAGATTGCTGAACGGAAAACAAAATGGAATAACTTCTCACCTACCTGTCCTCTGCAATCTCCATATTTTTTCTGCAGACCCCACCCTCCCTGCACTTGCCCGTTCACCATACTGAAAACCAAGTTCTTAGTGAGTTTCATTGTTGGCACAAAGCTCATTTAAGTTGCTGCAGTTAGGGCTGCTAAAGCCAGTGTTACCATTCTCCCAGGACATTACCCTGACTTGCAAGGATCCCCCATCCATGCTCATAATATGTCCTTGGCTTCTGTACATCTTCTTAGCAATGAAGCAGGTTGGAGAGGAAGCTTTCTTCCAGCTAGGGTGTGCCCACCTCTTCTGCTGTAGAAATGGCACTTTATAATCTCACTGCATGGATATGGGGAATAGCTCCTCTCTAGCAGTTGCTCAGACAGTGAACCTGATACTCCCATAGACATTGCAAATGCATAGAGCTTTGGGATGAGAGAAATGTGGGAGCATGAGCTTTGCTTCATGACTAGCTGCTACAGGGAAAAGGCTTCTCTTTCTTGTTGCAGCTACAATGTAGTGAGATTATGGGTCAATTTAAATCAGGGGTGAATCCAAAAGTGTCTTCCAACTTGGGAGGTCATTTTGCTACATACTCTCCCTCTCTCTCTCTCTCTCTGTGTGTGTGTGTGTGTGAGAGAGAGAGAGAGAGAGAGAGAGAGAGAGAGAGAGAAATCTCCAAGAGTTCTTAGAAAATTCTCTTTTGAGAAAAAGCTCACTTAATATTAGTTTTCAACTCATATTGGTGGGTAAAGGACGGAATAGGCTAAAAAGGACTAGAGGGAGTTGCTTGCTAGAACAAAATATCAATAAATATAAAGCCTGTATCTACATGAATGGCAAAACTGGGGAGGTCTTGTCCCTGACTATTCTTTAGCAGAAACACGAATTTTACCATCAGTTCAGAAAGAGCTCAGAAATGAAAAATTTCACAGAAAATTATTTTTGTGAGAATTATTTTTGGCTCTCAGCCTTAATTCAAATATTATAGCCTTAACAGCCTCAAGTAGGCTGATAGTAATGAAAGAAATTCTCCTGACTTTCATGTGGTAGGTAGTAACACTTGAAATCCATTCATCATATGGCTTGCACTAGCCATATGGAGAGTCTACGTGCCAACAGCATGCATTTCAGGCTGCATAGGTACTGGTGTAGAAACTTCCAAAATGACTAGAGAGATCAATTTGGTGAATAGCTTTCAAATGCTCTAGGTTATGCAAATACTATCATGAACCAGTGTTTCAGGCAATGTCTTCATGGTGGTTATAATGCTTTGAATCAGCCTCATCAAACAGTGGAAAGACGACAGCCAAGTGGTACAGTATCTGCTTTTCATGTGGAAGGTCTCAGGTTCATTTCCTGGCATGTCCAGGAATATCCTCTGGCTGGGAATGTCCCCTGCCTGAAACCCTGGAGAGCCACTGTTGGTCTGTGCAGACAATAGTAAGCTAGATGGACCAGTGATCTGGCTTAGTAAAAGGCAGCTTCCTATGCCCACCACAGGATGTGATCTGAAATCAAATTAGTGCCTCCACGGTTTTTTGAAATGACTGCTCACTGGGTGAATATAAGCAAGCATTTACTTACCAAGATGTACATACAAACATGTGGAAAGTCGTTTGTCTGTAGCATGCTGCCCAATCAGAAGATATATTTTTTTCTGTGGAAGTGCAGGAGTGGTAGAATTCTCTGAAGCAATTTACAGGGCAGTCCTTGTGGCCAGCTTACCAGCTGTTTACCTGAACACCATAGCAATTTCCCACTTGGTCAATGTTTGTCTATATCCACTTGCCATGGCAAAGGGAACTGTGTGTGACCACAGCCCACCAGCTGCATTACTACTGCCTGCATAAGGCAGCCATGTGCTAGTGCTTCTAAAGTCCGGGTTTTTGCACCAGTGCTTAAGCCTGAAACAAGGTGTTGCTAAACACACATGCAAATGAGATTCAGCCAAAGTTGAACAAGCTCTCTACACAACCTCTTAATTTGGCAAAGAGAAGGACTGACCAATAAAGTTCAATATCAAGTCCACATTTGCAACTTTAGAATTATGACTAAATAGATACCTTTAGTTCTTAAATGGGTATGAATCAGTTTAATTGTTTAGTTTATTTTAGATTAAACTGGGTGTTTCTAATATGAAATGTCACGTTATAAAGTTTTGTTCTACTCAGAACTTCAGTTTCACAAATGAAGACTGGTCTTCTTAAAGGGAAACTGAAAAGAGCAAAGTGGCATAAAGGGAACAATGACACAACTCAGAACTAAGCTGAAGGTTTGTGCAGAAAAGTGGGGTGCACTGCCTGGTTTGGTAGTAATTGTTCACATGCCTTTCCAGTAAATGAACAACTTATACCCTTCTAGTAACATTTCCCCCGGATATGGAAGCTTTGAGTAACGTGGTGGATAGATTTACCTGTTTTGTCAAGTTCAGGGGTATCTTTGTTTTCCACTCGTAACATAGAATTAGAAAAGTACAAGTGGATTGTGTGGATATTTTGAGCTTCTCTCACACAGGATGCAAGGATACAAAGTCACCTTACATAAGAAGCAAAAGAAACAGGCAATGTAAGTGGTCTTACCTTGTGGACCTATGGGCCCCCAATAATCCACAATAATGCCATCGCAACTATTGCAAAGTTATACCTGCCAAACATACTTCTACTGCTTGCAAATTTATCTTTAGATGTGGCTGACATGGTCCCTTTAGGATTCCAGGATCTCCTCATAACATTGTTATATTAAGTGACAAAAATGTTTCTTTTTCTTATGCATGTAGAAGAGTGTGTGGCAAAGCAATTGTTTGGGATTCTAAGGGCCTCTGCCAGTCTCATCTACAGGTAAATTCCAAACAAACAATCATAACCCTGCTAGGCATAGCACTCCATAATAGCTGTGTGACAAAGTTTCATCATTTGACATTGCGGTGGAATCAGAGATGTAGATATCTCGGGAGAAAGCTCCAAACCTCGCTGCAACTTTCGTATTAATAAAAACCTCTTTGTGATTAAGCCATCACTTCAGGAAACGTATCGTAGAACTTTTGAAGTTCACATTTAATTTGTGATATCGAAGGAAAAAAAGACCCAGCCTGAGAAAGCTACCTAAATTGAATGCACAATGTAACAAATTCAGCAAGAAGAATGCATTATTCAGAGTATTTACATATAGTGAAAGAGACAAAGGCATTTAGCTGAGATGAATACCTTTCATAACATTCGCTTGAAAACTGAACAATGAATCAATTTATGATTCATAAACATGAAAAAACTCTTTGAAAGTTTTAGCATTTCCCTTAAAGAGAGAGAGAGAGAGAGAGAGAGAGAGAGAGAGAGAGAGAGACCTATTAGGATTAGGATTTGAGTTCATTTTAGCAACTTCATATGTTACTCGTTACTCAGACTAGAAGCTCAAACTCTTAAGTTTGCTTTAATTTGGGAGCGTCTTGCCTTGAACCAAAAAAGACAGACAATAAGAGCCATATGTAACCTTCAGACCCCCAAAAAGAGAGGAAGATGAGAATGCCACTGGCAGATAGACAATAAAGAAAACTATTTTTCCCCTCAACAGCAGATTTTCACGTTTTCAGAGGGGGGAAAGGGGGGCATTAAAAAGACTTCTGGTTAACACATTTTGGATGAAAAACTGAAAGGCTAGTTTTAAACGGAGTTTATCAATTACTTAATACTTGATTCAATCAATACATCAGTCAAAGACATTTACAAAACACACCACCAGAGCAAAACAAACCCTACAGCAGAGAGCTGAAAGAATTATTGCTGACTTCTGGCTCGCCTTCAACCCTTACTGAAACATCAAAACAAACAGTAACTCACTTGTAATCACTAATTTCTTCATGAGAATCTATAATGCGTTCGCTCAGTGGCTTCAGTTCTGTCTGTGATTTTCTACTGGTCTGGGCGAACTTGGTTCTGCTCTTTCCTCACTTAGCTGTTCTTGACTTGCTTTCAAGCTGGATTCCATTAGAAGTTTTTCATCCTGGCTGGCAAATTCTTGGGCTGGAAGATAATAAAAGCATCACAGTTTCAAAAGAAGCTAGCGACATACTTTTGTTGTTGTTTCATTTTACACTTACTAAACCTGTTGTAAATGAACTTGGAGAATGTGAGGGGGGTTTTTCTGGAAAAAAACAATCTATTTCTGCTTGCAAGTATTAAACACAAACACAGACAGGGAGTGAGAGATGTTTCTAAAAACCTGTATATATCTTCAGATAAATATTAAATATGTGTAATACTTTCATCAGTCGCTAAATGCTCTTATATTCTGTAGCTGGGCTAACATCCATTGTTGTGTAGCAATTTTTTTCCAAAGCAGGTACAGTTTGTTTTAGACTTTCAGAATGAAATTTTGTTTGGTATTAACTGCCTCTCGTTTTTCAAGAGATTAACACTCTACATCTTTAATATAATTAAGGTATAAACTGAAAACTTCTGCGTCACTAAATTCTTTCCATTGTAGAGTACCACTCGACTATATAAACAAAATCTTTTCCCAAGGTCATCCAAGAGATGGCACTCTTTCATTAGCCCAAAGAATCTAGGGCAGTGTGTTTCAAGCTTCCTTAGAAAAATAGGCATTTTAAGACAAAGACATTTTTCCTTTGTTCTTTTGTTGACCATATTCTAAGAAATATACATATATAGGTGTTCATTTAAATATTTGTCCTTTAGCACAGATATATAGCAGGGTGTGGGTTTTTTAAAAAAGGTTTTGGCAAATATACAGCCGCAGACATACAAATGTTTATTCAGTAATGCAGTCAAAGTTTAATGAGGTACAGCATTAAATTTCAGAATAAACATGTATCACTGAAGGGTGTTTTATTTCCAAACTGAAGCCTGTTAGTGAAGGTTGTGCACACAATTCAAACCTTAAAAGAAAGAAAGCAGAGGAGCCTTGCTGGGAAGGCATCACAATCAAAATTAAGAAGGTCACATATGCATAGATGGCAACGCTCTTCAAACCTCTCCCTTTTAATAACCCTGGTTTATGTTGGAAGAATGATGTGTAAATTAGGCTTCAATTAATTCAGAGCAAAGGGACTGGAGCCTTATAAAACCAATATTGTCATAACAAAAATTGGCACATTAGTCTTCTCAAATAGCCTACATTTATCTTACATATTTGAAATCAATCTTAGTTGCCCTGATGAGCTGAATCTAAATAAAAGTATTTCATTTAAAAATTATGAGCATTTGGGACATTCAGCAAATATATTTCCTAGCAGACTTACAGAAACCACAAGCATTGTTATTGACCTGGAACTCTTACATAATAAAAATGAAATGCTAATTTTTTACACACACACACACACACACACACACACACGGTCTTGTTTGAACAAGCTTGAGTCTAAGCTTGTATGTTTGTATAGTGTGGGCAGAGTATTGAACATCTATATATTGCCAAAGTTCCGATGAACACATTTATAGATTTATTTTACAAATCGTAAGCTCTTCAGACTGCAGAGCAAGATTTCCAGGAAGCATTTGCTTACTGGTATTTAATAAAAGGACAGAAGGCCATACATAGAATATTTTTTGGTTCACAAAAAAAGCTAATAAACTAGCCGGTGAGTATTCTCCTATAGAAAGAGTAGCTTGACTATATTGTTCAATAATAGTAAGCAGTTTATTATATCATTTTGTGGGATCGGTCTCAGCACTAGAAATATCACATGCCATAGAAGACTGTAAATGCAATCACTTCATCCTTCGCATAGCATAGCATAGCTTGGCTTTAGCTTTGAAGTTTTTGTGTGCAAAATATAAAAATTTCGAAGACTTG
This sequence comes from Podarcis cretensis, assembly GCF_951804945.1. Classification (NCBI taxonomy): domain Eukaryota; kingdom Metazoa; phylum Chordata; class Lepidosauria; order Squamata; family Lacertidae; genus Podarcis; species Podarcis cretensis. The sequence goes on along the minus strand of NC_137176.1, from coordinate 62,597,833 downwards.
AAACACACATACACATATATCACATATGCCATTCACATGATTTAATACAGACAGGCTCATACGCAGTCCTACTGAAAACCTGCAAATACAGACAGGCTAGACAAAAAATGCAAAATTTTTCCAAAGTAGCCTATGTACGCTGCCTGCTGATTAGTTGTCCCAACATAAAGCCAATTTGAAGCACTGCCCACTCCTTCTCTCCCCACAGAACCGGTAAATATAAACGTCAAGGTATGTGTGCTTTCTGAAGGACCTGCCTTTTCAAACCGATAAAAGTCCATTTATGTTTCCCAATACTCTTAAGAATCTACTCTAATTCTCCATGTGCTGGTTGAAAAGGGTTAAATTATTTTAAGTTTACCTATGCCTTGGACTTGAGCCTCTGCTGATCCCAAGCCAGAGGCACTAGCAGCTGCATGCTTTATTTACAATCCCTTTGTCAGACTTACAACTGCCTCGGGCTATAACATAGTGTACCTAATGTTCAAACTGGCAGGTAATCTTATGTCAAACATACTTCTTTGATTTAAAGTGATCAATAGATTCTTGTAAAGAGGTAATTTCTCTGATGTTTCCACCTTGCCTTTCTTACAGGTGATTCACAGAAAAGCCTGCTTATATGATGTACAAACAATAAACAGAAAGCTATAATCATGTTTTTTCAGATGTTTCCGGTGCCCAACGATTTTGGATCAATACCCTGTGTAATACAATTATCTGCAATGATCTGGTTGTATTGAAAAAGAATTTGCAGCAAACCTCTAGGGGGTTTTATCCAGAAACATGTGTCTGGCAATGTTGTGAATAGCGGAAGGGGAAAATTAAGGGTTTGACACAAGCTGTCCATTACGTTCCAAATGACTTCATTAATATTTTATTTGCTAAAAAATCATATCTTTCAAAAACTTTACTATAGGGGTGGATCTATAATGTTAAAGGATGATAATAAGGCTGTGTCCTTTCCGTATTGACTATCTCCTGAAAAACACCTTCTAACATATAAGCAGGATTCCAAGGATACAGGTACTAGGCGAAAGCTATAGAAATTATTGGCTGAGCCTGAATGCCTCTTTGAATGCCTGACAAAATGAAATGGGAAATATTGTGCAGGGGGGAGGAAGGGGGGGAAAGCTGGCTACAATGCATGTGAGAACAGCCCTTTGTCTTCAAGGTATTCAAACAATCCTTTTTTGCGCTGTACCATTTCTACATTGGGAATTTATCGTGTGACTTTATAAAGACTCCTAATTGTACTCTGCATATGGGGGGATGTGTATGTGTGTGTGTGTACACGCACACACCTCAAATACATGCGTGTGCCTTCTATCCAATTCACAATGTGTATAATCAGCAAGTGTGCAAAGCTCCCTAATGCAGAAATGATTCCCCACACACATTTTTCACACTCTCCAATGGCAAAGAGAAACAAAGGGACTCGGTTGTGTTTGTTTCTGTTTGATAAAGCTGCTCTCTCCAGCTCTGAATTCCCCCTAAAGCCGGACAGGGAACCTTTTGTGTTCATTTGATTACAGCAATCTTTTGTCCATATGATTGATATTTCTATTCTATTAGACTGTGCCAAATTCACAGTGCAGTAATATCACTATTTTTATACATTATTACCTCGTCCCTCTGCACTGCTTCCCTGAGCATCCTGCAGCTCGTGATTTACCTGCTGAATCCCAGTCCTAAATATGATGGCTTTTCTCGCCTTCAGATTCTTCCTTTCATTGCATTTTGGACACTTGCTTTCAGCTTCTTGACCAGACTGTCAAAGTGCTCCACCTTAGCCACTTCAGCTTTGATATCTCCCATTGCCTGCAGGAGAGCTGAAATCTTTTGCGTATTGCCTCTGAAAACAAAAACAAAAAACATTTCAATACCACCTTTCACAATGAACTTTAGCAACAAAAATACTGTATCCTGCTCTTTCAAGCTATAGGAAAAAGGAGATTATATGTGAATTATATGTGAATTATATGTGAATCTATACACATTCACATACATATTCTCATTAGCAAAGAGTTCACCTCCTCCCATGTCCTATAAGATCAAAAAGTCATACACACTTTGCATTGTATTTAAAAAAAAAAAATAGGTGGAGGGGAGGAATGACAAATGATTTTATTAAAATTAATTCATTAATTGTTCAAAGGAAAATGTTACACATAATTCTGGAGGGGGGGCAAGAAAACAGTTACTTGATCTAAATGTGTCAGATAAGAGGATTTTTGTTTTCTTTTGTTTTTTTTAAGGGTTTGGTGAATAAAAAGAAAACGAACAGCTTGAAGCCAATAACTGCAATTCAGCTGGTAGGAAGGTAACTGAATGTGCAAAAAACCCACAAGAAAACCTACACCACAAGGATACAAAGAAACCAGACAAAATGCCCTCTCTTTCTGGTTAATTAAAGTGCTTCTCTAATTGTCTAATTGTCAACAAAAATCTCAGTGTCAACATTATTTCAAAATGCAAAGTAAATTGTTTTAGACTGTTCATATGTGTGTGTAAAAATATATATAGTTAACTTACTGACTTTTGTTATAGTTTTTTTAAAAAAATCCTCAACTTTAATTTAATTGCAATTTTAAAAATATATTTTCAACTTGTGTATCTCCCATTTACTTGTGAATATCCAAGTGCAAATGAATAAACAGTTCTGAATGATGCAGAAGTTCAGCCAATAAGTTCAACTTTTGTATTGCCCGGAACTGGGAATCCACAAGCATCTGTGCTTCTTTGGCATAGTGCCACACCTTGATTCTCTATCATGCTCCATCATGCTTCTTTTAATCTGAATATTTAGTACTCTTTCATGTCTTAATTACAGCAAATTGCACACAGTTGGCACCACTTCTTGAAATTAATCCCAGAGTACTTTGTTTCTGTCAAGCACAGTCAAAGCCTTGGAGAATAATAGTAAATGTTATTGCAGATCTAAATTTAAATGACTGTCTATGTATTTAACTTAAGCCTTTAATTATTCGTGCTGTACTGTTTTTGGTTCAAATGTTAAACATTCTTCATTGAGAAAGTAAAATTGCTTTAGACAGCTTAAAACCTGCAGATATGTTTGGCTGTGATGTTAACATGACAATAATTATTTGTATTAACGTATTTTTTCAGGTGTGTAAAACTTTAGGCAGTACATAATATCCTGTCATGCTTTCATTTAATTTCTCATCATCAGTGATTTTTTTTAAATAATAAAAAATAGCTAAATGTTATTTTAAGAAGGGGAATACTTATTTTCTCCTGGATTTTAAAAACCATTTTCATTCTTATATAGGGAATGGCAAAATTATATTCCTTTACCTTGTACCTTTCTATAAAATAGAGGTGGATTTCTGCACACAATCTACAAAAATATAAGCTTTGTCACTGTAGTTTTGTAATCATTGTTAGAATAGCCACTTCAGTATAGCAGGGGCCCCCAAATTCCCCCACCTGCTTAACATAATGAAATCTTTCTGCAGCATATTCCAGAAACCTCATCACTGAGATATCCCCGCTCCCCATAATGCAGATCTCCATCCAAAGTAATGCACCTATCTTTCCCTCTCCCATGTATGTTATACAGATAGCTTTCGCATGACTATAGCATTAAAAATAACACAACTCCAGGGCTCTGTGCATTTTTATAGAAGGGAAAATGCCTCCAGCTCCATCTCTGATATTGAGCATATTCACAGCGAAAATGGGAAATGCAGTTTCTAAAATCTCTACAGACATTTATACAGCTGTATTCATTTTATTTCATATCAACATGCTTTTGGAAGGGATAGAATTGTTATCACAGATGCAAACATATCTTAAGTTTCAAGACCAACACCAAAGAAATGTGTACTTACAAAATTTGTGATAAAACAGGGTGGGTTTTTTCCTCCTTTCGAAATGCACCTCTCCCCCCCCCCAACACACATATATAGTGCTGCACATCATAGCTTCTCACACTCCCTTTTGCAATGTGATTTTTAAAAGAGATACCTGTTTTGCTCATTTTTATCATCGCAAGAGCGTACCTGATCTTTCTGACTACAAAGTTTCCAAGCATCTGCAAGGTCCCTTTCAAGCTGTGTTATCTGCTGTTCTAGCTGAGCAAGTACCATTTTGTGTTCCTGCTAGCAAGCTATTACATTCAGATGCAACAGCTGCAAAGGGATTTCCTAGATGTCCTATCTCAAGAACAGGTTTCCTTTGGTTGGGATGTATATTAGCAGTTTCAGGGTTTTGTTCCTATAGATTCCGGTTCCTCTTCTTCCACTTGAGAAGCAGTATACTTAGTTTATTTATTTTCCTCCCAAGCAACTTCTCTCTCTCTCTCTCTCTCTCTCTCTCTCTCTCTCTCTCTCTCTTATCCATAGGTACAGAAACTGTAGTGGATTATACCCCATTTTGTCAACTGTCATATAAGAAACATGACTGGCAATGAATCTCATTAAGTTGAACAAACGAGCATTACCTATCATGAGGCATAATTTTCCACACATAAAAAGTTGCTTCCTTGCAACTTTGATTCCAGAAATATATAGGGTTTTGCATACTGGGCAGGGGACACTTCTAGTGAATTTTTTGGGGGCAGGGGGAGTAAATCACATACTGGGAAGTTCAGGTTGCCCAATTAGAGTTGACTTAATGGTCAACAAACCCACTTCCCTGAAAGATCAGGCTTTTTACAAAAAGGAAAGTGATAGGAAAAGGAACTGGAAAGTGGAGAATAACACTTGCATCAGATACGAATGAATGCTTAATAAATAGCCAACATCATCTTACCTCCCCACACATAAATTAGGATAAATCCTCAATGAATAGGTAATCAGGAAGTGACCTGGGAAAGGGCACTGGAAAATCCATCTGTCTTGGAAAAGAAAGCACTAGGTCAATTCAGATGTGATGCTCAAGTTCTGTGATATTTCAACTTTAAAGCAGTCATGGGGGAGGGCTCCAATTTAGTGGAGTGGTTAGTTTAACCCTTTCCCCCAAGTCTAAATCCACAAACACACACACATATCCGGAGTCCTCTTTTAAACCCAGAGTGTGAATATATCTAATAGGCGCTTCAGGGTTGAAGGAAACAGCACCAAGAGCTAGAATTAAACAACCCCTTCGCCAACGTCCAAATTAGAATGTGACAACTGTTTGAAAGTGAGCAGTTAATTTGTGTTTGATCCTTCCTTGTGCCTTCTTAAGGAATTTTAATTTTTGTATGCTTAGTAAACCTGGATAGCCATACATATATATAAAAAAAATTGCTGGGAAAGAATTTTCTTCTGCATCCAATTGAGATCAGGGTTGAACATATTTTCACAGAGAAGCTTCTTCTCACTTGGTTACTACTGTCTACTTTTGTTAATTGCAGTTCATTTTGGTTCCTTTCTGAATTTAGACAACAGCTTCATGGGGTCTGGCTACCAGCTCAGCTACCTAATAGCTTACAACTACCAGGTGACACGGGGGACATGGGTGGTGCTGTGGGTTAAACCACAGAGCCTAGGACTTGCCAATCAGAAGGTCGGCGGTTCGAATCCCCACAACTGGGTGAGCTCCCGTTGCTTGGTCCCTGCTCCTGCCAACCTAGCAGTTCGAAAGCAAGTAGATAAATAGCAAGTTCAAAGTGCAAGTAGATAAATAGGTACTGCTCCAGCGGGAAGGTAAACGGTGTTTCCGTGCGCTGCTCTGGTTTTGCCAGAAGCTGCTTAGTCATGCTGGCTACGTTCCCCGGAATCTGTATGCCGGCTCCCTCGGCCTATAGAGCGAGATGAGCTCTGCAACCCCAGAGTTGGTCACAGCTGGACCTAATGGTCAGGGGTACCTTTACCTTTACCAGATGACACCACATTTGGAGATGAGGGTCATGGAGGATGAAGCAAAAGACACCTAGTTTTGTGATGTAAATGTTTTGTGCTCTTACTTATGTGCACATTTAGTGTGCATTATGCTCCCACATGGGTAGGTAAGGAGGTTATTGGCTGATAGCCATAGCAACACACAATCTGGAATGGGAAGCATCCAATCAAAATTTTTATATTACTTTCTTCTTCATTGGGGGCAGGCCTGGTAGTGCTTTTTGCTTTACGTAATAATAATGAATGCAAATGCTTCTACGAAGAGTATCATAGAAAGGATAAGATTATGACACCAGCTAATGATGGCGGGCAAGTGGATTAGCCGCTGCCTTTGTTAAAACTATCTCTTCAGTGCATTCCAATAATTAAAACTAGGGAAGCAAGTCAACATTCCAGTGTTCTGAAGTCCTTTTGAATTATCCCACTACCTTAAGTCATAAGACACCTAGAGACATTTTAAAAAAAACAAACCAACATGTTTGCACTTCTTTTAATCAGATGCACAAAATAATGATCAAATTAATTTGTTTTGCTCATTGTGTTAATATGTTTTGTGGGAAGCAATTCATAACTAAGTAACTGAATCAGAGAAAATCCATAAAATACTCTATCAATATTTCGGAATGAATGCTTGGTCTGAACAAACCAACGAGTCCTAGAATAGAGAAGAGAATAGTTTTCACATTTTGATTCCATTTTATAAACCTGCATTTTTTAACCTCTATATATTAACCATTAAAATGCTTTTAAAGTGCTCAAGTTTTGGGGTCATTCGGTGGATTCAGAAATAGCCTCTTACACAAGTGACTTGAATAGCTTCTTGTATTACTTCTGGAATCTCAATGAATAAGGAGAACCTGTGCATTATGTCCTGCTCAAAGCATTCTGGATACCTTCAGCATTCCAGAAATGGCAAGGCATTGTCCTTCAGTCTAAGCTACCTCATGGGGTAGCTATAAGCTATGATGATTACTGACTTCAAGAAGCAGGCATGCTTCAATTCCAATCCCTTCTGCCAAGCCACTTCCACCATACCTCATCTTGGCTGTACTGTAGTCTCCCAAAACTACCCAGTGGTACCTTCAATGCAGAAGTCCAGGGCACCCCATTCAGCTGAATGAACTGGCTTGCCACATTACAAAGTTAGACAATACACATTAAGACCCTCATAAGACTATTACATTCAGAGTATAAGTTCAAGACTCAGAAAAAAATTAATCATATGTGTGTTTGTGTGGAAGGGAAAATCCTTCATGAAAAGGGACCATAGCTCAGTAGTACAGTGTCTGCTTTGCATGCAGAAGGCTCCAGGTGGAATCCCTGGAATCTTTTTTTTTTTTAAAAAAAATAATATTTATTAAAGATTTTCAAATATAACAGAAAAAGAAAAACATCCAAATTTAAAACCTTATTTTCATTGGCATCCTTCCAGGACTTCCCCTCCCCTCCCCCTCTTGTATTCCAATTCTTTCAAATAGATTCAACAAATTCTTACCCCAAATTTTAAAATTATTATCATTGGCCCAATTTAAAAAATATTTTCCCATCCCCTAAAATCGACCTGTTCCCTTCCACGAGTTCCCCTCTTTAATATGCAATACAGATTAAAATAAACAGAAAAATAGAAAAAAGAATAAAATGTAATTTAACACCCTTTGGATTCCAAATTTCCCTCCCCCCTTTCCCGGTTGCGTTCCCAATGTCCGTCAATATCTACTGTCATCCTGGAGCTCCCACATCTAAACCACAGTCCTTCACCAGTCCGCTTTGCCGTCTTTTTATTAGTCTTTGCCGTCTTTTGGTCATCTTTGATTTCACATGTCCAATCTTGGAAGGAGTCTGTCTTCCGACTTTGTCCAGTTCTTGTTATTCTTGTTGTTCTTGTTGTTCTCTCTCCTCCTCTTTTTTTTTTTTCCCCCGCTCTCCTGCACAAATGTTCTAATTCCAAAAAGCTTCTAATTCCTCTGCAGAGGCTTTTTTATTCAGGAACAAAACATTACGTCAAGTCCCTTCCATTCTTCAATAGATAAATCTATTGTCTCCTTTAGTGTGTAAACCTCTGTAGACAAAATAGTGTTCCATTTCTGCAGTTTCCCAGGAGATAAAAAGTCCTATTCAAATTCGATGCCAACAATACTTGTAGTGTCCCACAGCTCCTCTAGAGGGATTATAGTAACTCAGTTTCCTTCCCGATCACACCCAACAGTCAAAGTAACTTATTATTCCTTGTTTTAAACAATTTATATCCAATTTGTAACAAATGTGACCAGCAATGTCCTCGTAACAAAGTTCTCTTTTTTTTCTTCCACTTTGACAGCTCCTTTGACAGCTGTCAAAACCTCTATTTCTCCTCTCCCGGCGCTCTTACGGATCGCTCCCGGCGTTTCCGGGGGGGGGGGGGGTTGCCTTTTAATTCACATTCCACTTTTCTCCTCCAGCCCAGTCTTATAATTTTCCATCGCGAAGTTAATAATTTTATCAAAAAAAAAAAGGTTGCACTCGATCTTAGTTGTCAAATCCTTTGCTTTAGCTCCTCTACAACAGGGGGGAGGCTGACTTCCTTTTTGCACCTCCCCCGCTCGCTCCGAATTTAAAAAGAATTTTTCCCCTTTTTTAATCCAAGTTCCAATTACTCACGGGTTATTCTTTTAAAGTCCAAATTTTCAATGGAAGAAGTCAGCGCTCTCCGTCGAATGGCATGCGGCTTCGCTCGGCAGGGGAAGCGGAGGACTCACAGCACCACCCCCCCCCGTCACCCGCTCCGCAGCCTTTAAAAAGGCTCCTTCGCGGGTCGGGGGGGACGCAAACGGTGAATCCCTGGCATCTTAAGGTACCGCTGGGACAGAACCCTCTCCGAAAACTCAGCAAACCTCTACCAATCAGTGCTGTGAATACTAAGCTAGATCGACCAATGGTCTGACTCAGTATAAGGCAGCTGACTGTGCTGCCTAAAGAGAAAGGAAATCTCTTTCTCCACAACCAGCATGGAAATGTAGCAGTCTGGCAGAGGAGGAAGCAGATTGCTCCATCTCTCCTGCACCAGTCCACCTGCTTTACCTAACCTTTCGCTCCTCAGGCCAGCATGCAGAGACAGGCTACTAGCCTTTGATCAGGGTAGGAAAAAATGTTTGCAGGCTAACAGTTTCCATGTGCTTATTTATAAGGGCTTTGTGTGTGTGTATGTGTGTGTGTGTGTGTGCACGCGTGCATGTGCATTACAACAAAAAGACAGAACCTCTTATTTGCTTTGTTTTTCCAGGTTTTCCTATGCCGAAAAGTTGACTTGGTGATAAACGGTAATAACACCATTGCTCTTTCAGAGGGAAAAGCAAGCCAGACTACGGAAAGAAGGGGGGGGGGTGTTCCTACTTGGTGTGCAAAGATTAATGGATTTTCTGCCCTCTGACAAGGTTTGTTAACAAGCCAAAGACAAGCGTATGGGGAAGACTTCAAGACACTGTAAATAAAAAGATCAATGTGAAAATCAAGTCCCTTTCCAAAGATGTTAAATTCTCTTAAGGGCACTCTGTAAGGGCCACCAATAGCTTTTATATCAGGATTTTATTTTATTTTTGGCTGGCCCTTTCATATTTTCTCCATAATCTACTTTGTATCACAAACAGGGTTACTCATATTTGCTATAATATATATGATTTATTTGTTTCAAAGATTTACGTGCCACCTTTCAGGACGAAACCCTCCCACCGACTAGCATGCTCCTGAATACTTAACTATTTCTCTAGGTAAAATCTCTTAAATAATTCCTTCCTCTCTTCCCCCCCCCCTTTTTTTTTTTGCAGACAAAAAGCATCATGATTCTGAGTGCCTACTTTGGTTCATATGTTCCTGTGCTGCTCTTATACATGAGCAGCCCACATTGTATAAACAGCAGCACAGGAGATACTTAAAAGTCACGTAGCACTGTGCTACGTATGAAGCCAACAGCCAGCCTGGCCTTAAGTGACCCAACTGGCAGTTGTGGACCTTGGAGTCTCAGATTTCAGTGGCACCCTGTGTGATGCCAGAATCTGCCCCCCCCCACCCACTGCCTTCTGTGGACATAATAGTTGTGACGCCTACTGAAGCACCCCCGAAGCTCCCCACCTGGCGTGACCAAATCAGTAACGCTCCCCTAGATCCGCCTTTGCAACAGGATGCTCTCTAAGAATTCTCCACTGAGAATCACAATTGGGGAAAGTGCTATCATGCTGAAGTCCTACTTTGGGGATTTCCATACGCGTCTGGTTGGCTACTATGAGAACAGGAAAATTATTCTATTTCCAACAAAAGAGCATGGTCAGTCCTCATTGGGCGGATTTAACCTCCTCCCCCAGCAAGGTTTCTAACCTTAGTGTCTCTCCTAAGCATGTTGATACCCCCCTCTTGCACGTGGATGATGCTATTTCGGCTACATTAAGGACTGGCACTTGAAGAACGAGTTCGTTATTTGCGTACAAGTAACAGCAATAACACTAACATTTTAGGCCATCTTTTGATGAAAACTTCCAGTGTGCTTTCAAGTGTTCTTCAGACAGTCCTAAGTGCATAGAGGAAATTAAATAGCCCTGCTTTAAAATATGCGGTGCTTGCATGTCTTGTTTGTTTGCCTCTAATGTATACAGATGTAATTAATGCTCATTACTAATCATAAAGCTGTTATAAGAGAGCCTGTTTTTAATGTGTAGTTAGTTGAGGATCAGCCTCGTTGTTTCACAACTAATTAACTCTTCCAGATTTGTCCCTTGCCTCTAGAGACACAACACTACTACCTCAATATGTCGCCGTTCTCAGTTTTCTGGATAGCTCTTTGGGTGGACAGTTCTGTTTTAAAATCCAAGTGGCTGAAGCCATACCTGATTCCCAACCGCCCTCTTTATTTTATGCTTTCTTCAAGGACTCTGAGTTGCTCCCAAATTGCAACATCCTAGCCCTTCTTTCTGACAATTTCATTGTATTGTTCAATCTACAGGAAAATAGCCACATTAATACAGCTTAATTAGCAGAACTGCAATGTAAGGGAGAATACTCCAAGCAAGAAAAGTCTCCTGTGGAGCTAATAAGCATTCTTTGGGGGTAAAAATGCCAATTAAACAATTTACTACTATGTAAATTTTGCTATTGTATTAGCAGAAACTGGTCATTTGGTGCTTGTTCTAATGATGAAATCTATCACATAAGCACCTAAGTAATTAGCTGTGGGAATTCTAAACCATATTTAAAGGGTTTACAGTGATGGTCTATAAAAGGATAAGATGTTCTATCTACCGACAGAGTCGTCTTTTAGTCACTGTGGATCTTTAAAGGGAACACTGCCACTACAGTTTTGTGGAGAGTCCCCTTTAATAGTAAACACAGCCCCACCTTTATAGTAAACTCCAGTTGGGATCAAAGGGACGTGTTTGATTCAGGTATCAGCAGGATGTTTTATGTTAGCACTTCATGCTCACCTGGGATCTTGCGTGATGTGCTTTGCACAGGACTCATGCTGATTCCTGAAAGTCCCACCCTGTACAGCTGAATTTGTTCTACCAATGCTGCAGGAATCCCTCAGGGATAATGAAGTGGTGAAGCAAAGGGGACATGCACTGGATTTGCACCTTGACTCTGGGACTACGATCCATTCACCTTACGCATTTTGCCATCAAGCTCTCGAGCCAAACACTGGAACTTCCTCTGATTCCTTATCGCAGCCCCTCTAAGGACTCCATTCAAAAGGTGATAAGTCATTGCCATAGTTCATACATGTCAGGGCCCTGCAGGGTCAAGCCTTCAAGCAGTCAGCTGGAAGGGCCAGAGGCAAGTACATAGACCTCGCAGACGTCTAGCTCCAGAGCATCAAATGAAGATTAGAAGGACCAGAGGCAGATGTAGTCGGGTCAGGCAGATGGTCAGGTTGCAAAGAAAAAGAAAAAAGCAACAGTCCAGTGGAGGGAGGGAAAGGAGAGAGGGACGGGAGAAAGGTGAATCTATATGGCTGCTCTCAGTAATGCATTCTCTAGCCTGAAAAGCTGAGCCCAAAGCAGAGAGACTGATAGCTGTCTCAGTGGCACAGAGAGTAAAGCATCTGATCCCTGCTGCCAGATACTCTCCTTGCTTCAAGCCTCCTGGAACCCTATTTAACTGGGGTGGAGCTGCAACAGGGTGGCAAAGGAGCAGTGCAAAACCCATCCTACTTTGCAAATAATCACAGTGGTGCTCCACAAAGCAGGAGGATGGCTGTGCATCTATCCTTTTTTCAAAGTGCTGTCACAGGACAATCCTCTCTTTTGAAGGAGTCCTTAGTTTGAAGGCCTGGTTGATTTCAATTCAGTTTAAAGATAAACCATAAAAGCTGAGACTTTGACATCGCCCATGCACAGCTAGCAACCTGGACAGGAGACTGAGCACACAGGTTACTTGGTGCCACTATTCCTATTTAAAGTGCATAAATTGTTTGCACATTTGCACCCAGCCATATTGATTAGCACTGCCTTCGCCAATTTGGTCCTCTCCAGATGTTTTGACTGACAACTACCATGAGCCCAAAGGGGTCATGGGATGTGTAGTTCAAAACATCTGGAGGGCACTAGGGTGGTGAAGGTTGAATTGCCACATGCAAAATTCATTTCGAATCTGTCCCGTCATTTTTTTTATTGTATAATGTCTGCAGCATTCTTATGCCAGTGTTGTGTAGCCCAGATAGCAAATGTGCTGATTTGAAGGTATGCTGTGTGCAGGGTCCATAACTAATCTGGTTATACTTACCAAAGCAAAGTGCCTCCATTTTTCTTTTCCTCTTCCCTGTTTTGTTTATACCCTGCCTTCTGGTATAAACACACCACTTAGGGCAGCACGCCTAATGGAATGCTGTCCTGGGCTGGATCTAGACACATCAAAGAAGCGTTTCAGTTAAACGTGTTTTAAGCTGTTGTATGAGAAATTGGGTTGGCAAAAATGGAACTCCACAGCGCCAGCTGATGTCAGTGTAAGAAGGCATAAGCAACGCATATAAAGCGCTTTTTCTTTGCCAATGTAGCGGAGTCCCTGTATTTAAGTCCTAGCTCAGCAAATGGTTATCACAACCATACCTTCAATGGCACAGTTGGCTGGTGGCCATCATTGGCACTTGTGGGAGTGAATTTCATAGTTTAACTACGTGCTGTGTGAAGAAATACTTCCTTGTGTTGGTCCTAGATTTCCCAACATTTGGCTTTGCTAGATGTCCACAAGTTCTACTGTCAGCAGAAAGGGTGAAAAACATTTCTTCATCCACTTTCTCTATACCATACTGAATTTTATAAATGTCTCTTGTGCCACCTCTTGCTTGCCTTATCTGTAAAGTAACATGTCTCAAATAATACCACATTTTCTCCTAAGGGAGTTGCTCCATCCCCTTGAACATTTTGTTTGCCCAGAACCTTTTCTGAGCAGGGATCCTTATTTGGCCCACTAGGCTGTTTTCTCTAAACTGCACCTGATATCATGTGTGACATCAGTTGTGGCATAGGTAAACACAGGGCTGTAAAGTTACAGTCTGGAGCTTAAAGTGTGCTCTTGCTTGCTTATTGGTGAGCAGTGCACACAAGCCCCTTTGTTATATGATGTCATAATGGTGTCAGGTGATTTTCAGCTGGGTAGCCCTGCCTGTCTGTCAAACTGGCCCATGCAGGGAGGGGGAAAGCAATACTTGGCCCGCCAGCCAGATCTAGTTCCCCACTTCTCAGAGAGATAAATATGCATATAACATAAGCCTTGCAATCTGTTGAGATTATTCCAAATAGTTACTCAGGTGCATTTGTGCTGCAGACATGTAGAGCTAGCATCTGCATGTACGCAAGAGTTCTGTAAACAACTCTGTTGCCTTAAAGCAATCTGTCAGTCTTTCCACAGTGTGGATGGTGAATATTCAGGTGACAGTGAAATTGTCTACTAAACACAGAAACTGAACACTGCCAGGACAAATGAGTGATTAGATATGCAGGCATACACACCCAAGTGATCCTCAGAAAAGCATGGTAAGGAGCATGATAACCAGTTGCTACTTGCATGTAGAGTATTCCAAGGTGATAACAAGCTTTGCAAGGGAGCCAAAAGCATGGCAGAGGACTGGATGGAAAGTTGCCAAGCACAATAGGAAGAGTGTGCTCCAAGGGGATGCTAAGCTCAGTAAATCCATCCAATATGCATTGTTATCTGGGGGCTGACAAGAAATGCACAGGGGAGGCATCTGGTAGTGAATTGTACCAGAGGAGTAGTTGTCTCTGAAGCAGTTGGAAACTGCTGCTTCCAAGGGATCAAATACAAAACACATCCAACAGGGAGTTAGAATTTATTAGTTGGTGGGGGGTGGGAACCACCAAGCATATGCTAAGGCAGATTATACAAAGAAGTCTCCATCGCTTTTGTAATGCAACAAGGCATCACAGCATCCAATAGGAGCACAACCAGCTCCAATACACTAAGTACTGTTGTAGGAGTCCAGTTCCTAATCCTACCAGAACAATTTTGTGGTCAATTTCAGATGAAGGTTGGTGCCCATGAAGGACATACGCAGCCGTATCTATGTACATGATGGTGGTGACTAGTCGAATTGGCCTGGCAAAGTCTCTGTAGTTGGCACAGCAATCAAAGCACTGAGTATCCACGCTAGTTACATAGGGATGCTTGAGGAAGTCATTATTTGTGAATTTCTATATGAAATGACCCGATCAACATCACTCAGGACTAATGTATGGATCATAACTTAGCTATTTTCATAGAATCATAGAAGAATCATAGAATCATAGAGTTGGAAGAGACCACAAGGGCCATCGAGTCCAACCCCCTGCCAAGCAGGAAACACCATCAGAGCACTCCTGACATATGGTTGTCAAGCCTCTGCTTAAAGACCTCCAAAGAAGGAGACTCCACCACACTCCTTGGCAGCAAATTCCACTGTCAAACAGCTCTTACTGTCAGGAAGTTCTTCCTAATGTTTAGGTGGAATCTTCTTTCTTGTAGTTTGGAGCCATTGCTCCGTGTCCACTTCTCTGGAGCAGCAGAAAACAACCTTTCTCCCTCCTCTATGTGATATCCTTTTATATATTTGAACATGGCTATCATATCACCCCTTAACCTCCTCTTCTCCAGGCTAAACATGCCCAGCTCCCTTAGCCGTTCCTCATAAGGCATCGTTTCCAGGCCTTTGACCATTTTGGTTGCCCTCCTTTGGACACGTTCCAGTTTGTCAGTGTCCTTCTTGATCTGTGGTGCCCAGAATTGGACACAGTACTCCAGGTGAGGTCTGACCAGAGCAGAATACAGTGGCAGACTAAATTTCAGACTAAACAGTCCTTGGCCATTTAAATATTTAAATACAGATTTAAATACAGATTTAAAAATAATACACATTTTTATATGTATTTTGACAGTTTTCTAAAATCACAGATTAACACAAAAAATGGATGAAATTATGGTTAAAACACATAAAGGTGACACAGTTCTGTCAATCCCTCAAGTTGGTGTTTCTCCTTTCCCATCCCTTCCAATGCCCATTTCCAGTTTTATTCTGCACATAAATATCTAGAAACAAATGTGTGGTTTGTTGAACCTTTAAAGTTCTGGCAAACAATGCTTGAGTACAAAATTTCATTGCAGTTACAATGAATATTCCCATCTAAATGTGACAGTCACATAAAATGCCAAATCGTTATTTGCTCACTCATGGCTTCAAATACTGCTACCTCCTCATCCCCTTGGATGTTCAGATATCTCCCCTATCATCCTGATTTGCAGCACACCATAGTTTACCTGCAACCTAGAATTAGAAGTCACAGTTTAAAGTTGCCACACAAGTATGGAACAAAATAGTCAAGGGTTAGGAATGATGGGAGTTGTGCTCCAGTAACATCTGATGACCACAGGTTTCCCACTTCTGGTCAAGAGGTAAGATTTTGTTAGAGGTAAGATGTTGTTGGGCTCCAAATCCCTTCAGTCCCAGCAGCATGGCCAAGGGTTAGGGATGATGAAAGTTGCAATCCTGACCATCTGGAAGACCTCAGGTTTTTCACCTCTGGTTTAGAGGCCAGACCACCATAAGAAGATGGCTGGTGCTTTTGCATTGAACAATGGTTTAAACTGTAGCATGGGATTTTTTATTTGTTAAAAGGAAAGTTTTGCTCATTAGTATTTAAGATTTGCTTAAAGGAGAAAAATAAAGTTTGCTTTAAAACAAAACAAAACCCCTAAATTCAAAAAAGACCTTGGCTCCCATTCGCATTTTGGTGAGATCTTTCAGATTTAAAAATAGACACCCTATCTTTTGCTATGATAAGTAAACAGAGCAGAAAGTATTACAATAATCTCTTTGACGCCCCACTGAAGTATATAATACCTGTTTTATATGAATCTTCTGTTCATGCTCTAGTTGCTGGTTCACTTTCTCAGCATGATTTCATCAATCTTTCTGCTCAATGCTTCCCCCCTATTTCTTTCCTTTCTTTTCTTAATGCCCACTGCTCATGCACCTACCTCACTCTGCAGACTTTCTCTAGTTAAGTATACATTTTCTAGTTAAGTATAATTACCACAGTTACCTGAATTTTCAAGTTAAACTTTAATACGCATCACATGCTAAGATACAGGTAGCACATTTTCAGGTTCTAATGAAACTCTGTAGCCACAGATTATTCCAGTACCACTGATTAACACATATGATTAATCTGAACTCAATTTACCTGTAGATCATTTCTCCCAAACTTTCATCTTTCTCCTACTCAAACCTCTTCGCAACAAAGCTATATACGTCAGCCTTCCACAACTTGGATGTTTCCCCAACCTGGGTGCCCCCTGGCACTGACTGTGTGGGACTACAAGTCCCATCAGTCCCAACTAGCATGGTCAATGGTCAAGGATGATGAGAGCTTTAGTTCAGCAACATGTAAAGAAGGCATCAGGTTGGTTGACATGGTCTACATTGTCTAACTTTTAAACCGTTCTCTATCCAAAAAAACCCATGCCTTTATGTCAATGTTCCCTACGGAACATAATAGGAGCATGACCAACACTCAGGCAAGACAATGAACTGACCATGCTGCCTCAATATAGTCATGCTCCATGTTGTACAGATGCCTGGTAATCGTCTTCCAAAGCAACTACTCTATTCCAAACTTTAAAATGAAAAGCGTAATGCTGGTGGTTTGAAGACAGTCTCAAGGCAAATCTTTAAAAATGTAGTATAAATACTGACAACTGGGAAACACTGGTCTGCGAGCACTCCAGTTGGAGAACAGCCTTTACCAAAGGTGTCATGGGCTTTGAAGACGCTTGAACTCAGGACGAAAGGGAGAATGATGCTAAGAGGAAGGCATGCTTGGCAAACCCTCACCATGATCAACTCCCACCCAGAAACCTATATCCCCACTGTGGAAGGACATGTGGATCCAGAATTGGCCTCCACAGTCGCTTACGAACTCATTGTTAAACCGTGTTCATGAAAGACAATCTTACTCAGCTATGAGTGATCACCAAAGAAGAAGAAGCTCCAAATCCAGCACCACTCTGGCTCTGTCACAAACGAGTTCACCCAGCTCTCTCCTCCTCATGAATGAAATGTTGAAAGCCTCCTGGATGTTTACTAACACTTAGAGCTTGACTTACATAGTTACAAACTCCAATAAGCAGTTCATTTTCATGTCCTCTTATGCATGAAAGCCATGGATCCCTTGTAGCATTATCACTGTTACTCTCCCCATTTCCATTACCTCAAAATTGCTTACCAGTCACTGCCCACTAGTCAAATGATGCTTGATATCCCTTCCTCAACATCGCTCAGTGGTGGAGGACACATTATATCTTAATGGCTGCTGCAGAATGAGCTAAAGGCCAAATAGGATGAGTGGCTTATTTCAGCGAGGCTCAACCTTAACATTTATTTATACATACAACTTTATATATCACTTAATATTAAAAAAGGAATATCTAAGCAGTTTATATAGAATAGGGGGGAGGGTGAATTAATATACATTCATATGAAAATGCAAAGACTTCACTATGTTGTTTTAGGTATCTGCCAAAAACTTGTCTGTTGCAGCGGGAATGTGAAAACACGTGGTTTGGTTATATCTATCCCTGCATGTGAAGACAGGCTCTGGCCCACTGAGCAGACAAGACCAATAGTGGATCTAATGGTCAAGAAAGCAGTTACATGCTGTAGAGGAAAATGAGGGGCACATGGGGCTCGTCAACCTGGGAAGGTAGCCCATGTAGAAGGAAAAAAACTGAACCTCTGCTGCTTTGTGGCTACAGTGGTACCTCAGGTTAAGTACTTCATTCATTCCGGAGGTCCGTATTTAACCTGAAACTGTTCTTAACCTGAAGCACCACTTTAGCTAATGGGGCCTCCTGCTCCCGCCGTGCCACTGGAGCCCGATTTCTGTTCTCATCCTGAAGCAAAGTTCTTAACCTGAAGCACTATTTCTGGGTTAGCGGAGTCTTTAACCTGAAGTGTATGTAACCTGAAGCGTATGTAACCTGAGGTACCACTGTATACTCATTCATGAGAAAAGGCTATGGAGTAAACCCTGCACAAATCCATACTGGAGTCCCTAAGGCAGTTGGATGGTGTCCTGTATGGCCTTCTTCTGGCAACTCCTCTGGTGAAGCTGGTTCCAAACTTTGGCCCACATCAGCAAGGCCTTGTAGTCTGGGCAGCCCTCCATACATACTGCCTAGGCTTGCTCCCTGGAGATTTTAAAATTTCTTTTAATGTTTTATTGTGTTACATTGTTGTTTTTTTAAAAAAACTATACAGGTGCTTTTGATGTTTTTAATAAATGTTTTAAATAGGGGTTTGCTTTATTTTATATAGTATTGTTTCATCATAGATGCGTTTACCATCATGAGCTCCTTTGGCAGGAAGAGTTGGGTATAAATTTAATAAATAAATAAAATGCAGCCAAATAAAACTTTTTGAACAGCTAAATGAAAACAAAAAACCGTATATAACATATATAAAACTGAACAGTATACAAAAAAAAAGGTTGAGTATTAGTAGCCTTCTGAGTCAACTGCTAGCCAATTTCTGCTGGGACTATGTGAATTATAATATCTATAAAGGGTGCAAAAACACAGAGAGATAGTATAGATCGATTTATCTGTACAAATTACAGTGGCACATGTGGGACCAGCAACATTTTTGTTTCCTTTGTTTTTTAAAGGACATTGTAGTATTTCAGCTACATAAATCTCTGCTGGATCACACCAAAGGCCAATCTAGTCTGCAATCCATCGTATTATGGAATACCATTTTCCAGATATTATGAAAATAAAACATATTACTCAGTAGACTACTGCCACCTCCTTCAGATCCCACCCAAGTCAACACTGCAGAGTAATTAGGCTTTCTACTAATATATAGTCCAATATTCCGCAGAATCCACACTTCTGCTGAATCCCTTGTTGAAGGCTCATGTTCAGATCCCCAACATCAACATAAAATATGATGCAGCACTTATCATGTTTCCATAGTGGTCAACCAGATGATTATGGGAAGCTCACAAGCAGCACATGAGAAATAGCCCTCTCATGCTGTGGTTATCCGCTGAAATAATCCAGAGTTCGTATACAGCCATCATGATTGGTAGCCATGACTAGTAGAATTTTGTGAGTGAAAGTCCTGTTTTTGTTTAGACCCTTTTAAAAATTAAATCATTTACAAAGTTTTTTATTCTTCTGTTTCTTGAAATGTTTAAAATATTGTTGATGAAGTAAGAATAATGGTTGGAGGCATTAATAATTCTGAACACCAGTTACTCGAAGCCACAGGAAGGGAGAGTGCTCTTGTATTTGGGTCAGTGTGGTGTGGTGGTTAAGAGCGGTGGACTCGTAATCTGGTGAACTGGGTTTGTGTCTCCGCTCCTCCACATGCAGCTGCTGGGTGAACTTGGGCTAGTCACACTGCTCTGAAGTCTCTCAGCCCCACTCACTGAGGAAGAGAAAGGAGAATGTTAGCCGCTTTGAGACTCCTTCGGGTAGTGATAAAGCGGGATATCAAATCCAAACTCCTCTTCTTCTTCTTCCTCCTGCTTCTGAGTTTCCCACAGGCAACTAGTTAGCCACTATGAAAACAGGATGCTGGACTAGATGGGCCATTGGCCTGATCCAGCACATTCTTCTTAACTTCTTATGTACAGTGTTCTGGTTAAACAATCTGAAGAAACACCTTTTTCACCCTGGCTTTTGACACCCAAAACATATATTTTTAGGACCTACCTTGTTTTGTGATTGTAAGTTGTTTTTAAACTGTTCTTAAGTTTTCATTGTTGGAACCCAACCTGGCACCTCAAGGTGAAGACCAGCTATAAAATTAAACAAATAATAATAATAATAATAATAATAATAATAATAAAGATTAGATTTTGAATTCTCGTAAAAAGCACTCTGTTCTTTTCTGCTGCCATTTTAAATGGGCTTCTGTTGTTAGATATCTGAATCTCTCTCCCTCCCTCCCTCTCTATATATATATGAATGAAGAGGGGGAAGGGTGTAAAAGGAATTCATGTGAACACCTGCTGAGTTTAATTGCACTACAGCTGGCTCTGATTGTAAGTAGAGAGAGTGTGGTTTGCCGACTGATTGGCTGTCATTACATTCAATTTTGTTGTCTTTTTTCCTTTTCAGTATTATCCTTCCATGTTGAAAAAGACCATGAGGGATTAGGGGTCTAAACCACAGAGAAATCTTATGATCTCTGGACAGAATGTGATGCACTGCTCCTAGGATGAAAACATCTGAAAGGAAGTGCATGTACCTGAAGAGCAAGACCGATGATCTTGAGAGCTCAAAGCGGCATTGATGAGAAGGATAGGCGTACTGGGTTAGATATTGAAAGAGGTCACAACGCCCAGAACATGTGCTTCTCCAATTTAGTGTTGCACATAGTATGGATGAGTGCAAGCAATGAAGCCTAAAGAAGCCCTGGTCATTCATATTTTAGAACTGGAATACAATTCAGTCCAGTTGTAGCGAGCTGGGATCATTTTTCAAAGAAGCATTAAGATATCATGAGTCAAATCTTCCCATTCAAATGAAGAAATGGAAACAGAGCAGGGCTGGCAGCAATTTGATAACTGTTAGGGAGATGTGCTTTGGCACAGATATGCTTGTCTCATGTTGTAAAGAGGACTCAAAGGTATACAGTTTCATTCGGACTGTCTCGCCAGAGTGGTGTATGGTCTAGTTATCTCCCGCTTGGACTACTGCAATGTGCTCTACATGGGGCTACCTTTGAAGGTGACCCGGAAACTACAATTAATCCAGAATGCGGCAGCTAGACTGGTGACTGGGAGTGGCCACTGAGACCACATAACACTGGTCCTGAAAGACCTATATTGGCTCCCAATACATTTCTGAGCACAATTCAAAGTGTTGGTGCTCACCTGTAAAGCCCTAAATGGCCTCGGCCCAGTATACCTCAAGAAGCATCTCCACCTTCACTGAGATCCACCTCTGACGGTTTCAGGGAACAAGGCAGAGGGCCTTCTTGGTAGTAGTGCCCTCCCACCAGATGTCAAGGAAATAAACAACTATCTATTAGAAGTCATCT
Source organism: Podarcis cretensis (assembly GCF_951804945.1). NCBI lineage: Eukaryota > Metazoa > Chordata > Lepidosauria > Squamata > Lacertidae > Podarcis > Podarcis cretensis. The sequence goes on along the minus strand of NC_137176.1, from coordinate 62,576,425 downwards.
GAAGACAGCCCTGTTTAAGGAAGTTTTTAATGTTTGATATTTTATTGTGTTTTTAATATCCTGTTGGAAGCTACCCAGAGTGGCTGGGGAGGCCCAGCCAGATGGGCGGGATATAAGTAATATATTACTACTACTACTACCACTATTCAGCAAGATGTCAAATTAGGTGACCGGGCACCACAGGTAGAGAAACCCTTGGTAGACCCTGGTCTTAGTTTTTATTGGAGATTTTGCATAATGAAATCAGATTTGAGTGTGGTAGACAGGTAAAGTGGAACTCTCCATCCAAGATTTTTTCAAAAAGTACTTTAAATGGTTGCATAGTTGACATGATTCTGTAACAATCAGAACTATATATATATAAAAGGCACTATAGGTTGTTTTGGCTGATAAGGACCAGGCCGTCCTGTGATCAATTTTAAAGTTATATATTTTCAACAGAGTGTGTTAAATTAAAAGGGTTCCAGGTTACAAAGTAACTAAAAATGTTAAGTTTTATTGTGTATTTAAAACATTAGGCCCCAAGTGAATAACATAAACTCAAACAGGATTAGTCGACTGACTGATTATTTCATTTCTATACCACTTAAAATATTTACAGTATCTCTAAACAGTGTACAAAAAACTGAAGTCACAACAGGCAACTTAAACAAATGGTTACAGATTTACATATTCAAATGTTACATTAATATAATGCAGAATCCAACAGCGCCGGAAATGGTAAGCCGCTCTACCCAGAGGCTGGCAATATTAAACAATCTGGCAGGCTGTACAAAACCCCACCCTCACCAAATATGCTAGAAAAGGATTTCTCCTCTAAGGATGAACAACTCCTAACAACCTACCTCAAGCAGATCCTGCTTTCCCAGGATGCACTAATTGAAAGACTTTCAACCATAAGGAAGTCCCTTCCACCTCTAGCCCCGCCTTCTCCCATGGAATTTAATTACATCAATTGCATTAATATAAAGTTACCAATCTATATAAATCAATATTTGTTCATTTCTTTCTGACACACCCTCTCAGCCTCTGGGTTCTCACTTTGGGGCAAATCAAACTTTCAGCTCACCCACAAAAGTTTCACAATGATAAGAGATCCTGGTAAGATCCTGGGGGCACTGTTATACAGTGGTTTCGCTCCTTCCTCCTGGGCCGTGTTCAGAAAGTGGTGGTGGGGGATGAGTGTTCAGACCCCTGGGCCCTCACTTGTGGGGTGCCTCAGGGTTCCGTCCTCTCCCCCATGCTTTTTAACATCTATATGAAGCCGCTGGGAGAGATCATCAGGGGGTTTGGACTGGGTGTCCATCAATATGCAGATGATACCCAGCTCTACCTCTCTTTCAAATCAGAACCAGTGAAGGCGGTGAAGGTCCTGTGTGAGTGCCTGGAGGCGGTTGGAGGATGGATGGCGGCTAATGGATTGAGGTTGAATCCTGACAAGACAGAAGTACTGTTTTTGGGGGACAGGGGGCGGGCTGGTGTGGAGGACTCCCTGGTCCTGAATAGGGTAACTGTGCCCCTGAAGGACCAGGTGCGCAGCCTGGGAGTCATTTTGGACTCCCAGCTGTCCATGGAGGTGCAGGTCAATTCTGTATCCAGGGCAGCTATTTACCAACTCCACCTGGTACGCAGGCTGAGACCCTACCTGCCCGCGGACTGTCTCGCCAGAGTGGTGCATGCTCTAGTTATCTCCCGCTTGGACTACTGCAATGCGCTCTACGTGGGGCTACCTTTGAAGGTGACTCGGAAACTACAACTAATCCAGAATGCGGCAGCTAGACTGGTGACTGGGGGCGGCTGCCGAGACCACATAACACCGGTCTTGAAAGACCTACATTGGCTCCCAGTACGTTTCTGAGCACAATTCAAAGTGCTGGTGTTGACCTTTAAAGCCCTAAACGGCCTCGGCCCAGTATACCTGAAGGAGCGTCTCCACCCCCATCGTTCTGCCTGGACGCTGAGGTCCAGCGCCGAGGGCCTTCTGGCGGTTCCCTCATTACGAGAAGCAAAGCTACAGGGAACCAGGCAGAGGGCCTTCTCGGTAGTGGCACCCGCCCTGTGGAATGCCCTCCCATCAGATGTCAAAGCGATAAATAACTACCTGACATTCAGAAGACATCTTAAGGCAGCCCTGTTCAGGGAAGTTTTTAATCTGTGATATTTTAGTGTATTTCTGGTTTTTATGGAAGCCGCCCAGAGTGGCTGGGGAAACCCAGCCAGATGGGCGGGGTACAAATAATAAATTATTATTATTATTATTATTATTATTATTATCACTCTAGGCTCTAACTCTAGACTTGCTTTTTATGAGCAGGTCCAAGGTGGGTGGTACTTCCTCAGGTTGCCCACAGCTGTGCCCTATTCAGCTGCACTCTCCACACCCAGTTCCAGGTACAGCAGGTTTGTTGAGTTTCCCAGGGTGTCCAAAGGATGGGGAAAGGGCTGCTCCCCACTCACAGTTCTTTCTTCACCCTCTGTCCTCTTCTCCTCTTCCAGTTGCTTAGTTAGCAATGAAATTAAGGAAAGTCCTTCTTACAAAGTATATTGAGTTTAAAGGGGGGTGTTTCTTTTTAGGGAAATGGCATTTTCTTTAAAAAGGAATGGATAGTCTTTCTTTTTTTATAGAATATTTATTAAAGTTTCCAAGAAATAATACAATGTGAAATAAAAAAAGAAAAAATAATGAAAATACAAAAATATAAAAACACAAAAATACAAAAATATAAAAACACAAAAATACAAAAATAATTTAAAAAACACATAAAATTTCCGTTGCTTATTTTCTTTTAACTTATTTTCCAGACCTCCTCATACCTCCCTTTCTTGTATTCCAATTTAAATTGTTAGTTTAGCAAATCCTCACCATTAGTTTTTACTTACTTCTAAACCTTATTTTTCATATCTCTTAAGCATTACAGCTGGAAACCACTTAATTTCTGTCCAACATCGTTCTAACATTCATTAATTTTACAATATTTCTGTAAATAGTCTTTAAATTTCTTCCATTCTTCTTCTTTCTTCAGAACTTGAGTAAGCACATGGTTGAGTAGCCTTTGCCCCCATGGTGAGGAGAATTTTGGGTGCACATCCCTACCAAAGCAGAAATCGAGAGAAGCAAGAAGTGATTAAAATGCTTCTTTCTTACCTGAGTGGATGCCACATAGTGTCCCCATGTACACTGTACCTACAGGAGTGGGTTGCAATTTCAAAAAATTGTCTTACGTGTTCGGCCACTGAAGTCTCGGGATGTGTACAGAGTACAGACTGGTAGGCAGAGAGCACAAGATGATGCTCACAGAGCAGTTTGGGGATGGCAGAAGAGTCCTTTGGAAACCACTTTCCACATCATGACTTTCATTCACAGGAGTCCTGCTGTGTGACTAAAAAGAAAAGGTAGCATAGTGTTGTGAAAGCTGGCCATGCTGTGCCAGCCACTCTGGCCATATTCTCTGTCATACAAAAGAATGTTAGTGGCTGGCTGATGTCCCTTAATGGTCGGTGAATACCTTTCATGGGTGTTGATTAATAAAAGATGGTTTCTTGATATAGAGACGACTCTGGAATCCTTGGAATCTGAGACCCACTGGAGGAATGTGACTCATCTTCTCCCTTGCCCCCCCCCCCACCCGGGCTGGTTAAGTGTGGCTCTTAAGGTATGTGAAGCTATGAAGGGGAACAAAAGAAAACTGTAGTTTGAGGTGGAGACAGAGAAAATCAGAAAAGGGCAGAATGGGAATGAGGAGGGGGAGGGAGGAGGGAGAGGCAACTTTTGGGTAGAATAGCTGTAGCTATTCTGCTTTTAGGCATGCTTAGGAACGGGGGATGCATTTGTTTGCTTCACATTTTAATGCAAACCTCCCAAGTTTACACTTTACAAATACGCCAACAGAAATGCTTCAAAAATTCATACTTCTCTGAATTTTGTGATGCTATTCGCCCAGCAAACAATGCAACCGAAAATTGTATGTAAAGCATGCACAGAAATGCTTAGTGATGCTAACACACACACACGCGCACACACACACACACAATCAATTCTATGAAAATTTCTTTCAAAAATGCATATTCCAGGCAAATGGGGAAATGCATATATTAGGAGAAATGTATGCAAGAATTCACATAAATTTTTATGCAAATGTTTGTTGTTGTTTTTAAATCACAAATGTGTGCAAAAATGTGGGAAACTGAAGACTGGAAAAAAATGAGGAACCGAGAGAAATCAAAATTGGCAGATTCAGCCATGCTTAGTAGTGCTTAAACTATTTATTTTCATTTTTGCCCAAGTTGTATATACAGTATACCAAAATCTTACAAAGACACCATAAGTCCTCACTAACATCTTTTCCAAAAGGAAGCTGAACAGTGGGCAACATTGCTTATCATCACTTGATGAAGTGGGAACCATACAACAAGTTGAAGGGTTTATACCTCTATCTACTTGAATGTCAAACAAGGGGAGGCTGAGGTGGTTCAGAATTCCTATGTACAGCAGCATCCAAAACATAAGTAAACAGAGCAATAAATCTATGCCATATCACAATCATGAGAATAAGGTTCATATAATACCTACCAAAAACAGGCAAGTTTTTGCTTAAGCTCTTGAATCTGCCCTTCCAGATCTCCATATCAACTCCTAGGTGGGTTATGATATGCAGAAATCTTTAACAGAGTCAACTTCACATATTTTGATTAAAAGAAACAATTTGATAGAAGTACAATGGTCAGTTACATTAGTTGGGATGGGAACATGCCATTGCTATAGAGATTTACTAGGAAACAAGGCCCATTGCTGATAATAGAACATTGTTTTATGACTTTTTATAATTTTTGCCATGACTGACATCTTACACATAACGTACAGATATCGTTGATTTCTCTCCATTATCAAAGCCTTGCAAATAAAAAGAAGTAAAGATTATGGGTGATATCCAACTAAGTTGTTTACGGAGTAAGTCGGTTGATTTCAATGTGTATCCCCTCCCAGACCTACAATTCCCAGAGTTCCCTGTGAAACGGGACTGATTGTTAAAAAAACACACTGGGAACTGTAGCTCTGGGAGGGGAAGAGGAGCCTCCTAAAATCTCTCAGTACCTTTACCAAAATCCTGCTCCTAGAAATCCTTTGGGGGAGCCACGCCTGTTTGAAAGTGCTGTAGTATCATAAATGTATGGTGTGAATGTGGGCTGTGTCTCACATCCTCCAACATTCTTCATCTAAAAACAGGGATGTGCAGCTTTTGGTTCATGCTGCTGTACAAGTCAGCTGGCTGCCTCCCCTGATGCAGCCCCCACCTGGCAGCTGCTTGCTTCCTTCCCTCCTCTCTCGTTTCCTCCACCCATGTCACACCTCACGCTGCCATGACAGCAGCAGTGGCTTTGGCGGAGGCAGAGAGGGGCCGGCAAGAGCTGTGGGACTGTTCAGGGATGCAGGAGAGGATATACTGTTTGATTATATCCTTTCCAACTTGTGCTAACAAGTTCTACAATTTAGCAGAGTAACATTCCCCTTTTAAACTTGCACAGCAGATGCGTTTGCTCAGGCTCGCTAAAGCCTCTACAATAAGTTTCATTGGTAATTTCCCCTTTAGTCCCTCATAAAAAGATATACACAACACAGTCTTCTATAAAAGTATAAAAAGAGTTTACTCACACATTCTGTTCACAAATGGATCCCAGAAGGCAGACTTAAGTTACAAAAGTTACACCTGGAAACTATCCCATAAGGAGACAAGTCCTTTGTCCTCTCTTGGCTGGAAGTCAAGAGAGCACCTTAGGCTAAGCAGATGTCGCTTCTTCGACTAATGTGGTCAGAGAGAGAGAGAGATGGTTGACCAGTCCTGCTCTTTTGTTACCTGGGCAGGTGAGGTCATGCCCACCTCTAGTCACATGCAGAGGAAGTCTGTCCCAGCCTAGGAGAAACAGAAAGTTCCTACTGGCTGGTCCAGACATCCCCTTTTATGTCCACTCTATGGATGTTGTACTTGACTGCTCTTGTGTTTCACATCCCACAGGACCATCACGTGCATCCGCCGCCTCTGTTCGAGTGGGGAACTAGCTCCCCCACGTACGAGGGTTCTGCTTCATGAGAGCTCCACTGCGAGCACAAGTGCCTTCTGCAAGCACCTCCTGCAAGCACCAGTTCATCCTCCTCCCTGAGCTCAGCAAAGGTGCTGAAGGGGGAAAGGAGGAATCCTGAGATCAAAACAGAAGCCAGGATGGCTTCTGTCATTCCAGGAATGTCCTAGGAAAATCAGGACACTTGAAGCTTATAGTGTCTTCATCTACAGATTGCAACAAAGTATATAAGCATTTGAAGGCAAAATGCTTTCCTTATCACACAGATTACTGGCCTTGCATTTTTAAATCACATAACTTCCTTCAATGAATGTTAGGAACCATAGATTGTGAAGGGGGCTGGGAACTGTACCCCTGTAAGGGGAAAACTACAGCATACTTTAGGGAAAGTAATGTGAGTTAAATGTGTACTGAGCCCTAGACAAGTGATTCTCAGCTAGGGTTGCCAGCTAGGATTAGGCCATCGGAAACAGTGTTCAGGTGGAAATAGCTCAAATGTCCAAGAAAATCCAGACGTATGACAACCCATATCGGAAGTGTTATTTTGGGCGATTTCTCTTAAAAATAGCTCAAAAACTTCATTTGTGTGTGTGTGATGTTCCCTAGAAAGCTCAACAATTTTGGCAACCCTACTCTCAACCTAACAATTTCACAGAATTGTTGTAAGGATAAAATGGGGCAGTCCTGTGTCTGTCGCTAAAATTCACTGGATGCTGACTTATAAATATATAAGTATAAATGACATAAATATAATAAAAAATTAACAAATATCTAATTGTAAGGGTGGATTTTGTGTGTGTGTGTGTGTGTTGCATATATTATTTCTATATGAATGCAATATCTATCATCTGAAGCAAGTTGCAACATGATAAGCATATTGCAATAACAACTGCCCTGTGGGGAGAAAGGAGGGATAGCCAACATAAATGTTCTGGGATCAGTATGTAAGCCATCTTGGCCATGCTCCTGTTGACTCTACTTATTGGCATGGGTCCCACAGAAACACATGTAACTTCATTAAAATGCCAGTTTTGATTTGAAGGCCTTGCTTAGTAAGTGAGATAGTAAAAGTGGCATTGAGAGAATGAAAAATTAATTAGTGCTTCTTAAGCTGGCATGTCTAACTTCTGTGCAGTTCTACCAGACATATTACAGCTTCGTGCAGTTAATAAATTTAGGCTGCAAATCTAGCCCCATTTACCTGGAAGCAAGCCCAACTGAGGTCATTAAAATTTACTTCTGAGTAGACTTGGTTAGGACTGCAGCCTGAGTTGGTATTGTATAGGATTTCTGCAGTTTATCTCCTTAGAAAATTTTGTTCACTGAAAATAAATCCCATATTTGTTTCCATCCAGCATTTCAATGTCCTATTATTCACTACATGCTAACAAATGCATTCCCTCCCCTCTTGCAGGTAAGTACACATATGCTGCAGGTATATAAACATATAACTATTGTTATATATGTTTAGAAGTTGTGAGAGTTGTTGTCTACAAATGCTGGTCCAGTAGGGTGACAGCATGTCCTACTTTAGGGAGACTGGCTGCTCACTGAGTCCCAGCGGCGGGCGACATTTGGGGCCCAGCGCGCGGCCCCATCCTCCCATGGCCCCACCATTGCTCCACCTCCATGGATTGCCACGGAAGCTTCAGTGCTCCCACCAAAGCACTGTTTTTGAATTGGCTCTGCATCATTACCATCAATATTAATATTATCACCAAATATTATCAATATTCAAATTTGGGGGGGCAGAGCTAAAGGAGCAGACCGTGTAAGCGCAGGCCTATAAAGGAGGCTGCAGCTGACGCCGTTAGCACAGTCAGTTCAGAGTGTCGTCGGTGTCAGGAAGAAGAGCAGAAGACCCAGAAAGCGGTTCATCGGTGGATGAAGAATCAGAGCTGCAGTTCTCTGTCCAAATGGGTCTCAGCTCCAAGTCCAGTTTAAAGATAAAGAACTCTAAGAAAGAAGAGGAAGGGTCTACAGTTAGTACCTGGACAGCAATCTGAGCAAGCACCCAGATCATCAGATCACAGTCTTCCCAACTAGGGAAGATATATTTCTATTTAAATTATAGTAACTATTTCTAAACTTGCAACTATACCTATAAATTAGCATGTAAATTAGCATTTTCAAACTTTATTACATCATCAGAATATTTTACAGTGGAGCAAAATAAAGAATCAGGTGGCAATTTGTTGTTATAGATCCATAATACATGGTTCAATATGACATTGGAACATGAAGTGGTTCAAACAATCGTCAGAAAAGAAAATGGGATTATTGGTCTCACAGGAACAAAGAGGGCTAGTAGCAGTAAATATTGGTATGTAATCAGTACCAAATAAAAACAAATTTGGTGGGAACTTTCCAGCCATGACTTTGTTCCTTAATATATGTCAAAACCACCCACCACTAACTCTCTCCCACCAACTACACAAAGTTGTCTGTGGAGAGGCTATGTTAAGCATTGATGTCTTAAGAAACTGCTTGGTTCTTGAAATGGCACTACAAACTTGGTGTGATGCTTTTGTGGAGATTGTATTATATAAGTAGACGTACCCAGTTATTGTTCTTAAAAGTTTTATTATTTTAGAAAATAAAAAATGTTATTGCCAAAAAAGGAAGGGGAAAAACCACCACATTGCAGCATAATCCATTGCCTTGGTGGTGCGTCACGGAACACACATCTAATGAGTCAGCTTTTCAGAAATTGCAATATGTAAGGCCTTCTTAAACCAAATCAGAAGAGGGATGTATTTCTCCATCCTTGGGCAATGGTGAATATATCCACAATAGTTTTGCAAACTAGTTCTGCATTGTCATATTTGAATATTGATAATATTTGGTGATAATATTAATATTGATGGTAATGATGCAGCAATAAACACTGCCACATTCTGTTCACTTATTTATTAGTATAAGAGGTCTTGTGACTTCAAGTGTTCTAATATACATGATGTAAGTGTTCTAATATACCTGTTTCTCATGGCAGTTCACTATACAAGCTTAAGTCGGTTGCTGGGCATCAGAGAGGAGCTTATGCTAGGTCTACTTCACTGCTAACAAACCTGAGATTTTACAAATTTAAGTGTTTGGTTGTGGAGGGAAAAAAGGAAGCGGCCTTCTGCATAACAACTACTTTAATGAATATGAATGTGTGTGTGTGTGTGTGTGTTTTGCACAGCATCTGGCATTTGACATGTGTGGATTCACAGAAGCAAATAGAGAGGATGGGCAAAAAAACACCTCTGGGCGAAGAAATTTGGTATCACTAGCTTCATGTAAATGATATATTACATTCTAATGCCCATCAGGAATGAGTGAGGCACTGAGAAGATTTAGACATAAAGATACCTTATGCAGTACGAAAGGTTTCAATTTTGCCATTTTCTAAACACAGAAAAATGCAGCCCTCCAATTCAGAATATTGAATGTCTTATGGAAAGTGAAAGGTCATTTGTAACTGTCCAAAGGATTGATGGAGTTGAGATACCTCCTTGACCTTCACCCTGCACTCATAAAGAACAGTCTCAGATGACAGAGCATCAGGCAAATTTTCAGAAAATGTCTTTTCTTATTTTATATTGCATAGTGGACTGGTTACCTGATATTTTTCATAATTGTATGTCAGGATATAATTACTGTATGTCTTCCCTCATTAAAAGTAGCCTGCCATCTAATACCGCTAAGCTACAATTGTCAAGCATTTTTTCATCTTCTCTCCTGCCATTGTTTTCCATCTTAGTTTTCTGGAATAATTGCTTTGGAGGCCTACACAAACAACGTCAAGGTCAAATCTTACAAACACACAAATTCTTTTCCAATTAATTACTGTCTGTTAAGGATGCATATGATAAAAATCAGTGAGGTGCTTGAGGGGAAAGAAGCAGCAGCAGCAGCCCACTGGTGTAATTGTCATACAGTACAACTGGAGAGAACTTAAGTTGAGATGTTAAAAACAATTGTTAAACTTTCACAAGGCTTGTGGGAAACAAGCAGTGTATTGTATATTGATCGTTGTACCATTTTTCAATTATGTAACACTTCACTGGAAAGAAATGCAATACATACTGCCAGCCATATAAGTTGAAAGTAAGGAAAAATTACTCACTGAAAATTCCTCCCGTCATGATCCCACCTCTTCTTTCTCTTGGTAGAAGCAAAAATAAAAACAGAGCTTCAGGGTTCCATTTCTCATTTAAAATAATAATAAAAGATCCCCTTACAGGACAGAAAAGGATAGGAATACATATATAAATGTCATATCCGATCAAGAAGATGAGTCAATCTTATTATTACGCTACTCATTCATTGTCTAATAACCACTTACCATCTTTCCATGGATTGATCATATCTATCATCTACTTTCTAACGGTTCAATCCTATACATGCCTACTCGTAAGTAAGGCCCACTGGAGTTTAATGGGACTTTCCCCCAAGTAAGTGTGTGTAAGATTGCAGTCCTTGTCATAGAAAGTTAATGAACTAAAAGCAAGGTAAGGTCAAACAAAGTAAGACTACAATCCAAACTCCAGTTACTTAAGAATAAGCCTCACTAAATTAAACAGAGGCTTACTTTGAGTAGACATAGTTAGGACTTTGCTGTTAGAGTAAGGATGCTAACCAGAAATCTGAACTTACATAGTACAGCAGTTAGATGCAGTACATGGTATTTCATGAGACAATGTCACACAACAATGTACTTTGCTCAATTATCAATTTATGCTCATTTTGATGGTGGTCAATAAATATTAAATTCTACATCTATTGTATGCAAGAGTTCTTTTCTCCTGGACAAACCATCTAGTCTCCAAGAAAGACTGGAAAGGTAAAACAAGTCCTACTGCAAGGTATTTATGGTGTGCAAAGACCCAAAGGAAACAGGCAAGGTGGGAAGAGTCAGGGAGGGGCTGATTTGTTGTTAACACACTTCCTCACATGCACCCATGCATGTAACAATGACACAAGTTGACAGAGCTGCAAGTAGCTACGTAAGTAGCCAGTGGAATCATTAAAAAGGGTAAAGGTAAAGGACCCCTGATAGTTAAGTCCAGTCGCGAATGACTCTGGGGTTGTGGCGCTCATCTCGCTTTACTGGCCGAGGGAGCTGGTGTTCATCCACAGACAGTTTTTCTGGGTCATGTGCCCAGCATGACTAAGCCGCTTCTGGCGAAACCAGAGCAGTGCATGGAAACGCCGTTTACCTTCCCGCCGGAGCGGTACCTATTTATCTACTTGCACTTTTTGGGGTGCTTTTAACTGCTAGGTTGGCAGGAGCTGGGACCAAACAATGGGAGCTCACCCCGTCACGGAGATTCGAACTGCCAACCTCCTGATCAGCAAGCCCAAGAGGCTCAGTGGTTTAGACCACAGCGCCACCCGCGTCCCTAGTGAAATCATAGCACCAAGAATACGAGCTGAAGCAGGAAAAGACAATGGGTGTGACAATGGAACACATCACTCTGCTCCACTGTTTATGGAACTGTGAGCCCATTCAGACTATTCAAAAAAATGGCTGGTTTCAAATTCATGTGTTCATTTAAAATAAAGTTATTTCAAAAGTATATACTGTTGGTACTTGGCTCCACAGGCATTAGCAAGTGTAGACCCAAATGTCAGCTGTAGTTGCTGGAAGTGTGGAAAGCTTTAAGGAAAGTAGATTTCATTTCACACATGGAAGAACTGTGAAAAAATTAAAAGTTTCTGAGAGCATTATTGTTCAAAAAAATTAATAATTGGAGCCACTGGCCTGCAGAAATAATAGGATATATATTTTATTATACTGTTGGTCTTATATATGTTTGTCCTGTATTTTTTTTTGTACATTTGATTTTTTAACAAGTGTTCCCCCCCCTTCATGCAAGCCCATCACACATAAGATTGTGTGGAAACATACTTCCCATAAGACTTTTAAGCCGAGATCTTTCCCAGTCTGCATCTGTATTAGAACTGTTTTTAGATCTTTCATAGTGTGTGCTTTTTTTGGCTGCCCTGAGGTCCTTTAGGAGAAGGGTAGGTTATAAAATTAATAAATAATAACATGTCTTGACAGTGTGCACACGGGCACCTATCCAACCAGTGTACCAGAACTGATGGAAGGCTCTTTGGTGCAGGAGAATCATTCAGCAGCAGAACAGGGATCAGAAGCAACCAGAATGGTGGGCCAATGCCATGGAGCCACTCTCCCCATACCAGGGCTGCTGCTTCTTTTCTGGCTGGGTCAGGTGAGAACAAAGGCAGGGCAGGCACACTCAGAGCCAATCCAGCAGTCCTGCCCATAGGGATGTACTGTACCCATACAAACCCAACCTTGCCACTGTTAAAATAAGCAACAATCACACCAGCATCAGAAACCATTGGTCCATGGTACCGCCCAAATGGGATGACTGTTTCTGATGAGAATCAAGGCAATCTTCAGCATTCCCCACATCCCAAACAGCCCGAGTGTGTTACCAAATCTGCTCTGAACCCTGTGGAGACTCTGTGTAGGAGGTCACTTGGGGGCTGAAAGGCAGATTGGGGCTAGCGCTGCTTCAATCCCTGTTCCACTGATGGATCAAAGAGTCATCATTAGAAAAGGGATATTCGAGAGTCCCATTCACACCCCATCCCACATCCCTCAATTCATACAATCAGGGTAGCTCTGTGCTGCTATGATTATGTTGGAAAATAAGACCTAAAATATCTTCCCGGAAAGTCTAATAAGGATGCAAAGGGCATCAGGTTGGGGAAACCTAGTGTAGTAGAATAAACTCACTTCCCTCTTCACCAAAACTCAACAAACAAGAACTTATCCTTAATCCTAGTCTACCCCTTTTTGTTTCCTTCTTTAAGAACAGTCAGCTAAAATGTTGATTTATCCAGAATTTACAACAAACCAATGCATTTCAAGCTGAATATTACTGTTCACTGGGATGGGTTGAGTATATCCAGAGGGTACAGGTTTGGATAAGAGGACTCCAGAACAACCTATCACGCTCCATTTTGGGAGCTTCCTATGTATCACATTTATTTATTTATTTAGCCATTTTGTATCCTACCCTTTTTTCCAAGCTTAGGCTGAGTGAATAAAATAACATTGAATTCTTAAAATATTAATACCCCCTTTAAAAAAAAAACCTGCACAATTATAGCAATAGAAATTTCAATTTTTCTTTTGTCCTGTTGAATGTCTTGCAGCATATTTGTGGAAATATATCATTATCCCTATGCGGTTGCCATAAATCTTAGACTTTAGGGGGAAAGAACAAAAAAATTGAATTCCGTATTGAACACCCTGATGCGGCATGTGTTAATGGGGAAGCAGGGTGGATTGAAAGTTTTTAATGTATGGGCTTTTTTACTTGGTTTTTTTGTAACTGTGGCCAAGTGCTTTGATTTAAAGAATACTTGAAATGTTTTGCCATTGGCAATGAAATCACAGTTAATAACTTTCACAGACTGCAATAAACTCCTGAGAGATCTGTACACTGTCAAATTTATGATTTTAAGGCCTGATAATGTTATATATTTATATATAGTTTATCAAAGTGCACTTTATTTCTATTTCTTTTGATTTATGAAAAAAACATTATGTAAGAAATGCTTCTTCAAATATGTCAGTCAACAAGCATGTCAACCCTACACTGTAATCATTTTGAGGACTGTTTAAATAGGTGCCATTATCAAGCAGAACCTGGAGAAAATCCACTGTTTCATAACAAAGAATTTCTTTTCATATGCATTTACAGAAACAAAATGGAACTTTGCTATATAATAGATGTTAACAACCATTCTGTTCTCAAACTTATCTTCAGATATTATTAATAGGAAGATTCCATAATTACCGGCTCCTGTCCAGTTTACACAGGAGACATGAAGCAAGTCATAGCAAACAGGCCCTCAACTTTATCCAAACGTCTCCCTGTAGGTTCAAAAGGACCTGGAGTTTTCTTGTTGTGCTATATCATGCTGAAAAGACTTTCAATGTTTGTATCTCTAAAGAGTAAAATTCTTTATTTGCTTACAAAAACACATGATGGATGGTACTTTCTTCCAGAATCTGATAAAAAAACCCTAAGCCCAGGTCCTTGGACTTTACTGCAAACCCCCCAGTCTACGACATCCATCGTACGTATCTGACTTCTTGCGTCCTGGTCTACAGATGCAGAATAATATAGTGGCAGTGTGCCATAGTGGCAGAATGAACTGCATTACCTGAAACTGCAGGTGGGTGATCACATTTCTGAATGCTCCCCTATATTTCAAAACTCCTAGCGAGATAAAAACCAGCACAGGTGTGAAATGCCTGGAATAATTTTTTAACGGGGGCCCCCTAGGAGGCGCATAGGAAGATGGCCAACAATAACATCACTCCGACCCACGGGAGGTATTTGGAGGCTATGTTGGGAGTAATTAGCTTCCCTAAACCCACTCAAGATGGTGAGTGGGGCCGTATGCCTGCTGTGCCCGATACCACCCCCGAATTTTTGAGGGGGATGGGGGCATTAGGCACAAAACCCTCCCGTGGGTTGGCACTCCTCGACGCCATCTCTGACCTGCGCCACTAGCTGCGAGAACTTCAAAAGAAACGATTTGGCACGAAGGAACGCACATACTTCAGGAAATGAGGAGGAGTGAATACTGCAATAAAGAGGTCTCTGGAAAAACAAGATTTAATTTATGAGAAGATACGGTATGGCAAAGACTGATGGGGGAGGGGGGAAAACGTTTTATTTTACTTATGTGATTAACCCCAAGAATCCCCTCCCTTCAAGAGTCAAAAGCCAGAAATGAGGTTTTAAGGACTTAAGCTGTGAATCTAAGGCTGTGTGGAGATAAACTTTCGAATCAAAGTATGTTTTTAGAAGACTGTGGAAAGTATAAGAGCTTTGTTCCTACGCAGTCAAAAATGTCGCCGTCGCCATCTTGGGAAGCTCTGTCGGAGGAATAAGCCTGGGAGGACAGTGAAGATCGTGGGAGAGACTCATCAAAGGGGCTTTAAGTACGACAGAGCTATGAATTTACGAGGGAAAAAGTGATCTTATCTCCGAAGGTGATGATTTATGGGAACCATCTGGATGGAGGTTCACGACGGGAAATCTGCGCAGGAGCATTACTGGTGTATATCGGCTTAAGGAGACCATCAGGAGAGACCATAAAGGACAAAGAGAAAACATTTGATTAAGAAGTGATGTGGAAACAGCAAGATAAGACTGGAAAGAACTATGAATATGTGTTTGGACTGTTTGAACATCTATTTGGACTTATTTGGACTGATTTGGACACTAATGCAGAAGTAATGATTAGATCAGAATCCCTCCTCGGATCTGGAAGTATGGGACCCCCCAACAAAATTTTAAAATTCGGCACTGTAATTTGGAATCTATGTGATGTGGTTTGATTCGATGTGATTGGCCGGTTAATAAAAATTTATTTTTTTAAAAAAAAAGGAATAAATTTTTAACTCTCCGTACTATACTGTGGTACCTCGGGTTAAGTACTTAATTCGTTCCGGAGGTCCGTTCTTAACCTGAAACTTTTCTTAACCTGAAGCACCACTTTAGCTAATGGGGCTTCCTGCAGCTGCCGCGCTGCCAGAGCACGATTTCTATTCTCATCCTGAAGCAAATTTCTTAACCCGGGGTACTATTTCTGGCTTAGCGGAGTCTGTAACCTAAAGCGTATGTAACCTGAAGCGTATGTAACCCGAGGTACCACTGTACTAGTTTTCTATTTGTAGGGTGTTTTTAATGTGGATGAGTGTTCAAAACTGAGATCTTCCCCCTGCAGTCTGAAATGGTGCAGCCCACCTATTGTTGCACCATTCTCCTCTTGTATGTGTAGGCATCTGTGTGCAGCGGTATTCTTTTCCAATTTCTTGAGTTATGTGGCAAGAAATGCCCACCCCAAGGAGTTGCAAATTTATCTTTGTACAGGTTGAATGAAAAGGTGCCTTCTACTCCTTCCACGCTGATCAGGATTGTCTCAGCCAACATCTCAGCATCAGAAGTAAGGAGTGTAGGTTTGTTTTACCATGTGTGTGTCTTTACATACAACCCTTCAGAGTCCCCCCCCACACACACACAGAGGAATGAAAGGCTGCTGTTAGATTAAGCTGTATACTGTATACTCAGTTTCTTCAGAAAGCAGATCTTGCCAATTTCCCAACACATGAAACTGCCTTAAACGGAATCACATCAGTGGTCCATCTAGGCTGATATTGTTATCACCCAAATAGATATGCATATCCACCAATAAAGTTTTACATTGCTATTTTTCTAGAAAAAGAGTTGCCGAAACTCTCCATGAACACCTCCCTTGTTCTCTTAGAATGGCAATGGTGCCCACCTGACAGGTGCTGGAACTGAGTTCTTGTGAGTTCCAGCTGGGGGCGGGGAGCCCTGGATTTAAGACAGGTATCTTTTCTGGTCCTACCTGGAGCTGCTAGGAATTGAACTTTAGTTCTTTTCACAAGCAAAGCATGAGTCCTGTTGCTGAGCTTCCACCTTTTTCCTAGTTGTGCATCTTGCAGAAAATTGACTTTGACCTTCACACTCAAGAGAACAACCACTACAAATCAAGACTACTTATCAGCACAGTGGACAGCAAGATGGATAGCATAGTTTTGGGTGGAAGACAAAATGCACCACAACGGAAACAGTGCTGCATGCAGTGAATAAAAGGGCAGAACAGAAAATGATGCCTTCTTATATCCCCGCTCACTTCTCACCGATTATCTGATGCCTTGTAAGAACAAAGCATCCTGCCAATGAAAAAAGACTTCCTGCTTTTAAAAAAATTAGGGGAAAATTAGTACTTCTTGGTTGTTGCCATTCATGAGAATTAAACCTTTACATTTTTATCACCAGCTAATATCTCTTCAAGATGGAGGGACACAGATCACACTTTAAATCTGATCAGCACCAAAGCATTCGCACATGTACCTAGAGGGAAGAAGAGAAACCTGAAAATGCTCTGTTTAACTTCAAGCTTCTATCTGAGTGAAATCTCAATATGACATTCTTAACAGGGACCTCCATACTGGGTTTGTGCATCTGTTTGTTTGTTTTTCCTCTGGGTATTAGAGTGCTTAGTCCTCCAGTCTTCTGGAGCAGATTTTGAGATGGGAGACTGCAAGGAGAGAAAGGTAGGGAAACTGCTATTGCATTAAATGCAACCCACAATAATTTGAATACTTTTGTTATTACCTGCCCTTCACCAACACGTCTCAGGGTGGTTTACAATGTACATTCTTCTGCATAGTTCTGCCACATTCCCAGTGGTGAGGATTATCTATCACTTTGCGTAGGCTTCTAAATGTTATGAAAGGTGACTCTAGCAACATTACATGTGATTACACAAAAAGAAAAAATGCAGAAATATGCACTATGCACACAAACTCCAAAGTATATTGTAGCAGCACACTTGGGTATCTCTTTCCCTGGGGCACGATGGCTGGAGCTTCAAGCTGCAATGTGCTTTGAGTGTGCTTCCTCCTTCTCTCAAGCATCTTCATGGGCAGCTAGCAAGGTCCTTCCTGCCTCCTCTGCTCCGGTGCCCCAGGGAGAGGTGGGGGAGTATGAGAGCTGGCCAGGAACCCAGGTGTGGAGGCTTCACATCCTGGGATGGGAATGTTCAGATCTTCTCAGAACCATGGGCAATGTGGAGAACTGCTGAAACATTCAGCTCCCCTGGCTCTTCAGGTTTGACCAGAACCCTGACAATTATGCAGGTGCATTACAATGGGCCCCAGCAGAATTTCTATGGCTCCACCAAAATAAATGTGTTTATAACTGATTTTTATAATGCTATAATTGATAGCATTTTATTTAAAACACACAGCATGTGAATTGAATCCAATGTAACTTTTATACTTGAATGGTAGAGACATGAAACCTTAGCATATTGCTTCCAATGTCATATATGTCTATCTCTCTCTGTGTGTGTATATATTGGTATTGGTATTGATATATATCTTACATGCCATTTTACAATGTATAATTGTTTTAAAATTGCAGATTTAGAAAACTGAGATTTTTTTTAAAAAAGTTTGCTTTTATCAGTAACTTTTAATGAGCCTTTTAGAATGTTCTTTGTAAACCACTGAACAGCTTCCTGCCAAGTAAATTTTGTGAAATAAATAAAATTAATGAATTACATTATTATCTATTAAACTTATTTGTCTGTTTTTGGTTTTTTCTTTGCAAAAAAATACTCAAAGCAACATACAACAACAAAAATAAATAGACCACACATTAAAGCTGCATAAAACTAAAAGAGAGTTAAATGTAAAACTCATTCATGATTTTACAAGACAGGACTAAAACTTCCCAAACACTGAAGGAGGCCAACGATAATTAAAAGTCAAAGGCCTGGCATAAAAGAATTGCTCATCATCAGTGTGGTCAAGACACAGTGTCTTTATGTCCTTTAATGATTGTTTGTCTCTTTTAGGTGCTTTCCAAGTTGTAGTTGTTAAGTTAATTGTATGTTGTGGTGCATTTTATTTGTGTACAGCCCTAACATCCCATGAAATGAAGGGTGGCTTAGTAGTAGTATAAACAAACACATAAATAAAATGGCCTAAATTTGCAGTCCTATTTGCATACCCAATCACATTTTTTATCTGTACACCGCCCTGGGTTCCCATGGGATGAAGGGCGGCTTAGAAGTATAAGAAATAAGTAATTAAATTGCCTCTACTTATGGCTCCATTTACATACCAAATCACATTATCTGATAGGCATCCCACTAGTAGTGAAATATTATGTAGCATCTGACACATACAGCTACAATATTGCCTCCTAATCAGGTTTAGCATTTGTGTGTATAATATTTTTAAACATCCAGATGGTTCACTTAGCATATGCAAATCAGAGGCATTCATTTGTCAAAATGAAAATGATAGCTTGAAGTAATTATTTCACTTATTGCAATCATCCTATTTGCAGCTCTTATTTACTAAGGGACAGCTCTGACTCGCGCATTGGCTTCCAAATAGGAGTATGGTTCATTAATAATATTAAAAATCATTAAGCAGGGCTCAGTTCAATTGCCATTAAATAGACTCTGTATGGATGGCCTGGGACGATAGAAGGTTTGGCGGGGAGAGAAATGGCTGTCTTAGGAATGCTTAGGCAAATGTTCACTTGATCTACTTTTTTTAGATGATGCTGTATTAAATAAAATAGTCAGGATCTGTATGACAAATATTTTTACTTGAATGAGTTAATGCTCTCATAGCTTTTATAACCTGTCTTTTTCTTAATCAGGTACATGAGTCTCTGTAAACTTTCTCTGCTTTCAAAGGCAAACATAACTAATAATTTCTGTAAAGGTCTTGAGCCCTTCGAACATCTGTTTTTAGTTTACTATAAAAACGATGTCTCTGATCTCATGTGTTGAACTACTGTATGTTTGCCACTGTCTATTTCCTGTGAAAAAATACACTGAACAATAATAGCTTTTGTTCCTAACCTTCCAGCCACAAAAGCAGCTGAACAAATAACTTTCGTGCTTTCATTTGGAATTATTTATTCCATGTATGTGTTTGCACAGGGTCATTTGGGTTATTGGATGTTTCATCATTTAAAAATCAAATCTTAGAACTCAGAACTACTGAAACCTTCAGCCTAATAGGTTCCTCATGCTAATAGCCAGTCTATTAATGGAATATTTTCCCCCCTAAGTACTTCTTCCCATTATGTTTAACAATTTATTAGCCTTACAAAGATATGGTGGAATACTCATCATTATGATGAAAGCAATTATAAAGATAAATATTGTGTATACACTCGTGTGTAACTCCGGAAAAAGTTTTTGTTTTCATCAAGATTCCTTCTCTTCTGCCCTACTTATTTATGTGAATTATATTTTTTTTTCATTCAGCACCATAGGAAAACATACACAAGATCAATTTGCAGTTTGGATATACTATGAACCAGCTTATGCCTTGCATGCTGGTGGTCTCTGGTTCAAATCCAGGGCACAATCCTACACTAGGAAAGAAATGACCATCACACCCACATCCCCCAGATTTTGTCCATTCAGAGCTATAAGAAAACATATGTAACATAACCCATTTTACATTTTATCCAATCTCCAAAGTGATAGTGCATATGCAATCCTATATACACAGTGCAATTTTAAAAGAAGCAAGCCCATAGAGTTCAATGGGACTTGCCCTATTGAAATAGATAAATGTGCATAGGATTGCACCCTATACAAAATTATAGAGGCTGTGCTTCCCCCTTGCAATACTGTGCTGTTAAAATCTGTGCAGCTGTCAATAAATTTATTCTATGTTCTGTTATAACTCTTCCAAATAGTGGCAGAGTGTGGGAAGGGTCACAGGGGAAGTTGCCCTGGGTGCAAAATTCAAAGTGGTGCAAAATTTCAAAAGAGAAAAGAGAAAATAGCATGCCCTCCCACTCACACAGAAAATCTCCCAATGTTTGTGTGGGTGGACAGAGGAATGGATTTGGGTGACGGACGGTTGCTAGGGCGCCCTCTGCATATCCGCTCCTGACCAATCCCCCGTCCCACTCTCCACCATGCTCGAGTACCCAAGCTGCCACTTGGGAAGGTCATTGAGCTATTGCGCCTTTGTTCCAGCCTATTGGCGAGTTGTGCCAAGGATACTTGCCTTACCCTGGGATCTGGCAACCCATGCTATGCTACTGCTTCCAAATAACCTATGAGCATATTTATGAGATCTAACACAATTTCTAGTCTTATCCTTTTATTTTTTTATCCCCATCTGTTAATGAGAACCTCTGCATCAGAAAGGCAGAAAAGGACGTCCACAGTATCTTACAGCTCTCAGCCATCAGCCCACGTAGGTGAACCTAACAAATAAGGAATAATGCAGAGAAGGAGATGACAACACCACAAAACTAAATAGTCAACCAAACTTGACTATGTAATGACATTACTGAGATTTTTTTGTCATTGGGTGCCAAGTGTGTCTGCAAAATGTCCCATATGTACTCCTAGTTCTAAAAACAAGAGAGGTGTAGACCCATTCCATGCATCTTGGTATATAAGATCTCAGTTTCCAGTGTGGGTCTCAAATACATTTGTGAAGAGCTATGGCTCAGTGGTATTTAATATGCAAATTGTCCCAGGTTCAATCTCCAGCTAAGGGTGCAAAAGTCCCTTGGGCCAGAACCCTAGAGAACCACTCCTAGTCAGGGCTGGCAATACTGAGGTAGATGGCTCAACGGTCTAACTCTGAATAAAGACAACTTCCTATGTTCTTACATCTGGTGATGTGTTGCAATCAGCTACATTCACTGGGAATCTTATGTGTGTTTGTGGCTGCCAGGAAGCGCTATCCCTCAACCATATCCAACTGTAGGATTTTGCCATCTGTTAGGTGGCTGTTTTATTGCTGTTTTTATGTTTTGCTGGTTGTGTTTTTATTCCCTGTTACTTCAGAGGACTTTGTTTTTAATTTGTATGCCACTTCAATTCTATTTATGGAGAAAATGGTGTTTTTAAAGAACCCTCTGTCAAGCTGAAACAGCAGCAACAGCCAGAGACCAGAGATGTGTACAGGGGAGCAGTCTTGTTGGCAGTTTACACTGGGAAAAGGACGGCCCACCCAGTCCACATTCCCTCGTCAAAGTGGCCCTCCCTCTCTCAGGATATGAGTTGCTGACAAGGGCATTACACAGAAGCAAGAAAAGTAGATGTGTGAGTGACTCACTCTTCATTCCTCATTTCTGCTGTAAGGTGTAAGGTGGAAAGTGGGACGTGGACCTCACCGGCTGTGAGATTTGAAACTCCCATATGGCTTCTGCAGCTCATAGACCTCACGGTAGGTGGCAGACTCTGATTCAACTTCCCATATTACAACAGGTCTTGAGAAAGAATCACATCATCACATTTCTTTCTCAACTTCTGTGTAATGTACACAAGCCTGCTCTGAGAATCTGAAGAGCTACATGGGCTTTCAACTCTCCCCCCACCAAAAGAAGCTCAGTGAACCAATTGTGTGAAGTCAGAAGATAAATATGCTCATTATTCCAGCTGCATAGGCCCACATTTATGAGATACAGACTAGTATACAAGACACAGGAGTATTCCAGGGAATTCAAACTTTTGAACCATTTCTCATGAGACCAGCCCCAACGAATGCATTGTGGAAGAGTTAGGTATATGAAGTTTGGTAGCCTTTTATTACCAGCAGGTATTGATCCATTTAAACAGTCTCTGAAAAGCTCAGCTTTACATAGTGGCATCTGGAGTTGCTCTGGAATCATAGAGGATAACTCAATGGAAATATTATGTTTATAAAGGTAAAGGTAAAGGTACCCCTGCCCATACGGGCCAGTCTTGACAGACTCTGGGGTTGTGCGCCCATCTCACTTAAGAGGCCAGGGGCCAGCGCTGTCCGGAGACACTTCCGGGTCACGTGGCCAGCATGACATCGCTGCTCTGGCGAGCCAGAGTCGCACACGGAAACGCCGTTTACCTTCCCGCTGGTAAGCGGTCCCTATTTATCTACTTGCTCCCGGAGGTGCTTTCGAACTGCTAGGTTGGCAGGCGCTGGGACCGAGCAGCGGGAGCGCACCCCGCCGCAGGGATTCGAACCGCCGACCTTTCGATCGGCAAGTCCTAGGCGCTGAGGCTTTAACCCACAGCGCCACCTGCGTCCCTATTATGTTTATAGGTAAATGTATTTCTTGCCATCCAAACAGTCATTTGCCCTTGAGTTCTGAGAATGTCATTTACTGGATGTTTGGATCGGAACACTACCATAAGAAATGGCATACCTTTATAAATAAAATTAAAAATACTAGTAAATGAAGCATGCACTTTGCAGGCATACTTCAGAAACAGCTGCCCATGTTTGTCCTACTCTCCTAAACCTCATTGAAGTGAGTGAAGGGAAACAGAACACAAACAGCCCATGGTTTGTTCCATGGCTTGCTCTGTGTCGGACTGCTAGCTCCATCACTGCCTCGATGCACTCATGGTCCAGCTAAGGCTAATAAGCTGTAACTGAGTCATGAGAAATAGAGAACCTGTGGGTGGGCAGTTCCTGGATCTAGGACAGTCTCCCAATGGAAGGATGTAGAAAGTGGCATCCCCCCAAAAAAAATTATCATTGGGATCTGTACTCTTTAACTTGTTCAAAAACATAGAGAGAGTGAGTTAGGGGTTAGTAGTGAGGGAGCCAAGTTTGCTGATGATACTTAAAAACAAAAAGGGATTGCAAGGAGTTACAAAAAGATCTCTCTAAAACTTAATGGACAGTAAAAGGGAAATGCAATTCAACGTAAGCGTGTGTAAATTGATGCACACTGGGGGCATCTCCCCTCCCCCATTTCACACATATGCTCATGGGTTCTGAATTGGCAGTGACGGACCAGGAAGAAGACCTTGGGGTCATAGTGGATAGCTGGATGCAAATGCCAACCCTGTGCACAGCACCTGTGAAAAAAGCAAATGCCATTAGGGAAGGGATTGCCAATATCAAAACACAATCATTCAAATCTGTGCTGGAACCGCACTTGGAATATTGTGTACAGATCTAGTCACCTGACCTCATTAAGTATATTGTGGATCTGGAAAAGGTTCAGAAAAGGGCAAGCAAAGTGATCAAGGATCTGGAGCAATTCCCTTAAGAGGAAAGGCAGGGTTTTTTAATTCAGAAAAAAGGAGCCATGCTAGAGGCATATAAGATGGTGTGGAGAAAGTAGGTATAGAAACACTTTTCTCCATCTCTCGCAATAATGGAACCCAAAGCCATTTATTGAAGCCGAAAGGTTCAGAGCAGTCAAAAGAAAGTATTTATTTGCACAGCACATAAACTATTGAATTAGCTACCTATGGGATTTGCTCCAACAAGAGGTAGAGATAGCCACAACCTCTGATGGCTTTAAAGGAGTATCAGACAAATTCATGGAGGATAAGGCTAGTAATGGCTACTAGTCACGATGGCAAGACTCTGTCTCCACTGCTACACCCAGTATGCCTCTCAATACCTTGCTGGAAATCACAAATGGGGAGAAGTACTGTTGCGCTCAGCTCCTGCTGGTGAGCCTCCCATAGGCATCTGCTTAGCTCCTGTGTGAACAGGATGCTGGACTAGACAAGCCATTGGCCTGATTCAGCAGGGCTCTTCTTATGCTAGGTGGAGAAAGTAATGCCATTTAAACTTCTCTTACAAAAACATATCTACCCAAGCTTTCCTGTATTCTGACTTTACATTTTTAATTCTCTGTACACTGCTCAGTTTTGTCTGTGACATATACCGTATTTTTTGCCCCATAGGGTGCACCGGCCCATAGGACGCACCTAGTTTTTTGGGGGAGGAAATAAAGGAAAAAAAATTTATTTCCCCCCCAGGCACGGGGCTGGGGTGGGGGAAGCCCGAGCTTCCCCCGACCCCAGCCCCCAGAACAGGCAGCTCTCCGCAAGCCTTGGGAGACCGGTGTGACTTCCCGCCGGGCTCCCACGCCTTGCGGATATCTGCCTGAAGCCCAAACCAGGTCGTGGAACAGCAGGATGGCGCTCTGCCTCCCCGCTGTCCCCCGAGCTTGTGGGCTGGCGGCAGGGAGAAGCACACTTCTCCCCACTGCCAGCCTCCAAACTAGGTTGGGGAACTGAAGCCCGGGGTGCTCTGTGCAGCCTGCCCCAGGCTTCGAGATGCAGGCTGCTATCTGCAAGCCTAGGGAGCCCGACGGGAACTCCAGCAGGCTCCCAAGGCTTGCGGAGAGCTTCCTGAAGCCTGCATTCACCTCATAGGACGCACACACATTTCCCCTTCATTTTTGGAGGGGGGAAAGTGCATCCTATAGGGCGAAAAATACGGTAGTTCGGTTTATTTTTTAAAATTTGCATTGAGGAATTTAATTGAAAATTATTGTTTGTACTTTGTAAACTACTTACCGTAAGAGCTTTTTATTCTGTTAAAAATAACAAAGACACTAAAATAAATAAACCACCAGCAGCTCAAGCTCTGTTCAGTTGGAACTTTATACGTGTGATGAGAGCAAGTCATTTTGGCCAATCAAAAGATGCAGTGTAAGTCAAATCTGATCCTATGGTAAGCGGCAGGCATGAGAGCCACCGGCAGCAGCAAGTTTACATATACCTAATTAATCCTCCAAACCCAGTGCCCCATCTAAGGCAGGAAACGTCTCTAATTCAGCCATTAATTATCCTTTGTAAGTAATGGCTTCCCTCCAGCAAATATATTCCACCCTAATTAAAGTAAGCACTTTGTTTGCATTTCCTAAGAGGTTCAAGCTCAATTCTTACACTGGACCCTTAAGACCCAATCAGACTGGTTAGGATGCCCAAGTGCTCCACCACATCTCTACGGTGGGAAGCTACATCCTATTTGCAGCTCTTTTTTACAAAACTAAGTAACAGCCAACTGCCAACCGCCAAATGGCTTAGTATTTAAGACTTAACTGCCCCCTGCCCACCAACACAACCCCACAAGCACAGTAAGCTCTTACATGTTGAATATATAAAGGAAACCCCATCTTGGTAAATACATTTTAAAAATTGATTTCTCCACAGAAATCATCATTTTGCATCACGTCAGCCTGGATAGTTCAGTGGGTTAGAGCATGGTGCTTATAAGGCCAAGGTTGCAGGTTTGATCCCCATATGCAGGGGGCTGGACTAGATGATCCTCAAGGACTCTTCCAACTTGACAATTCTATGATCCTATAGACCTGCCAATTACCAAATGGTGGTGGTATCCTCAACACCACAGTGTGTGTGTGTGTGTGTGTGTGTGTGTGTGTGTGTGTGTGTCCCTGACTTTATCAACACTGGAGATTTTGTGTCCATAAAGCTAAAAAAACCGGGAGCTGTAAGGGCACTTCAGCAGTGTGCCAGGAGATGTTTGGGAAATAGCATGGACCCAAAGGCATGCTGGTCCCATGACATGTCCCCCACATTGAGGAGAGATTTTGATATTTGTCCTCAGTGGGAATGAAATAGCATCAGTAGGGGAGCACTAAATGGATGGAGGAGCACAGGAAGGCTTTTCTTCCTTAGCTTCTGCCCCTACTTACGGGATTTAGGAGGAGGTGATTTGACTGCCTTTTGGTTTTCCCCTCCCTTAGTTCAGGATTGTAGCCTTAAAGGTAAAGGTAAAGGTACCCCTGCCCATACGGGCCAGTCTTGACAGACTCTGGGGTTGTGCGCCCATCTCACTTAAGAGGCCAGGGGCCAGCGCTGTCCGGAGACACTTCCGGGTCACGTGGCCAGCGTGACATCGCTGCTCTGGCCAGAGCCAGAGCCAGAGCCAGAGCCAGAGCCGCACACGGAAACGCCGTTTACCTTCCCGCTGGTAAGCGGTCCCTATTTATCTACTTGCACCCGGAGGTGCTTTCGAACTGCTAGGTTGGCAGGCGCTGGGACCGAGCAGCGGGAGCGCACCCCGCCGCAGGGATTCGAACCGCCGACCTTTCGATCGGCAAGCCCTAGGCGCTGAGGCTTTAACCCACAGCGCCACCTGCGTCCCTTAGTCTATGTTAAATCTAAATCTCTGCATGTTCAAGTGAAAACAGTAATTTAAGGAGGTCAACCAAGCATTTAGAGATAGAGATTGAAGCTTTTCATGCCCAGTGTACACTGGTGATTTAATTAGATTCAGTTTTAAGGTCCCAGCTAGTAGAGTTGACTATTTTGGTTTTGACTTAAACCAATTTAACAGATGGAGGTTTCAGAAGGAAAATCAAATGACTGGTGATGGCATTCTGGTAATCTTATCAATGTTACCTGTATAATCCCCCTTTTTTTTTCAAGACAGAGATACAAACTTAATTCTTCTTGGGGTTATGTTTTAAGACTACTTTTATGATCTGTCTTACGTTTCATATTCAGTTTCTGGACACTGCATGGGTATACAGTGGTACCTTGAAAGTCAAACGGAATCCGTTCTGGAAGTCTGTTCAACTTCCAAAATGTTCAGAAGCCAAGTCGCGGCTTCCGATTGGCTGCAGGAAGCTCCTGAAGCCAATCAGAAGCCATGGAAGCAGCGTTGGACATTTGGGTTCCAGAGAACATTCGCAAACCGGAACACACACTTCCAGCTTTGCGGCATTCGGGAGCCAAAACGTTCAAGTCACAAAGTGTTTGTCAACTAAGGTATGACTGTACTGTGCAGTGGGGTTTTTTCTAAAAGAATGTTTAGGGGTACTCTCATTTTCCTACTCATATTGAAATACTGCCCTCTCAATGAGGCCAGACTTAGATTCACAAAATGTTTAGGGGTATGCGTACCCCTGCATACCCCCAGAAAAAAGAACTGGTACTATGAATTTAGAACTTATATATTCTGAAATAAAAATAAAATTAAGGAAACATTTAGGTGCTTGGTGAACATCTTTCTATTCATGCAGGCCTTTTAAACAACTTTCATTTCACATCTTGAATCTCTCAGTTTCAAATTTACTTTTAATTTTGCTTCAGAATTTGTTAACATTGTTTTAAGGTTTTTTTATGCTGCATTTTGAAACTGTTGGTTTATAAGCCATTCAAAAACTTTGCATCTATATAAATATAGAAAGCTATGCAATGTATTTAAATCGCATTTAAAGCACCCTGCTTACCCCAAAGACTCCTGGGAACTTAGGTTTACCCCTCAAAGAGCAACAATTCCCAGCACCCTTAACAAACTAGTGTTCCCATGATTCTCTGTGCTCTAAATGTACACAGTGTAAGTTAGCAAAACATCTGTTCTTGCATGCTACTGATGCAGCTGGCCAGAGGAGATACTGCCGCCTGCTCTCTGGCTCACCCAGTTGACTCATCATCAGTTTGTCAAAAGGCCAATGGGGCTTGATCTTGTCATGTAATTCCCCAAACTCTTGCCCTGGGGCTCTTGAGCAACTCATCTCCACAATCATGACTGAGACGCTTTCCTCTGTGCCTACATATCTCCTCAGCCAACTGACACACTCTGCCTGGCTCTTCTCACACTATGGATATTCTTCAATTATGAGACTATATCCCACTTTCCAGATTATACTTTAATTGCTCTTTCACCCTGCCAACCCCAATGCTCTTTTGTTGGAAGCAGTCACTGTTTCTTTGCTGTGGTTTTTATTCATTCCTAAATCTGTGTAAGAGAAGATGGATAATCTGGATCCTCAGTCTAAATTGTTCTCTAGTTAACTACCTTTAACCTAATCCAGAGGATTGTTTTCATATAGCATTGTGTCTTAAAGCACCTCTGAATAATATACAAAGACAGCTATTCTCTTTCTAAGTCACCAAATGTAATAATGGTTGCTTCTTGGAAAATTCTCTCTAACTCCTGCTGACAAGTATCCTTTGAAGAGATATGTCCATATTTGGTTGACAAATGAAAAAGAAAAATTACACCTGACATGAGAATGGCCATACCTGGTATAAATTGCGAGATTATTGTCAGTCCACAATTCCTGGGATGAATTTCTGGAGCTGCAAGCTTCAGCTACAAGTTCTGGAGAAGTTGGAACCTGGCAGAAAACACTATTTTGTCAAGCAGGCAAGGGATGGAGACACAGTCTCCCAGTATTTATCCAAAGTCTTATCAACCCAGAAGCTTCACACTAAGGTAGGTTTCATCACTCTCTAGGTGTTGCTGTGTCAGAGCTTGGAATGTTCATTTTTGAAATGAACTTGTTAAAGTTCAAGATATCCAAAAGGGAACAAATGCCCATCCACATTCATTGCTTTACAAAAGAAACTAGCTCATTTTATGTTCAGTGAAAAATATACTAAGAAGATTAAGAAATTGTCAAAATACACATTCAGTGGAATGTGAAATGTTTAATTAAATTCTTCCCAACAATTACAATCTTTAAGTGCAGAGGTCAAAAGAGTCTGAAGAGTAAACGATATAGAAGAGGCAAATAAGCAGTATATAAATTAATAAATAAGAATTAAAAACATATGTAAGAGAATAAACTTGAAGATGAACTAGAAATTATTCAAAGTTCTGCCCCAAAGTGAACATAATACAGTGGTACATCTGGATGCGAACGGGATCCATTCCGGAGCCCCATTCGCATCCTGAAGCGAACGCACCCCGCGTCTGCACATGCGCGGGTTGCGATTCACCGCTTCCACGCATGAGCGTGACGTCATTTTGAGCGTCTGCACATGCGTGAGTGGCGAAACCCAGAAGTAACACGTTCCGTTACTCCTGGGTCACTGTGGAGTGTAACCTGAAAACGCTCAATCTGAAATGTATTTAACCCAAGGTATGACTGTACATGTTTAGTTCACCCATCAATTACGTAACCTATTTTCAGGTGCAGTTCAGAGATTTTTTTGGAAATAATTCAATGAACTACACTAAACAGGAATAGGACACGGGTGGCACTGTGGGTAAAACCTCAGTGCCTAGGACTTGCTGATCGTATGGTAGGCGGTTCGAATCCCCGCACCGGGATGAGCTCCCATCGTTCGGTCCCAGCTCCTGCCCACATCGCAGTTCGAAAGCACCCCTAAGTGCAAGTAGATAAATAGGTACCGCTTTATAGCGGGAAGGTAAACGGCATTTCCGTGTGCGGCGCTGGTGCTGGATCGCCAGCTGCAGCTTCGTCATGCTGGCCAAGTGACCCGGAAGTGTCTTCAGACGGCACCGGCTCCCGGCCTCTTGAGCGAGATGAGCGCGCAACCCTAGAGTCGGACACGACTGGCCCGTACGGGCAGGGGTACCTTTACCTTTACCTTTTACACTAAACAGGACTAGTTCATTCCAAGCATTTTGTTGGGCTACTACTCCCATCAGATCCAGCCAGCATGGACTATATACAGAGATAATGGGAGTTGTAGTTCAATAACATCTGGAGGTCCACAGGTTCCCTAGTCCTGCTTTAAGATAACACCCAGGCAATCCCAGGGAACTCACTTGGCAAAGCCAAGATATCAGGTGGCTCTACTACCCATGTGATGGAGTTTCATCCCAGGAGAAAATATAGGGCAAACTTCCCCCAGCATATGGTCTCAAGGCACATGATAGCACCACTTTGCTAAAGCTAAACAGCTCTGGGTCCTGTCAGTGCCTGGGAACCACATGTA
Organism: Podarcis cretensis; assembly: GCF_951804945.1. Taxonomy (NCBI): domain Eukaryota; kingdom Metazoa; phylum Chordata; class Lepidosauria; order Squamata; family Lacertidae; genus Podarcis; species Podarcis cretensis. Next base: position 62,546,323 of record NC_137176.1, on the reverse strand, counting down.
TGCCACCTTCACAAATGTAAAAAAGAATATAAATAGATAATAAGAGCCTGAGAGACCAGGCAAATGGCTCATCTAGTCTAACATTCTGCTCTCACAGTGGCCAACCAGTCAAATGGTGGTCCCATGACAATAGAATTGCAGGATATAGATGTAAGAAAATGATTGAAAGGAACGTAAATAAAGCTACTCCATTGTTTCACAAATCTCAAATACAGCAAAATAATAAATGTCTCATCAAGCCACCACACTGAATATCATTGAGACTGTACAGTTTGGGGAAAATTACACCTGCAGCCAGCGCCTAATTAAACCCTGTGGAGGCCGCTAGGCAGTCAAAATCTCGGGGGGGGGGCACTCTAGTGGGATAACAATCAAGAAAGAGTGATTGTAATTTTCTTTCAATATCCAATCAATATTATTTTGATCCATTGTCACGGGGCCCCTAAAAGGTGTGGGGCCCATAGACCAGTGCCTAGTCTGCCTATTTGGTAATCCAGCACTGCCTCCAGACCAACAACAATGTAAGGAGTTAAAATACTCATGCTTATTATTATTTTTACCTTAAGCAACACACCCATAAGTCACGTCAATTAAAACTAGTATGGAGAACAATACTATGGAGAGAGACTGTTTCTGTCTCCTCTGCAGATCAGCTATGACATTGCTTTTCTTAGCACCTCCTGCTAGCATCACCTATGAAGGGAAGGATTTCCACACTTTTATTAACGGATAAACCACACTTTTTAACAGATGAAAATATGTAAATGGAATTGCACACATGAAGAAAACTCCCATCATTAGGCTGGTCAATTATATCCGATGAGGTCTAAAGGGTGGAAATGCATAAAAGTGAGGCGTAAGGGACAGCTATCTACTTGCTTCCTCTACCCCCAGGAGATGGCTGTACTCCAATCACATTCCATGATCATATCCCTTGTTTTCTTTAGAGGGTTTCTGCCTGCAATCCAGAAATGGGGAGTTGGGGGGAATATACTTCTGGAAATCTAAAGGGGTGAGGAAGATTGTGTGGTTGGATAATTCAATTCAGACTCTACCTGTACATCCAAGAAAGCAAAAAGAGAATCTTTAGGACTGTCCAGTGATTTCCGCTTTGTAATTCACGAGGGAGCAAGCACCAAAGGCAAAAGAAAATGCAGCTTAACGGAATGGAAACATTTATACTCGCATACAGACATAGAATACCAGGAAGCCGGAATACAGATCCAGCTTTCATATAAATTCTCTCATCTCCAGTTTTTCACCTGTCTAAATATACCAGAGGGAGGTTGGGAGCACAAATATTTCTAATAACACCAGCTGTGTATAAAAATGCTTAGTTACAAATTAGTGCTTCACAGTCCTTCGGAACCACACCGCAACTGCTTGATATTTTTACCCATCCTCATGTTATATGAAAAAAATGTGCAATATATAGTCATTAAAATCTTCTGTTCTGCCTTAAGATCTGGAATACTATTTTTAATGCATAGCTGATGGCAATTCTATAAGGGCACAGCTGCTCAAAAAGATGGCTCAGCCTCCATATGCTGCCCCTGCAAATGCAATAGAGTAGTTCATAAATATGAAGAGCGAACATACCATTATTCATTGTCCCTGAAGAAAATGAAAGCCTGTGTTTTCCTTGCATTCATCCATTTTGCAGCATGGTTTAATTTAATTTTAATGCATGTGCTATTTCCCTTAGTAAAGGCTTCTATATGATAAAACAATCAAACACCAAATCAATATGCAATAAAATGCATAGAATTCATTGTATATTTGTTTACATCTCAATAAAAATCAAGATTTCATAAATACCTTTGAGAGCTATAACCATCATAGTGCATCCCCTGTTTATAATTTCATTAAAAAGTCTGTATATTAATTCTGTGTGAAATGGATGAAACAAAATACAGTCACTTCCTTAATTAGTCTACAGGACAGGAATAAAAGCAGGTAGGATAAAAATTAAAGTCTATCCCTTCCAAATATATCATGTGTACAACAGGACACCTCGAAGTCAAAAGGTCATTATTTTCCAGAAAATTACATATTCTATGCAAAATCTGATAGTCTTTATTGATGGACAGTGTCATAAAGCCATCACTGTGTTTATAGACATTTAATTGAAGACAGCATAAAACGATAAACTAAGAAACATGCATGGTTGACTCCTCCAATTCAAACCATAAATCATACTGATGTTCAGACAAGTCGCTCAGACACAAATTCTGATGATAGATGAACCATTTAACTTTGATTTTTGAAAGCAATGAGCTTGCTAGCAATACCTCACACTGACTAATACCACATATGGTCATATAAGAACTCATCAAAAATCCATTTTTCTCTTGTGTGGATGCTAAAATTATCTTCTAAATGATCATTATTAAAAGTATGCAGTGTGTAACATCTTTCTAATGTGCATAGCTGGATTCAAAGTCTGCTTCAGTAAGCAATGATTTTATCGTTATCTCTAATCTTTCAACGGAGGCTCTTAAAAATAAATAAAAAGATGAGGTAATCTGCAAAATTAATTTATAAAGAGCAATAGAGGAAGCTTAACTGATCAAATAAATGGAAAGGAACTTTGCTTCTTGGAGCTTCTTTATGCATGATGCTTTATTCAATTAATAAAACACTACACGATCAGTCCTGTTTTAATTGATCCTGTGTGAAGCTTTTCTTGTCATGTATTACCTTTGCAATCAATATCTAAAAGGAGACATATATACCACATTTACCAATGGTTTCCTCATAGTCAGTATTTTACACAAACTGTTATACATCTAAACATTGGGATGTATAACCAATGTCTGTTTGCAATTCATTAGTATTAGATATTCATTACTATTAATCACAGTGTTATTATCATATCATCCTAATATTTTACCAGTAGCTTTGATATGTATGACTTGTCTAAAACCCATTCCACACTTCTGGGATAAAGCCCAGGTTTACCATTGTATACCAACACATATAAATAAGATGACACAAAGGGGGAATACACAGAATTATTTTTTTCTGCTGTTACCTTGCAATGATAAAATTTCAAAATGCAACTTGCTAAAACAAAAATTTGTTTATGGCAGAAACAAAATGCTTCTACTTTCCAACATGCTAAACATTTTTATTAAATTATTTAGAATCCATTAAGTTTTTACCTCAAGTTTTGATTCACAACAAGGACCCCACCCTCTTGATCTCATAAAAAATCTCAAAGCAGAAATTAAAAGCATAGCCAAAAAAATATTCACTAGGCTTTTGTTTTGCACAGCCTTCTTTGCAAACTAACACTACAGTCCTATACATGCTTATTCCCTGGGACTTTTTTCCAAGAAAACCAGTATAGGTTTGTCACATTAAGGGTCTAGTATCTTACAATCGTTGTGCTCAGAGTAGATTTCAGCTGTCACTCACATGAGAATCAAGCCTTGCCCTACCTCACCTTAAGTGTGCTTGGTAGACTGAAACAATATATCTTCTATATTATGTAATTAATTAGTTTGTATCAACAAAATCTGTGCATCGTTAATTTTCCTTTCTTGCTTGCTTTAAAAAGATGGTATGAAGTATATTTACACAAGTATTCCATGCTAATGGATGCTTCCTTGAAGTTCAATAGAAGCTTCCACCTTTCTGAGCTACTGCTGAATAACAACCTTTATTTTTACATGTGTATCAGATTCTCCCCACTTTTAGTCACAGTTTTGTTTTGTGTTTTTTTAAAAAAAATGAGGGTCCCCCCCCCTTCCTTATATTCTGGAGTTTCCAGGTGATGGCTCTCTCCAGCTAGCCTGCAAAGGATTCAAAGCTTTAGCATTATAATTCAGGGGGAAGTAGCATTCCTTTCTCCCCTAGGGACTTGTTTAGCAGTGTAGCATAATGTCAGACTTTTGGTCTTGTTAGTAAGCAGAGTGCATACTTGCAGCAAGGCAGATAGTATTCAAGATTCATTAATATAACCTGATTTGCTGGGCTTACTAACAAAGCCCTCCTATTTCACCTCATTTTCTCATTTTTCTTCCCAAAAGACATACATACAACATTTTGTGCATATCCCCGCCCCCCCCCTCCTCCTGGAAAATCCCTAGATTTAAGATAATCAAATTTGAATAAATCTCAAACTTGGTGTGTGAGTATACCTTTAACAGTTGCTTTTCACTCCCAATTACACTGGAATAAATCTGAATTTATTTCGTTCAAAACCAAGTCATGCACATAACAAACTGTACCTGGCACCAGGATTTGGGCCTTAAGCAATAGAATTGCAGAACAGTTACCATTCTTCTTCTCTCTCATTTGTTTTGTGTGTGTTTTTTGCAGGATGTTTTGCAAACCGATAATACCACAATCATTCCAATGATGTTCTAACACATCTCCTTACCTCAGTTCTTACCAAATCAAGTTCTGGAATGACAAGCTCAGCATGGACCCCCTCAACTTCCTTTTTGGTATCATCCGGCTGTAATAAATGAAAGAGCAGTGATATTTAGATGGATGAGTTGTATGCCAGGAAGAGAAAACTACCAAACAAGGACCTAAAGCGATCCGCTGTCTTCACATGCTTGATTTCATTCCTTAATTAGAGCCATTAATCAATAGGTATGAGATATGAGGCTTTAGGAGGGCTTGGTGACACGACACCTTGCCACCTGTCAAAATTACAGCTTTCTGTTCATGCACCATCCCTCAAATAGTTATTTTCTGCAAGCCTGGCTGCATCTCACAATCCATTATTTACTGTATAGTTCTATCTCACTGCAATGTCAAAAGATAACCCTCTGATGATAAGGAATGGTTTACATAGAATGGTTAAAACTCACAAACATACTTCCACTGATCCTACAGTTGTTAAAGCCTTAAAATACTATACAATCATTTATTTGGGAATAGTAAGCCATGTTCCGGGTGAGGGGCAATACTTGACACACACACAATAGCTATCAATTTATTTTAAATGCTTTATATGAGATGCAGAGGATCATTTAAGCAAAATAACAAATAATATAAAGTTGAAGCCATTGTCATCCCATATACAACTGTATCATAATATATTTCATGCGCATTTTACGCCAGAAACAAATTAATTGTGTACATGGATTATTGTGCTGGCATAAATAATAACCCCTCTAGTAGCAAACACAGGTGAGTGACAGCTGACAGAAATGGAGCCCAAATGGTTCACTGAGAAGCAAGCGGAAGGGGGGTATTTGTATGCTCTGGGGAACACAGAGTTGTGACAAAGTACAAAAATAATAAACTAAACACACAATCCCTTACCCAATTATTATTATTATTATTATTATTATTATTATTATTCACAATCAAACATTATCTTCACATGACATAATAAACAGATGCAATTAAAATAGAAAATAGAAAATAAAACATTTTCATACCATATTAAATCCATATTTTGGGATTCCTCAGATCCCTTGACTTCCTTCCATTCCCTCCCCCCAGTTCTTTTGTATTTTCTTATATTGTACATGTCTATAATGTTCTTATCTTTAAATATTTCCAATTTTAAACATTGTCCTTAATATTACAAGTGTTTTTATAACCCTGATGTTGTATTAACTTTATTACAATGCTTTTGTAAATATGCAATAAACATTTTCCATTTTATATATATATTTGTTGTCTTGATTTCTTAGTCTTCCAGTTAATTTAGCCATTTCAGCATATTCCATTAATTTAAGTTGTCAATCTTCTTTAGTTGAGACTTGTTCTTCTTTCCAGTGTTGGGCTATAAATGTCCGCGCGGCTGTTGTTGCATACATAAACAAACTTTTATATTCTTTCAGTATATCCATTCCAGTTATACTTATTAAGAAAACTTGCAGTTTTTTAACAAAGGTTATTTTAAATATTTTTTTCAATTCATTATAGATCATTTCCCAAAAACATTTTATGACCTTACATTGCCACCACATATGATAAAATGTACCTTTTGCCTCTTTACACTTCCAACACTTACTTTCTTTTGTTTTGTACATTTCTGATAGTTTAACTGGTGTTAACAACCATCTGTACATCATTTTCATATAATTCTCCTTAGGTGCTGTACATCCCTTACCCAATTCTCTCACACATTCAGCCCAATGAGGACTCAGGATGCTGAGTAGCCTTGGAATGCTGGCTGTCAGTTAGAAATGAAAAGCAGAAGAAAGGATGTCAGGATGGAACGGTCTTCCGGAGCAGGAAAGGGTTGGCTGCTTGAAACCCAGAACAGGAAGATTCATATTAAGACGTGAGATTACACTGCAATATTCTTTTGCTGGTTTCTCCCTTGATAAATTTAAATACTGTGCGTTTGAATCAAAACTCAATAGGTTCAACTTTCAATGTGGGAAAATTAGCTGGTTTTGAACTAGCTGTATTGTTGTACTGTTGTAAAGCTGTACTGTTCCTTTATAATAAAAATGTTTCTATAGAATGTTTCTAAATGGCTCACCACTTTCTATGTTTTCATGCAACTGGCATAACTAGCAGTAGGACTGAACACATCAACCCTTATGGAAGATGTTTAAAGTCCTGTGAAGGAGGAGAACAGGAGAAGAAGATGACTATATGGAAATCCACAAACACTCCATCCCAGAGCCTCCAAGTGTCCCTATTTCCCAGGGAAATCTCTGATTTAGAGAAGCCATCCCAGTTTCTGATTTGATTCCCGAATGTCCCACTTTTCCTTAGGATGTCCCTATTTTAATTGGAGAAATGCTGGAGGGTATTAATTTATCCAACCCCTGAGCCATCTGAAGGCAACCCTGTATAGGGAAGTTTTTTTAATGTTTAATGTTTTATTATGTTTTTATATATGCTTGAAACTGCTCAGAGTGGCTGTGGCAACCCAGTAAGATGTGTGGGGTATAAATAGTAAAATCATCATTATAGAATGATCAGAGAAATGTTGGTGGGTATGCCATCCATATGTAAAGGACATAACCTGCATCAACATGGTGGCCTCACTGTTGGGATTCACAGAATGCTGTGTGAGATAGTAAGTCTGCCAGCTTGAGTTTGCTAGCTGATGCAACTGGCTGATGCAATCAGCCTGCAATACTTTCTATGGAAGTGCTGGGTCAGAATGACTCAGCAGTAATGTGCTGTCAGTTGATTGGCTGCCATCAGTTTAAAAGGGAGACCTGTCAAGCAGTAAGGGGGTGGTGTAGAGGAGTGCGGTCAGAGAGAAAGAGAGGTCTTAGTATTTGCCTTAAGGTGCAGCCAAGTACTGTTTGACTGTATGAACTGCTCGTGTATTATAGCCTGTAGATATTTGTGTATATAGCTCACAATATATATACTGCACTGCACTGAAGAACCTGGAACTCTGAGCATTTCTGCTAAAGCGCTGTGGAGAATTTGTGACACTCACTTTGTTATTCACATCATTTCAATTTATATTCTACTCTGACTAGGGGCGGAAGGCACCTAGAAGCTACACATGGTGCCCTTCAGATGGTCTACAGTTCCCATCATACTTGGCACCTGATTATGCAGTCTAAAATGGATAGGAGCTGGAGTCCTTCTGGAGGGCACCAATTTGGAGAGGGCTACTTTAAAGGAATGCAAAAAAATAGGCTCTATGTGTGATGGCTTAAAAATAATGACCAAAAAATTAACCATCAGCTAATTTTTCTCATCACTTCCTACCTCAACTTGCTGCAAAACACCAATTATTATATCCTATCCTTTTATGCAGTAATTTATAAACACATACTCAGGTTGTCACACCCACACCCAACTCTCACTGCTGAAATTTGAGTCCCCCAAGGTCCCCACTGCTGGAGGGCTGCAGGTTAGTAATCCCTGATTTACAGAATAGAAATTGTACTCATACTGTCAACATAGTGGATTTTTCACCAGCCTCATCCCACTACTGTTCAAATATGGTCAGGAAAGATGACCGTTTATGTACCAGATACTAAGGAAACATAGTCAAAGTGTGGGGAGGGAATCAGTCTTACAAACAGTTTATGGGATAGTTATACTGGAGACCTAGGCTGCAATCTTATACACTCTGACCTCACAAGAAGTCCCTTAAACTAAATGGGGCTCACTTCTGAGTAGACATTTATAGGACTGAGTTTGTCACGGCTAAAATGGCCGCTGTTTCTTTAATGTGAATAAAGCTGGGTCAGCATGACTCAGCGGCCTGCACCAAGTTGTATATATAGAGTGAGAAATGTTAGTTTGCTGAGGCTGGTGTTTGGTTTGGTTGGTTGGTTAGTGCTGGTGTGTATAGTTATTCAGTCGTGTTTTGCACAAAGACTTTTAAGAATAAAACTCTGCAAGGATATTCTCATGGACTCTTTTATGCAGACAAGGGTCCGAGGACCAGGCTGAAGAGACAAAGGGAGGTCAGAACCCTTTCCTTCTTTTCTTTTTTTTGCTTTTTACAAACACTGACAGTGTTTCTGAGCATGTGCAGAGTGCAGAACGACTGACCGCATCTGAGCAGGGAGCTGGTGAGTCCTGGTGGTGTATGGAGCCAGTGGTTGTGCGTTGGAGCAGTTGGTGGCAAGCTGTAACTGTCTGCAGTCACGCTGGAGCGGCTAGGATCTGAGGATCAAGAAAGCAATCAGTGTCGGCTACTGGAACAGTTTGAACTGCTAGAGGACTACAGTAGGCGACTCACAGAGTGGCTACACCAGTTACAGAGGCAGGCGGGACCTGAGGGTCAACAGAGGCAGCAGCTAGAACCTGGTGAGTGCCATCCAGGACCATCCAGTGGGACTCTAAAGAGAGAGTCAGGAGAGATTGCTGGAGACTCCACAGAAGAGGCTCAGCAAGCACCAGCAGAGATGGCAGATTTCCAGTCTTCCCAAGTTATGAATATTGGGGGAGGCATCCCTTTTGAACTTCTCTCAGAGAGCAACTGGCTGAGTTGGTCAATTAAAATGCAGCAGTTGTTAAGGAGAGATGGACTATGGGACTGTGTTGAAACTGAGGTTTTGAGACGGGACTCTGCTGAGAAAAAACGGCTGGATGAAAGGGCTCGTGCCCAAAATATGCTGTGTTTGAGCAACTCTCAGTTATTGCATGTAGCAAATGCCAGCACAGCGTTTGAGTGCTGGAATTTATTAAGGGCAATGCATATCAGAGAAACTGCTGGAACTATAATTTCTCTGACCAGAAGGCTGTTCAGGACTCTTATGAAAGAAGGTGAGAGTTTGGCAACTCATCTTCAAATGCTGAAATCTCTGTTACTTCAACTACAACAGAGAGGTAAACGTTATGATGAGACTGACCAAACCTACATTATCCTTTCAAGTTTGCCTGAAAGCTGGTTGCCCGTGATTAACAGCATGGAGAGTATGTGTCCCCGAGATCTGACCCTTGAGTATGTGGTTGGAAGATTGACCGAAGAAGCAGAAAGAAGGTCAGATAGACAGGCTGAACTCCAAGAGCGGAGGAGTTACAGCCGAGGGGGCCAGCAGCAGAATCTGCCAATGGAGCAACGGCAAGGTTTGGACTTGGCCATGGCAGTGAGGAGGTGCTATAGATGCAACCAACCCGGGCATCTCCAACGTCAATGCAGGGCAAGACTTCCAGGAGACGACATGGAGCAGAGACAGCAGTCTACGCAGAAACGTAAGCAGAAGGGGTTCTCTTCAGGGAAGAAGAACACGCGTTGTGCTCAGTTTGTGTCTGCATTTTCTCGAGAGGAGAGGAATATACCTCGAGGAACATGGTTGCTGGACTCTGGCAGCAGCAGGATTATCTGCAACAGTCGGGAGGATTTTAAGACCCTGGAGAAGCCAACCGATGGAAAAGACTCAATCTATCTTGCTGATGGTCGTAGAAGCAAGATTGATGGCCAGGGAACATGTTTCCTGCAGTGCTTAAACACCACCCTACCAGAGACTCTGTTTGTCAGCAGTTTGGACTATTGTTTACTGTCTGTAAGCTGTTTGATTAAAGCAGGGTATAGTGTTAACTTCACACAGGATAGTTGTCTGATAAAGAATGGAACTCAGGTATGTGGCCGTGTAAAGTTGGAAAATGGGTTATATGTAATGCAGGACAAGCCTGTTAAAGCAGCCCAGGTGGTTCAGGATAATTTGCCAGTTCATAAGGGGTGTGTACATGAACTGAACAGAAAACCGGGTCACGCCAGTTTCCGTGTGCTTTCAGAGATGCAAAAGGTGTGCAAGAATCTAAAAGTAAATAGCTGTAACTGTTTCCTAGATTGCAATGTATGTAAAATGGCCAAATCTAAGAGGAAGCCTGTGGTTTCTAAAAGTGACAGAGTATCTAAAGAGGTTTTAGAACTTGTCCATTGTGACGTGATAGGCCCTTTTCCACAGAAGACTGAAGGGGGCGCCAGATATGCTTTTCTGGTAATAGATGATAAATCACATTTTAGTTGGTTGTTTTTGTTAAAGCAGAAATCTGAGTGTTTCCCCACATTCAGAGAATGGGTTGCCCAAGCTGAAAAGCTCTTCGCTCGCCCTGTTCTGCAGTTGCAAACAGATAGGGGCGGAGAATTTCTGAACAAACAATTTGGGACATGGTTGCGACGTAAGGGGATCACTCACCACTTGACTAACCCTTATAGCCCTGCTGAAAATGGTCTGTGTGAAAGATGTGGGGCTGTAATACAGTCAGTAAAGGACTGCCTGCTAGTGGATGCCGGATTGGGTCACAACCATAGGCTGTGGGGCAAGGCTTTTCTGACAGTGAACTTTTTGATTAATAGAACCTGGTCAAGCTCTATAAAAGATATTCCCTATCGTGTGTTGTTTGGGAAAGAACCAGAGTGGACAATGCTCCATAACTGGGGTGCTTGGGCACATGTAAATATCCCCAAAGCTCAGCGCCAGAAAGGGGGCACTAGAGCGCAGAGACTGTGGTTTGTGGGATATCGGTCCTATGGCAAAGGGGGCGTTTCAATCTATGCCCAGGACGCGTGGTTCTGTCATGAAGTGCAGACTTCGCTGACCAGGACAGATGGACTGTGATCCATTGCCAACCCAGACTGCCTACTGCCCCTGCAAGTAAGAGAAGAGGCTTCTTCTCAGCCATTGGCAACACAGGAGCAGAATGAGGAGGAGGCACAGATTTCCCCAAAAGACATGCCAATAGATAATACTTTTCTAGAGAAAGAGGAAGAAGAGCCAGAGATAAGGGGGGAAGAAGTAGTTGTGCCTAGACGCTCCCAGCATTCAAACAAGGGCGTCCCTCCTCAGCGTTTGACCCTAGGAGGAGTGAGAGCATGCAGTGTGAGTTGTGTGGAACCACAAAGTTATAATGAAGTCTTAGACTTACCCCCTGGGGAACGTGCTTTGTGGGAACAAGCTATGAAAGAAGAAATGGAATCTTTTAAACGTAACAAAGTGTTTGAGGTCATAATGCTGCCACCTGGTGGCAGAGTGGTGTCATGCAAGTGGGTTTACAAAAGGAAAACCCTTGCATCTGGGGAACCACGTTTTCGAGCCAGATTAGTAGCCAGAGGGTTCACTCAGATTAAAGGGGAGAGTTATGATGAAGTGTTTTCTCCCACTGTAAAGAGTGAAACTTTTCGTTTAATGCTTTCCATTGCTGCTGTAAGACAACTAGCAGTGCACCATTTTGATGTTGATGCTGCATATCTGCATGCAAATTTAGACCATGAAGTGTTAATGAGACAGCCCCCTGGGTTTGAAGAGGGGAATGGTACAGTCTGGAGTTTGAAAAAGGCTGTTTATGGTCTCAAACAAAGTGGAAGGTGTTGGAACCAGTGTTTAAATGAAGCCCTTGTAAAACTTGGTTTTAAAAGGAGTGTGGCTGATCCATGCCTCTACACCAAGGGGACAGGCAACAAATATCTAATGCTCTTAGTCTTTGTTGATGATTTGCTTGTAGCAGGGAGTTCCACAGATGAGATCCAGAAGCTCACAAGTCAACTGGAAAAGAGGTTTAAGCTTAAAGCCTTAGGGCCTGTAACCAATTACTTGGGAGTAGAGGTAAGGCAGGAAGCTGATGGAAGCTTCCTATTGAGCCAGAAAGAGAAAATTCTTCATTTAATAGAACAGTTTGGCATGGAAAACTGCAAGCCAGTTCAAACTCCCATGACACCAGATTTCCCAAAGACAGTGTGCGATGATGAGTTTGATCAGCCTGAGTTGTATCACTCAAAAATAGGATCACTGTTGTATTTAAGCCAGTGGTCAAGGCCAGACATTGCATGTGCTACAAATGTTCTGAGCCAACGTGTATCTAAACCCAGTACTGCCGATTGGTGTGCTTTGAAAAGGCTTATCAGATATCTAAAGGGGACATTAAATGTATGTTTAAAGATATCTAGTACACAAGACGAAAAACTAGAAGTATTTGTTGATGCGGACTGGGGAAGCTGTGTAGCTACCAGAAAATCTACAAGTAGAATGGTTATGATGTTTGCCAATTCCATAATTGGATGGAGATCAAAGAAACAAGGATTTGTTGCGACCTCATCCTGTGAGGCAGAATATGGGAGCCTGTCACTGGCATGCAATGAAATCAAGTGGTTTATACAGATACTAAAAGATCTAGATTGTAAAGTAGACTTGCCTATCCAAGTGTATGAAGATAGCCAATCGTGCATTGCGTTAGCAGGCTTGGAAATAATGAAATCTGCATCAAAACATATTGCTATCCGTCATGCAAATGTGAGAGATTGTGTACAGAATGGGGTAATCAAACTGGAGTACTGTCAATCACAAGATAATATTGCTGATTTGTTTACCAAGCCTTTGCCAGCAACATGCCATAATGAATTGATGACAAAACTGGGTTTATGTATATAATGTATGTATGTATGTATGTATGTATTGTTTCTGATGGGGTTTTTCGCATTTAAGAAACAGAAGGGGTGTCACGGCTAAAATGGCCGCTGTTTCTTTAATGCGAATAAAGCTGGGTCAGCATGACTCAGCGGCCTGCACCAAGTTGTATATATAGAGTGAGAAATGTTAGTTTGCTGAGGCTGGTGTTTGGGTTGGTTAGTGCTGGTGTGTACAGTGGTGCCCTGCAAGACGAACGCCTTGCAAGACGGAAAACCCGCTAGACGAAAGGGTTTTCCGTTTTGGAGGCGCTTCGCAAAACGAATTTCCCTATGGGCTTGCTTCGCAAGACGAAAATGTCTTGCGAGTTCCTGCGGGTTTTTTTCCCCTCCCCCCCCCTTTTCCTAAGCCGCTAAGCCGCTTATCAGCTGATCCACTGATAAGCCGCTTAACAGCTGATCGCTAAAAGCCGCTAAACCACTAATAGCGCTAATCCGCTAAACTGTCAATGGGCTTGCTTCGCAAGACGAAAAAACCGCTATACGAAGAGCCTCACGGAACGGATTAATTTCGTCTTGCGAGGCACCACTGTACAGTTATTCAGTCGTGTTTTGCACAAAGACTTTTAAGAATAAAACTCTGCAAGGATATTCTCATGGACTCTTTTATGCAGACAAGGGTCCGAGGACCAGGCTGAAGAGACAAAGGGAGGTCAGAACCCTTTCCTTCTTTTTTTTTCTTTTTTTTCTGCTTTTTACAAACACTGACAGTGTTGGTAAAGGTTAAAAGGCTAGTGCACCATTACTTAAGTTAACCTTCCTGTCCTCACTCTGTAACTAACGTAATTATACTCAGTTTAATCACAAACTTAATTATACCTTACTTAGCCTTTGAATGTCACTAACTCCCTAGAGCTTGATAGAGCAAAGAAATATATACCATATCCACATATGCACAAATGCATTTCTGGCTGTTATACAAGTCAGAATTGTGTGTGTGTGTACTTTATATTTAGCTAAGTAAAAGAAATAAAATGATTGCCTATATAAAGTTAGGAAAAATGCTTAATATGGGAGCTAATCTCAAGGAATACAAACTTGCTACCTGTTTCCATCTTGAGGGTAAACAGTCTCCCTACCCTCAAATAGTCACAACAGAGTGCTGCAGGCTTTCAACAAAAATAAGCAGTGAATCCAATGCAATTTTCACAACTTGTACAATATATAAAATTAGAATCTTTTGTACTGTAAATAAAAAGATGACGCTGGAAAGATAAGGGAGAATTAAAAAGGTATTTTTACACCATTACAGGTGACAACATGTAATTGACTTGTTGCTCTGTTTTGTTCAACTGTTATGCCTGTCATCAGTGACTTACAAAATTAATTAGCTTCTATTTGTGCCTCTCCTGAATGCTGTGGGAAACGAATAAGTGTAAACACATCCACACTTGACAGTACGTGTCTAATATGAACATTGCCAAGGCTCTGGACATGTAGTAGATGTGCTCCCATTATGACAGAGGTATGAATAGCCTACGAAACAGTATCTGCTATCTTTAGCCCTCTCTTTTTTTGTACATTTTGAATTATGTCTCTCCCAAGTACATATGAACTTAGGAACAATGGTTGGGATTCAAATAAATTTTATTGAAAGCAGATCCATTGAAATTAATTAGTTAAAGCTATGGTTTTCCCAGTAGTGATGTATGGAAGTGAGAGCTGGACCATAAAGAAGGCTGATCGCCGAAGAATTGATGCTTTTTTGAATTATGGTGCTGGAGGAGACTCTTGAGAGTCCCATGGACTGCAAGAAGATCAAACTTCTAAATTCTTAATGAAATCAGCCCTGAGTGCTCACTGGAAGGGCAGATCCTGAAGCTGAGGCTCCAATACTTTGGCCACCTCATGAGAAGAGAAGACTCCCTGCAAAAGACCCTGATGTTGGGAAAGATTTAGGGGGCAAGGAGAAGGTAATGACAGAGGACAAGATGGTTGGACAGTGTTCTTGAAGCTACCAACATGAGTTTGACCAAGCTGTGGGAGGCAGTGGAAGACAGGAGGTCCTGGCGTGCTCTGGTCCATGGGATCACGAAGAGTCAGACACGACTAAACAACAAAAGGGCACATATACATTTCCTTTTGTCCCGTGATTTCAAATCATGGGTTTGAGAGGGGGCATTTTTGGGTCCGTCCACTTTCCCAGGGAAAACCCACTGTTCCTGGCTGAATCAGAACAAATGCCAGCTGGGTTTTCTGCAGATTGACATTTGGTTTGATTCAGCAGTAAACAGTGGGTTTTCCCAGGGAAAGTGGCAGGACAAAATAAAAAACCTCTCAGGCTTGTCACTTGAAATCACAGAGGAAAATGGAAGAGTGGGTGGACCCAAAGTTGGGTCCATTAGTTACAATGAGTCTACTTGAGTAAACTTAGTTAATAACACCCAATGTGAAAAATTACATATGTATTTATATTTATTTGAATAATCATTTGAAAGCTACTGCTATTATTGCAACACAAATACAGGAGATTAACACAGTGTCAGAAGTAAGTCCCATTGGGCCTACTCTCCCTTGTAATTGTATTTAACATTGCAGCCCAAGTGACAAATTCTTATATCAGCATGTCCAAATTGAGAGGCTAAAGTAGGCATCCCCAACCTTTGGCCCTCCAGATGTTTTGGACTACAATTCCCATCATCTCTGACCACTGGTCCTGCTAGCTAGGGATCATGGGAGTTGTAGGCCAAAACATCTGGAGGGCCGCAGGTTGGGGATGCCTGAGCTAAAGCAACTCATGCACACAATAACTTCCATCCTTATATAGGGACTTCCCCAAATTTCACTTTGGCCAAAAGCTATTCTAAAGAGTCTCTACCCCCCCCCCCAAAAAAAATAACCTTAAGGAGCAGCTTGGAAGCTTGGGCTGGGGAATGAAAGGGTAGTAGATGATGGAACTTGTAAAATGCAAAAGTCTCTTGAGGGACCCATACATTTCAAATGTCTCATTGTATTTCACCACCCTTTGTACTGTCTTCAGCTCTAGTAACATAGTGATCCAAAGCCCTGTTCTACTAGGCAAGAGGGGAGAGTTTGGATGAAGTAGAAATATCCTTCTGTCCAGTTGTGCTGGGCTCCACCAGGGTTTTGCCGCACTGGGGTTGTAGATGTGGCAGTAGTTCCATAGGTCCCATTATCGCCTGGCCAGAGTTGAGATTGCACAATATTGTAAGTGTAGTATAAGATTGCTACTTTTTCTCATTTTACTCTTAGTAGTTTCCAATGCCACAGCAAAAAATCTAGAAAGATTTCTGCTAAAACCCAAGCCCAGATTCTTGGCTCTGAGAGTCAGGTGGTTATATTGAGGGTTGCCATATTTTGATGGTCAAAAAAGAGGCAATATCTACACTATGATAAATTGTCACAAGCTCAGCACCACCAATAGAAAGGCCTGTCTCCCATACCATCCATTGCACTAGCACATGCCCAAATACAGCAGAGATGTTCGAGTTTGCTTCGACACTTCCATATTCTGCAGTCAGCCTGTAAGGAATACATCAGGATCAGATTGTTATGTACCTGTAACAACTTTGAGCATCACATTTTCACTGGTATACATTATTCATGTTTATAGTCAGGCTTAAAACTCTCTCACATTCCCGCATTAAACTCTGAGAGGCTTATGCCACTCAAATATTTGTTTTTATTTTCATTAAATATTCAGGGAGGTGAAGCACTGCTTCTTTGGCATAATACAAAGTTTGACTATAATATATCATCTAGAAAATGTTTGTGCTCCACATTCCATTTGGCGTTTTATGGGCTTTGGACGCAACCAAGGCTAGTCATGGTGCCATTCAATCCTAATCCTTCCTGTTGAGGCCAGATGTTTCCAGAAGGGAGTCATCCTGCACAGGAAATCATATGTAGACACTGACTCCTTCAATGAGTGGAGGGAACTCTTTCACCAGCTGCAGAAGCCTCAATGTACCAATCAGAAAAAGATCCCATGCAGCTGAATCTTTCTATGAAGCTAAAATCTTCAAAATCCCTTATTCCCAAATTGTTGTGCCGACACTGACTCATTGTGGCCGTTTTTTGGGTAGTAATGGGGGAGAAATTAGTTTAGCTTGCATTTTAATGTGAACCTACCTAACTGCACTTCACAAATACACATACCAAACTACAGCTGTCCTACAAAATTCAAACTTCTCTGAATTTTGCAATGCAAAAGTGTGTACAAATGAGTGCATATTGGGGTGCATTATACTATGCAAAAATGCAGTAAATATATTATGTAAAAAGTGTACAAAAATTCATGTATATTAGGAGTACTGCACATGGATTTTTTATTTCTTTTTTAATGCACACTGACCGGGAAATGGAGTAAACTGAGTTTAAGTTTGGTAAAAAAAAAAAATAGAGAGAGAGAGAAAAAGAAACCAAATTTGACAAATCTGCCCATCCCTATTATTGGATGCATATAAACTTATCCAATTGTTTGAATATATATTTTGATAACACACTTTCTTCTCCTCCTCTTTACCTTTCACATCTGGATCATTATCAAGAAGCTTTATTTCCCTTTCTCTAGCCTCCTCTACTAGGTAGCAGTTTGTTTTATGTCTTTCTCTACTGCATACAAATTCTGTGCTCCCTCAAGCTATTCAGAGACGTAAGGATTGTACTATATTTAAGACAAATAGGGAGGGGGGCACATAGCATGATTTTCTCACATTTAAACATAAATAAAAGCAAGAGGGTTTTTTTTTAAGGCTAAATGTACAGTATCATTTCTGAAATATCGTGGATGTTGCTTTTGATTTTTCTATGCTACAGTCTTTTGTCACTTCCACTTTGTGACTGAGCTGCATTAAAGCTTCAGGGCACTTCTTTTCAAGTTCTGTGAAATCAGATTTAAGAGTCACAAAGGCATCGTGCCAGTGGGATTCTTCTGCAGTAGGCACTTTTTGATTGTCCACCGAAGACTGCCCAGCCTGCTGAACAATCAACAGAAGGTCTTCCAGCTGAGTATTTAAATCAACACAAAAGTCATATGTGAGAAAAAGCAGTGATCTAATACAGTAGAGAGACGTTAACCTTTCTATCAGTGTGCAGACCTCATCACATTTCAGTAGATATTTACTTCTGCTACTGTACTAGACTTCCAATCATTTGTACGTTAAAACATTGCTTCTTTCCAATTGGGGCTAAAAGAAGCTTCCTTAATTGAAAATAATCGGGTGACAGTAGCCATTAAAAAAAAAAACTTATGCAGCTTTTTACAGCATGGTTTTGTGAAATCTTCCAGTGCAGTTCTACGCATATCCACGCAGAAACAAACTAGGGGGCTTACACCCAAGTATGTATAAGATTGTATTCTACACACACTAATCTAGGACTAAGCACACTGACCTTAACAGGACTGAGGGTGGTATGCAACTAAGTTTTGCTCAAAGTAGACCTACAAAAATTAATGAATATTTTTAGCATAAATTTATAATAGCCAATCAAGAATAATGCATCTGATGGACTGCTTTCTGGCCCACAAAAGCATATGCCGTAACTAATCAATGAAAAATATGTTACCTTATCAGTAATGGGTACTTTTTAAATTGCTTGAAATATTTTTAATTCAGTAATTTAACTTCTTAATTGATTTACCCACACTAGGAAAAATTACAATCTTGCATTCTGGCAATATTTCATTTTAAGTTAAATAAATTATTTTTCAAGAAAATTTAGCCTGGTTTCATGTGTCTTCTGCACTTAAAAGAATCTTTTTAAAAAGGTACACAAAACTTCAGAATTTCATTTCTTTAAATTTGGGAATGGTTGAATGAGTTTGAATATTTTATTCAATATATTTTTCAAATCCCTTTCTATTCAGCCACAAAGATACTATTCAATGCCTGCAAAGGTCATTTACTATCAGGTTTATTGTATACACTAATTTTATATTGCATAATAAATCTTCAGCTGCCCTGATATGTGACAATGCTGAAGGTTCAATCAGAGGTTGGCTGTATCAATGTTTAATGTCTCTCTCAATAATAATAAAAAATAGCACACATTTTTGATGAAAATAAATGTTCTTACTTTGTGCAATCTGCTTTCAAATGATTTTTATTGCAGACTCTTAAGTATATTCCCTAAGTTACTAGTTATCCCTTGCCCGTTCCTGTCACATTTTTATTCTGGCTGGTTGGCCTAATCTAAAAGCTGTCATAGCATAGTCTAATAGTATATGTCTATACACGTCTACTCAAAAGTAAGTCCCATTGATTGCAATGGATTATCCAGGTAAGCATGTACAGGACTACAACCTATTCTATCAATCTGGAAGTGCTCAGTCCAAATCTCACTGGTGTCATTAACTCACTGGGTAGCCTTAGGCAAGTATTCATATTCCTGAGTAAATCTACTAGCAGACAGATGACTCTGCCCACTACTTGTCTCAAATGATGGGATATGTAGGTGTTTAGCAAGACAGACAGATGATCCAAACACCTACCTGGCATAGTACATTGAGGGTAATTAGAGTAATCAACTCGAACTTTAGGTGATTAATCAGTGGTTGTGTCTCTCCAAAAGCATTTTTTTATATCACACGATGAACAGCATTACCAAAGGGATCCAGTTATGTAGTTCTCCTTTTGTTGGCCATGCAGATCTTGGAGGCCACAGGATCTAGCCCACAGCCAAAGATTCATGGGACAAGAACCCTATAGCTCTTAGTCTTCAGCTTTCACCAAACGCTCACATATCAGGTGCAAATATTACCAAAGGATAACAGCCTTCAGAAATAGTTCCAGATTATTTGACTTAGATCTCCCTTGCTCAGCTCCATCCACCTGTCTTAGGAAAAGCCCTGAGCTTCTTTAACCTGAGAGAGACAAGAATATGCAGCCTTTGAAAACAATCCCGTCAGCCCTCCCTTGCATAGCTCCACCCCAATTAGAAAATGGGAACCAATTTTAATTGTTTAAGCTGCAGTTTGAAGGCACATTTGTTCATTTTTATAATCCATCGCTCTGGAGGTGCCTTAAGAAGGTTCAGATGAATAAACGTTGGTGACATGCATTTTAAAATACAACAACAACAACAATTTATTATTTATACCAGGCCCATCTGGCTGGGTTTCCCCAGCCACTCTAGGCGGCTCCCAACAGAATAGTAAAAGCACAATAAAACCTCAAACATTAAACAGGGCCAGCTTCAGATGTCTTCTAAAAGTCAGAGAGTTGTTTATTTCCTTTACATCTGATGGGAGGGTGTTTCACAGAGCGGGTGCCACTATTGAGAAGGCCTTCTGCCTGGTTCCCTGTAACCTCACTTCTCACAGTGAGGGAACCGCCAGAAGGCCCTCGGAGCTGGACCTCAGTGAATAAATGACTGATCAGAAAGCAGTTGATTAAAGCACTGCAATTATATAGTTAATAACCCTCCCAATGCTTAGTGTATAGGTTAACTGATGGACAGACTGACTAACCTGCTCATCAGCAGACACCTCCAACCAGTAATACCAAGTGATAAATTTTGAGACAATATTGCAAGGAAGGTGCTGCCTCTGGTAAGGAGGCACTGTAACAAAAATCAGATGTCCTAGGACTTCCGGAGGCGGCGCGAACGGCAATGGCTGCCCTTTCCTAGCCGGGAAGGGAAGCTCCGCCGAAAAAGGGTCTCCCGCTGCGGCGAAGCGGGGGCCCATTCTGGAAAACCACAGGCAGCAGAAGCCTGTGGTCTTGGGGTCCGGCGGGCGCCAGGAGCAGCCCCCAAAACGTTGAAGGAACCCCGTAAGGGGCTCCGGATCGCGGAGGGGGTTGCGGCGCTGTGGATCGTTCCGCAATCGGCGGAGTGAAGCCGCGTTGCTGCTGCCGGTGAGCGCTGTCCTTTCTTCCTAAACTACAGATTCGGAAAACAACAACCCGTGAGTAAACGGACTTTAAAAGTTTCGGGACTTTAAGTACTTAATTTGGCTGAAAGCGGAGTGACGAAAAATAGGAAGTCCGTCTTCCGCTGTCATTGAATCATTAAGCAAAGAGCCGGAGGAGTGGAGGCAAAGAGTGAACTTTTAATCTAACTGATCTGGACATCCGTGGAAATTATTTTTAAGCAGAATAAGGACTTTAAGTAATTGATTATATGACTTTTATGTGGACTTTGATACCTTTCTTCTATTTGGATTATAATTAAAGCAAGAATCCCAGGTGCTGGAACTGCCTGAGTAATTGAGTAGCCAGCTTGCAGGGCTGGATACTTTTGAACTTAAACTTTGAAACAATCTGAGGGAGTTTGAACTGGTTACTTTGAAGCATCTTTTGGAATACCAGCAAGCACTGTTTGAAACATTGTGACTTTTTAAACACTAACTCTGCTAAAAATTACCTTATTGAAGGCTCTCGGACATTAAATGGGATTATAATATTTTTATTGAAATTGTCTTCTTTCCTAAAGACATTTTAAGTTCCCCCTAGAGGATTTGGGATTAATAGCAGTGACATTGTTTTACTTTCCTTTTCCCGGCCTCCTGTTTGACTATTACCATCTGGGCCGCTGCTTTCTCATGGGAACAACTCAGCTTGACCTTGAATTTTAGATAACTCTGGAATGAGTGGCGCAAGAAAAAAGGGACCGAGAACCAGACAAACAACTCTAACCGCAGTCTCCCAGGCACGCAGATCATCTGTGCCTACTGTGCTTACTTTGCCTACTCTGACTTCTGAGAAAGAAGCTGCTTCTCTGCCACGGGCAGAAACTGAGGAATTCCAATTGGAAGAGATGGCCTCAGGAGAAATCAGTTCTACTTTAGAGAAAATTCTTGAAAAACTGGAATCTTTGGATAAAAAAGTGGAATCTTTGGATAAAAAAGCTGATCAGCAAACAGCTAAAATTGAACAAAATACTGAATGTTTAAATAGACTAACTGGACAAGTTGCACAAAATGTGCAAGCAATTGGAGAACTGAAGGAGACTGCAGGTGAAAATCGGAAATTGGCTGAAGATACCAGCCAAAGATTGGGAAATTTAGAGAAAGAGGTAAGACCACTCAGCAAACAAGTAGGTGAACATCAGACCTATCTTTCTATGATAGAACTACAGAATAGACAGACTAATTTAAGGATAAGGTCGATACCAGAGGTGGAAGAAGGCAACTTAGCTGAGTTCCTGACTAAAGAATTTTCCAAGTTTTGGAACCTAGAGGAAAAAGACTTTAAAATTACATCAGCCTTCAGACTTGGAAGACTTATAAAGAGAGAGAAGCCCAGAGATTGTTTAATAATACTGAGATCGAAGGAGGAAAGGGACAAGATTTTGGGTTTACATTACGGAAAGTCACTGGACATTCTGGACAGAAGAATCGAAATTTTTAAGGATATTCCTAAACAACTGTTGGACCTTAGATCTGATTATTTGGAACTAACAAGATTGTTAAGGAGCAACACGATTATCTTCAGGTGGGATTTTCCTCAAGGATTATCTTTTACTTTTAGAGGGAAGAAGATTAAAATCAGATCACTGGAAGATAGAGACAAATTTCTGACTGCGCACGGAGAGGACCTTCAAAAAGGACTGGAACTACCCTCGGGGCCTGTAGTACCAGAGGTGCCCGCACCCTCGGATTCTGAAGACCCAGCGAACAAGGTACTACCCCTAGAAAAATAACCAGACTTATCCAGGATGTCTCTGCAACTTTTGAGCTGGAATATAAATGGCTGTAACATTCCGGAAAAAAGAAGGAAAATTTTTCATATATTGAAAAAGGAACAATTGGACATTATTTGCTTACAAGAAACACATGTGACTAGGCTCCACCGGAAAGTACTAATAAATAAAAGACTTGGTCAGGAATTTATATCTTCAGACAAAGTAAAGAAGAGAGGCGTGGTGATATATGCAAAAGAGAGCCTGTCACCTAAATTCTTATTTAAAGATGAATATGGAAGAATTTTGGCAATTGAAATACAACATCAAGGAGAAAAGATTCTGATATTAGGAATTTATGCACCAAATGAAGGGAAGTCGGAATTTTTCAAGAAGTTGCATGAGACTATGCTGGAATATCTGGATTATGACAACATCATCATGATGGGAGACATGAACGGGGTCGTATCAACTAACATGGATAAGTCACAAAGCCAGAATGTCACTAAAGATGGCAGACTACCAAAGACCTTTTTTGAACTGACTGACAATATGGACTGGATTGACATTTGGAGAACGAAGAATCCCTTGGGAAAAGAAGGAACATTCTTCTCTGAAGCTCAGCTGACCTGGACAAGAATCGACCAAATATGGATAACTAGAGGTCTGGCACCGAAGGTCAGAAAGGTGGAAATCTGCCCAAAAACCTGCTCCGACCATA
This sequence comes from Podarcis cretensis, assembly GCF_951804945.1. Classification (NCBI taxonomy): domain Eukaryota; kingdom Metazoa; phylum Chordata; class Lepidosauria; order Squamata; family Lacertidae; genus Podarcis; species Podarcis cretensis. The sequence goes on along the minus strand of NC_137176.1, from coordinate 62,523,206 downwards.
ACGCACTGAAAATGGATATGATACTATTACCAACTGGTTCCTTTAGATGGAAGATGAATGACAATCTGTTTAGAGATCAGGAGATTACTAAGAAGGCCCAGAAAGCATTGAAGGATTACTTTGAGATAAATATGAACACTGCGGTGGAAAAAAGAATTATTTGGGATGCAAGTAAAGCTGTGATGAGGGGGTTCTTGATACAACAGAATGCGGCAAGGAAGAGGATACAAAATGACAGAAAAGATAAGATTTTGGAGAAAATAAAAGAATTAGAGAAGAAGTTAAGATCAAACCCGAAGTCCCTGCCGATCTTGAGAGAAATCAAACTCTATCAAGCACAGTATTCTAAACTGATAAATCAGGAAATAGAGTGGAAGATTAAATTAATGAAACAAAAAACTTTTGAATCGGCAAACAAATGTGGGAAACTGCTAGCTTGGCAGTTGAAGAAGAGACAAAAATTGAATACAGTTACAAATTTGGAAACTGAAGGAAGAAATATTCAGAACCCCACGGAGATTAGAAAGTGTTTCCAGAAATACTTCAAAAAATTATATACCCAAGGGCCGCAGAATGAGGACGAGATAAAACAATTTTTGGAGAAAAATGGACTTAAAAGGTTGTCACAAGAAAATAGATCTCTCCTGAACAGTAAAATAACATGTCAAGAAATTGAACAAGCCATTCAAAACATGAAACCGGGCAAATCTCCAGGGCCAGACGGGCTAACCTCCAAGTATTATAAGATATTAAAAGACCATTTGATTCAACCACTGATGGAGGTTAGCAATGAAATTATGGAGGGGAGGAGGGCGCCGGAATCGTGGAAGGAAGCTTTCATCACATTGATACCAAAATCGGAAGCTGAAAAGACGCAACTTAAGAACTACCGTCCCATCTCCCTTTTAAATGTGGATTACAAAATTTTTGCAGATGTTTTGGCAAGTAGATTAAAAAAAGTTCTAAATGAAGTAATTCATAAAGACCAGGCAGGCTTTCTCCCAGGTAGACACATGTTTGCTAATACAAGGAACATTATTGACATTTTGGAACTTTTGCAAACTGATATAAATACAAAAGCAGTGTTAATCTTTATAGATGCAGAGAAGGCCTTTGATAATATCTCTTGGAAATTTATGAAGGGAAATTTAAAAGAAATGGGAGTGGGTCGGGGTTTTGAGAATGGGATTGATGCAATATATTCAGAACAAAAGGCTAAATTGATAGTAAACAATGTGGTTACTGAAGAGTTTAAAATTGAAAAAGGAACACGACAAGGCTGCCCGATTTCCCCTTTGTTATTTATATCAGTTCTGGAGGTGCTCTTGAATATGATTAGAGGGGACCGGTTGGTGGAAGGGATTCAGGTCGGAGCGAAACAATATAAACTTAAAGCTTTTGCAGATGACCTAGTTTTGACCCTGCAGGAGCCAGAATCTAGTACAAAAAGAGTATTACAACTGATCCAAGATTTTGGTCGGGTGGCAGGATTTAAACTAAATAAACAGAAAACTAAGGTGTTGGGGGAAAATCTGACAGATGCAGAGTCGGAACAGTTTCAGAGAGAAACGGAACTAACTGTGGTTAAAAAAGTAAAGTACCTAGGGGTAAACATAACAGCAAAAAATCTGAGTCTATTTAAGGATAATTACGAAAAATGTTGGTCTGAAATTAAGAGAGATTTGGATAGTTGGACAAAATTGAAGCTTTCTCTGTTAGGCCGAATCGCTGCTGTTAAGATGAATGTATTGCCAAAGATGTTGTTTTTGTTTCAAACATTGCAGATTGTGGACAAGACAGAGTGCTTCCGGAAGTGGCAGAGAGATATATCTAGATTTGTCTGGCAGGGCAAAAAGCCCAGAATTAAGTTTAAGATACTAACTGATGCGAAAGAAAGAGGGGGCTTTGCCCTGCCAGACCTAAAGTTGTATTATGAAGCCGCAGCCTTTTGCTGGCTAAAAGACTGGCTACTTCTCGAAGACACTGACGTATTGGATTTGGAAGGGTTTAACAATGCCTTTGGTTGGCATGCATATCTATGGTACGATAAGGTTAAGATTAATAAGGTCTTTAAGAACCATATTGTCAGGAAAGCAGTTTTTAAAGTCTGGACAAAATACAAAGACTTACTGGAAAATAAAACCCCGAGGTGGCTTTCACCTCTGGAAGCTAAGGCCCGAAAAAGACCCAATATGGAGGCCAACTGGCCAAAATATTGGGAAATATTAGAAAAAGACGGAGACAATTGGAAATTGCAGAGTTTGGAGAAAATGAAGGATAAAGTGCGAGACTGGTTACATTACGCTCAGATTAAAGAAGTTTTTAAAAATGACAAAAAGGTAGGGTTCCAGGTGGAGAAATCGAAGTTGGAAACAGAATTGCTAGAACCAAAAACTAAGGTATTATCAAGAATGTATAACTTGCTGCTGAAATGGAATACACAAGACGAAATGGTTAAATCGGTTATGATAAAGTGGGCTCAGGATATTGGGCATAATATTATGTTCGAGGACTGGGAAAGGTTGTGGACCACCGGGCTGAACTTCACTGCATGTAGTGCTTTGAAGGAAAATGTAATGAAAATGATATATAGATGGTACATGACCCCAGTTAAACTTGCCAAAATATACCATTTGTCTGATAATAAATGTTGGAAATGTAAAGAACACGAAGGAACATTCTTTCACCTCTGGTGGACTTGCCCTAGAGTGAAGGCCTTCTGGGAAATGATTTATAATGAGTTGAAAAAGGTATTTAAGTATACCTTTACTAAGAAACCAGAGGCCTTCCTTCTGGGCATTGTCGGCCAGAAGGTGTTAAAGAAGGACCAAACATTTTTTATGTATGCAACAACGGCAGCAAGGATACTCATTGCCAAGAGTTGGAAAACTCAAGATCTACCCACACTGGAAGAGTGGCAGATGCAGCTGATGGACTATATGCAACTGGCCGAGATGACTGGCAGGATTCGAGACCTGGGAGAAGAGAGGGTTGAAGAAGACTGGAAGAAATTCAAGATTTATCTACAAAAGTATTGTAATTTGGTTGAAGGCTAAGAAGGATGCTAGATCATAAATAATTGCCTACCACTGAATTAGATTTGAAATTGACGATAAGTGAGATTGAGGGAAATATAAAATTTGTGGAGAATAGATTAAATTAACTGAACAAAATTTAAGAATATAAACAAGATGATAAATTGCTGGAAAAATTTATAACGATGTAAGTGGGAGTGGGAGACGTGAGGGAGTCCAAAGAAGTTCTGAAAAATGTGTTATGATTTATGTTATATTGTTTATTATTTTTGCATTTTGTACTTTAAAAAATCTTAATAAATATTTATATTAAAAAAAAAAAAATAGCAGGTACCGGAGGGGAATACAATCTTCCAGATAGTTCAAGGTGCTGGTCCTAACACACAAGTCCTTATGCAGCTCAGGACCAGGTTACTTGAGAGTTATTTCTTACCCACACATTAGATCACTGTAGTCTGCAAGAGATTCTTTTGCAAGTTTCAAAGATCTCAAAAGCCTCAACTCAGAGCAAGGCTTTTAGAACGGCTATCCTTGGTCTGTGGAATAGGGTACTTTTCGAGGTAACAAGAGATACCTGCTATCTGCACATTCTGAAAATGACTGAATACAACTCTGTACTTTCTCAGTTGGATAAATGGATCTTTACCAGAAAAAAAAAAAAATCAGATGTCCTAGTCCAGTAAGAACCACCACCTAGGGTGAAACATAAATTGCTTCAGGTGTTCCCATAATGGTTTGGGATCTGTCATGAGAAAAGTAGGCAATCTAGACACTCTTTTACAAGCCAGATAAGAAACAAGGCTCACCTATGATCGGAAGCATAGTATCTAGACTGAAAAAGATACAATGACGGATTTTGTGCAAGGAAAATATGAACTGAGGGGGGAAAGGAAGATATATCAATGCATTTTGAAAATGCTTGTATACTGGCAAAATACTCTGAGAAGCATCACTTAGGACAATGGTCCTTTAAAATACTTTAATGAAACAGCAGTAGTAATATGTAGTAAGTCATTATTTTTACAAATGGTTAAATCTTGCATAATTTACCTAAAATTCCACTGTTGATTCATACCACAGTTTTCAGTTTAAGGCCATTTGATTCAATAGTACATATATTATTTTCAGAGGCTGAGAGCTTAAAGGGGATATAATAACATTAGAGACTATCATTTCACATTTCTTGCAACATATATAAGTTTATTTTGCTATTGTCCAGGAAATACTTGACAAATATTTAATAAGATAGTCCTTCATAGCCCTATATTTTTAAATTTGCCTGTAACATCAATGCTGAGATATTGTCTAATAAAGCCACATCTTTATATTTATCCAAATCACATTATATACAGCAGAATCTGAAAATATGTTGTAATGTATTCTAAATCCAGAAAATTTATGCTATTGATGGCTTAAATGAGGAAACACAAGCACCATTTTCTTTTATTTTTTGGTAGAAGTTAGAAAGAACTAACTCTTGCTTAAACCTTATTGCTTTTAGTCAAAGGTTTTAACAAGTAAAATTGTGCTTTAATTAGCACTGTACACTCTATGGAATGACTGGTTTAAACTGCCTTTTTTACTATGTCATAAAAGGTAAAGGTAAAGGTACCCCTGCCCGTACGGGCCAGTCTTGACAGACTCTGGGGTTGTGCGCCCATCTCACTTAAGAGGCCAGGGGCCAGCGCTGTCCGGAGACACTTCCGGGTCACGTGGCCAGCCAGAGCCAGAGCCGCACACGGAAACGCCGTTTACCTTCCCGCTGGTAAGCGGTCCCTATTTATCTACTTGCACCCGGAGGTGCTTTCGAACTGCTAGGTTGGCAGGCGCTGGGACCGAGCAGCGGGAGCGCACCCCGCCGCAGGGATTCGAACTGCCGACCTTTCGATCGGCAAGTCCTAGGCGCTGAGGCTTTAACCCACAGCGCCACCTGCGTCCCTTTACTATGTCATATTTTCAACAAAATAATATGCAACCAAGTATTCCAAGAGCGCTAGTGAGACTGAAAGTGACAGGATTCCTGCACTGCCAGCGGGTGGACTAGATGACCCTCAGGGTTATAGAACTCTACAATTCTATGAAATAAGAGCAAGAAAAAGAACACACAGTGTAAAGCATTCACATGCCATTTTAGATACTGACCAAATAATCCAATACAAACCATTTGAAGCCAAGAACTTCAGAAACAAACTTTCCTAGACCTCTGCTACTGTATAAACTTTACAAACACAAATTGTATCTGTGCATTGCTTCCAAGAAAATAATTCATTATTTTTCCACGGCTTACTTAAAAACAAAACAAAAAAACTTAACATTTTGATTTTGCTGACTGTCTCTTTTTAGTAATGACAAGCCTAGAGGACAACTGCCTCTGCTGAGAGACGTCACAATTCCTTCATCATTCTCTAGCGTATATGACCATTTATTTCAGAGCATAATTTATGGGTACATAAAGAAACTGCATGATGGTCACAACTCTCAGGTTCACATTTGCTACCCAAAGTTTCCCTCAGTTTGTTGGCTTGGATTTCATTATGTACCCATGAATGGAAGGACACCTTCTGTACACAGATCAGGGGCAGACTTTGGTCTTTCGGATTTCAGTGGTGCACTGTGTGAGGCCACCCACTGCCTCTCGCCTTCCATTTTGCTCAATTCACTACATTGTTATTGTGAGGCGGAACCAGTCTTGCTACCCTAAATTCACTTCTGCTTGGATAGGACTGAAATTCAGGAGAGGATCCCCATACACTACCAATCATGTTCCCCATCCCTCTGGAGCAGATTTTCAGATGACACAAGGGGCTGCAGAAGGGAAAGGAAGTTGGTGGAAGTCACTTCCCCTCTTCCACTGAACTCCAATTGGGAGACTTTTCTACTGGTGGATGCCTAATTAGGGTTCAAACCATTGTAGGCTCCACCTAACTATCTTAGGTGGTTTGTTTGTCATTGTTTTGTTTGTTTAAACTATTTATTTCCTGGTGGTCTTTTTCCAATGAACATAGAATAATAGAGAAGCACAACTGGCAGATCCCTTGTCTTGACCCCATGATACCCTTCTAACATCTGAATAAGACAGGCATAGCAAACTTGGCCCTCCATATGTTTTGGGACTACAACTCTCATGATCCCTAGCTAACAGGACCAGTGGTCAGGGATGATGGGAATTGTAGTCCCAAACATCTGGAGGTCTGAGTTTGCCTGTGCCTGGAATGAGAGGATCACATGGTATGGTAAAATAAGTGCTTTTTTTCTAGAAAAAGAGGTGCCAGAACTCACCATGAGTGCCTCCCTTGTTCTCTTATAATGGCAATGGTGCCCACCTGAGAGGTTCCAGAACTGAGTTCTGATGAGTTTCAGCTGGAAAAAAAAAAGCCCTGGGCACAACACCTAAACACCATGGAAGGAAACAGGAAGCATGCTTATTCAGAAGTAGGGCCCACTGGGTTCCACTGGGTTCATTCCAGTGAATAGCACTGCTGTCTTAAATTACTGACATTACCCTAGATAGAGCCTCCTTCATCATCCCTGCCCCCCATCCCAGCCCTAATTCATAGAACTGCCTTTATGTTGATTCAGACTGGGTCCTTTTCGGAAGATACTTCTGTTGGTGGGCTTTCCGCACAAGATTATTCAGAAATGCACATAGACATATTTTTTGTTTAAATGGAGAGCAATAAACTTTGAGGGAGAAAAAAAAGTGTCAGGGTGAAAGAAAGAAAAAACTGAAGAACAGTCCCCTCCTCCACATTATGGGTAGGAAAGCAAACAACTTTACAATGTTATTGCGATGCAATCACTTCAAATAAAAGAACACAGGCAATACCTAGATGTGCTAATCTGAAAATTGGTGCCAATAGAGGCCTCCCACCTGGGGGTAAAATGGGTGAGGGGGTGTTTAGTTAGTTAGTTTAGTTTATTAAATATGTTTATTGTTTCACCTAACCCAAAGGATTCCCAAAGCAATTTACAAGAAAAGTAAAATGCAAAGTTACACAATGAAATATCAATAAAGCAATACAAATATATGAAAAGTGTTCATCCAAATTCACCTGAAACACAAAATACTGTATCTATCCCCACCCATTATTTTCCCCAGGACCAAGATGAGGAAAGAAAACGTGATGCCTTAGTTTCCTCACATACTGTGCTCCTGATGACAAAATGATGGGCATTTGCCACAAATTTTCTTTCATTTTACTGACATGATTGTCAGTGACAACATTAGCACCATGTCTACTTGGGCCCCTAAAATTCTTAAGAAGGCAAATTCCACAACCTGGGAATGTGGCAAATACATGAAGATGCAGGCTTCTGTACAGGTATTCCTAACCTGATGGGGAACTTTGCGAATGGGATGCTATCTTGTGCTTGGCCCATTTCTTGATCCAACAGTTGAGGTTGTTTTCAACAATATCATCCAGCAACAGCAGCAGCAATTTGTTGTTGTAATGGGTCAAATCCCTGCCCTGTTTGTCTAAGGACTTTAGAACTAAGATACAAAGCAGGAAAGTCAGTGATATCTCACCTGTTAATCTTATATTTCCTACCTTGAAATGCAAATGCAATAATCATACATACACACACATTCAGAAGTAATGAAAATTCAATAAAATGCTTGCATACAGCTGTTCCAAACTAATTTTATAGGTGCATTTGCTCTTTGGCAGGGGTAGGCTAACTAAGGCGTGGGGGCCGGATCCGGCCCAATCGCCTTCTAAATCTGGTCCACGGACGGTCCGGGAATCAGTGTGTTTTTACATGAGTAGAATGTGTCCTTTTATTTAAAACACATTTCTGGGTTATTTGTGGGTCATAGGAATTTGTTCATTCCCCCCCAAATATAGTCTGGCCCCCTACAAGGTCTGAGGGACAGTGATCCGGCCCCCTGCTGAAAAAGTTTGCTGAGTTCTTTAGCGTTCTTTGGAGTTCTGCTGATTTTGCACTGCTCTCATTTCCATTTTTTATTTTATTTTTTGCCTGTAGTCTTTCATGATCACTTTTCTCTCAAGTTGCTTCAAGACCACTTTCAGCCAACGTTGTATTGATCTTTGGGGCAAAAAAGAACATCCAAGAAACCCTCATGCAGTCTCACAGCTGGCCTTTTACCCAGAAAAGGAAAAGAACCAATTATGATTGTCCATGAGAGGAACACAGTCTCCATTTTACTTTACTCAGAAAACTACTCGAAAGATGATGGGTCACTATGACATATGAGGAAAGCAACCTGGGACAAATGCAGATGACCTAGCACCTCTACAAAAGTGATGAATAATGGCAAGAATGGCAAAATACAGGCTGGGGATAGTCAACAATGTACTCGGCAGATGTTAATGCCAATCCCATCTATCGCAGCCAGCATGGTCAATGGTCAAGGATTACAAAAGCTGTAGTCCAACAACATCTGGAGAGAACCACATTGGCAACCCCTACTTTATACCTACATCTGATGGCCAGTGGTTAGAGGTGGTGATAGGTGCAGAATCATAGAACGGGTTGAAAGGGACCCCAAGGGTCATGTAGTCCAACCCACTACAAAATTTAGGAATCACAACTAGAGCATGCATGACAGATAGCCTTCCAACCGCTCCTGGGAATCTGTTCCACTATTGAACTCCGCAACATTTAAATTTTTATTTATTTGTTTGTTTACTGTATTTCTTTACTGCCATTTCATAAATTAGCAGGGCAGTGCCAAAAATATAAAATATAATTTAAAAATTAATAATAATTTAAAATTACAGATAACCTCAAAGTGACTGGCTAATCAAAACAGCAAACTGTCAGCACAAAACATACCTGTTTGTTTGTTTATATTTATATTTTTGAGTGCCACAGGTTAGCCACTGCTACTTTTATGACAAGACTCTGAATACCAATTGGATGTGAAGAACAGCAGGCAAAGGCTGCCGCCCTCATGGCCTGCTTAGATCCAGAACAAAGTTTTAAAACGGTTTCCCACTTGTTATTCTCATCTATTAATATTTAATCCATTGTAATAGTGTTAAATAGAGTGTTAAATTACTTTTGCTGTTTGCATTTCTGTGTTGGGTACTGCGCTCCTCAATTTCCTCCAATTGACATTTGCTGGCAGTCTTCTAAATTATATTTTAGAATAATATTTCAGCTGGGAAAAGGCAGATCCTGGCACATGTTTGGGCATATCCTATTCCTCAGCCTAACACTGTAGCATTAAGGGAATTGTTTTGATTTTCTCCCTTTTCAATGTTAGACTTTTCCAGCAACTGGGTTTCAAAGACCTCAAATGTAGTTTTAACTGACTGCCATGGCAATGTGCCAAAGGAGCATAGGCTGCAATGCACATGCTCAACTATACCCTTACACATGATTGGCCACTTTTCATTTTGTACGTATAGGCAGCCCTGTGCGGGCAGCATTGCCTCCACCACCTAAGATTTAGTTCATCAGAACATGCACACAACCATGGATGACAGCCGCCAACAACTACAGTTCAAGTATCTATTCCTTGATAGAGTTCAAGACTTTAACTTTAATTTTAATATTTTTCCTGATGGCTGTCGTACAAAGGCCATCAGCCTTTTGGGGTCACTGGGCATATCTGGAAGGCTGAAAAAGTGCTGTGGGCACCAGTCACAAAATGGTTGCCATAGCAAAACGATTGCTGCATGTAAAACAGCATAAAAAGAGACAGAAGCACAAAATGGTGTGGAAATGCACCCCCCAACAACTAGGAAACAGACTAACCTTCCAAGGTATCACCTAACTTAGGAGGAATTCGTCTTTGAACCTTACTTTTAGAAGACATCTGAAGGCAGCCCTGTTTAGGGAAGCTTTTAATGTTTAACAGACTATTGTATTTTGATATTTTGTTGGAAGCCGCCCAGAGTGGATGGGGAAGCCCGGCCAGATGGGGGGGATAAATAAATTATTATTATTATTATTATTATTATTATTATTATTATTATTATTCCCAGGGGGTGTGACGTGCCATTAGTTCTGTTCCTGAGAAGGAATGGTTTTATTCACCTGCATAGTTACATAATATAAAATCATCTGGATATCCAACCACTACAGTATTGTGAAAACACACCTGAGAACAGAATGACAGAATGACAAGGTAAACAATTGCAGATGAACTAGCTTGAGATGTTTGCTCCCTACAATCAAGATAGATAGAAAGATAGACAAAGTTAGTCTGGGTATGCCAGATTTTGCTGTATACTCTGGCTTCTCTTCCAGGCTTCATAAAGATGACCACAAGAAATACTGTAATCATATCCCCAGAGTGTGATATGCCTTTAATGTATTATAGTTAAGGTTATGTAGTGCCCCAGTTTAGAATACCCCAGATTTTACTACATCATTTATCAGAGAAATGGACATATCAGAAGTAGGTCTAGGACAAGTGGAATTTGAATAGACTAAGAATCCGACTACAAAGAAACATCTACTGCACCTTGGAACGTGCTGAAACAATGTTTATGGAAACAACACCAAAGTGACTACCTTGGGATTATTTTATTTCCTTGATCAGCCAAAAAACCCGTCTTTATTTGTAAAATAAAGATCTGATTTCCAGCATATTTTATCTCCTTATTACTCACAAATATGACATAGCAGTGCTTTCCCTGCCATTACAAAACAACAACAACAATAAGTACCTTCTGTTGAACTAACTACACAGCTGGTAAATACTGTTATGCACTTCCCACTTTCTGATCCTGCACAACTTTCTTTGTATGAAAGAGAACTGAAACCCAATAGTGTTTTTTGTAATATTTGATTATTTGCAAATATGAAAGCACTATATAGTGGAAGCAAATGCACTCTTACTAGCAGACAGCACAACTTGCTAACCCTGAAGAAGTTCCCCAGAGAGGAAAACTGCACTCCAGTTTTCACTAAACTCTTTGCTCTCTTCTAACCCCCCACCCAGTCATTCTCTCTAAATTCAAACTGTCTCCAAAGTGCTACTCTGCTGCCTGCTGCTAGCTGGAGGTTGTGACCTTTCCAAATGCTGCTGGGTATTGCAATGCAAAAGGTGGGAAGACATTCCCATTGCCTGGGAAATCATCTCTTGTCATTTGCACCCTTTGATGAAATTTCAGCTGATCATTCTGGGCTATGAGGAAACCACCAACCTTTCAAAGAATAAGCAACCAGGATCCATAATCATGCCAACCCTTCTGGCAGCTACTCTCTGTGAATGCCAATGTTCACAACCAATACTTCTTTGGCATGAGCCAAGTTATAGGCTTGCTATATTGCTACAGTGGTACCTCTGGTTATGTACTTAATTCATTCCGGAGGTCCGTTCTTAACCTGAAACTGTTCTTAACCTGAGATACCACTTTAGCTAATGGGGCCTCCCGCTGCCACCGCTCCACCGCCGCACAATTTCTGTTCTCATCCTGAGGTAAAGTTCTTAATCCGAGGTACTACTTCCAGGTTAGCAGAGTCTGTAACCCAAAGTGTTTGTAACCTGAAGCGTATGTAACCCGAGGTACCACTGTATCTCCTTATGCTTGAAGTATTTGGATTCATACTTCTGTATGAGAAGCACCTTCCATGATAACTACTGCTAAATGCACTTGTCTAGAGTTATTTGTAGGCTAAGAAATCTTCAGCATTGAAATCCAGCTGGTTCTAAACATATTTTCAACAGTACTGGTAGGATACTGAACATAAGAATCTTAAGCCCTGGTGCAGCAACACCTGTGCAGCAGCCATGATAAAAAGGCATGCAAATTTGTGTTTGATGCAGTGAAAACTAAGATGCCAGTGTAATAGAAACATTTCAAGCTTTAATGTTCCATTCTGTTATTGCATAAAGCAATCAGGCATCATTAAATTGCAAGGCCTTAAACAGAAGACAGATAGCCAAGCCAAGAAGTGTGAAGAAAGCACATAGATTAATGTGTTCACCTGGAAATCAAGCTTCATCCATTTGGTGGAGAGGTAATGGCTCGGTTCACAGCAAACTTTGGTAAATATTTTTTTTAATGTACATATATTTAACAATGCAGAATGCAGGTACTGGTAGGGTTGGGACCCATACCCAATCTACTGCAAAGAGTTCCAAGGTGATAGACAGCATCTTAAAAAGCAGAGACATCACCTTGCCAACAAAGGTCCATATAGTTAAAACTATGGTTTTCCCAGTAGTGATGTATGGAAGTGAGAGCTGGACCATAAAGAAGGCTGATTGCCGAAGAATTTATGCTCTTGAATTATGGTGCTGGAGGAGACTCTTGAGAGTCCTATGGACTGCAAGAAGATCAAACCTCTCCATTCTTAAGGAAATCAGCCCTGAGTGCTCACTGAAAGGACAGGTCCTGAAGCTGAGTCTCCAATACTTTGGCCACCTCATGAGAAGAGAAGACTCCCTGGAGAAGACCCTGATGTTGGGAAAGATTGAGGGCACCAGGAGAAGGGGACAACAGAGGATGAGATGAAGCTATCAGCATGAGTTTGACTAAACTGCGGGAGGCAGTGGAAGACAGGAGTGCCTGACGTGCTCTGGTCCATGGGGTCACGAAGAGTCGGACACGACTAAGCGACCAAACAACAACAATTGTTACCACATTTGCTCAAACACATCTACAAATAATTATCATGTTCAGGGGGAAGAGCTGCTCTGAAACATGAATTACTGAAAGGAAATTCAACTCAAATGCGCTAATGGGAATTATTTCGCAATGCACCTATGGTTCTGTTCTGTCAGAGGACAGGCTGGTAGACCCATCCCAGACACTAGAATGTTTTCCAAATTATACAAAGAGATGTTTACCTTCAGAAGGTAATGGAATGCCCTTGTAAGGGGACTCCAGACAGAAACAGTGAAAATATCACAGCTTTTCCACAAATGGGGTCTTATGGCAATGTAATGGTTAACCATTGAAGGCTGTCCCAGATACAATAGAGAGAAAAAAGATATGAAAAGTGAGAAGACTGCTAGACATGGAGGCAGCATGGTGGATTGTTTCGGCTTCTGGATAAGATGCAGAGGAGGCTGATTGCAGTAGGAATTGAAAGCTTATGCTACCTGCAAGACACAGCAAAGGAATCTTTAGTATCCAGGAAAAAGAGAAGAGGTTTCCCCTCACAATAAGGCTTTACTAGGAAGAATCTATTGCAAGTGGAAGTGGAGAAAAAGAGCACTCAAAGCCAGAACTCTCAGAGCAGTCAGGTTGAGTTCATCCTTATCTGCTGGAATCACATGGAGTTCAGAGGTCCAAGACCTGGGAGTTCCAAAAGCTAATCAGTCAGAGTGTCTGTCAATAAGGCTGCTTCTGAAATCACACCACTGGTGTGACTTTGTAGGGTCTTTCCAGGAATCTCACTGGAGATTCTAATTATTGTCTTAAAAACAAAAGTTGTAGAAGCATAGGGTGATCTTGTAAAGGTGATTTCCAATTGCACCAAAGATTACCCTTATTCCTTCTCTACGAGAGGCTTTTGGTAGAGTTTAAAGTTCTTCTTATATAGGGCATTCAAAAGCTCAAGGTTTACTATATCAAATCAATAGCTGATATAGTATTATATGATTAGATTAGGACACTAACCTAATTCATGAATTTCCTGGAAGATGTAAATAAAATGTTTATGCAGAGTATATTACAAAACATTTCCTGGATTTTACCTTTAATGCTGCCTGCTCACAAAAACAGTTAATTAAATTTTAATCCCCAGCATTATTTTGACCACATGATCAAACATTCCTACTGATGATATTATTAGTCCAAGTTCATACAACAACCAATTATGCTGTAGGTGGTATCCCTGAACACAGTTAGACTGCTTAAATCTCATCAAAGTAAATGAGACTGAAGTGGCAAGACAGCATACGAGATAGCAGCCTTAGATTGCAACAACCACATGCAAATTAATCAAAATTAAAAACAAAGCAAATTAAGAATGAACTGTGGGTTCATTGTGTTAAACTTATGAGACTAAAAACAAACAAACCCACAACACATATGAACATGGCAGCTCAAAATGTATTGCTATTTTTTTTTCCAAGGAGTCACTGAGCATATAAGCAAAGTTTTTCTTTCACCAGAGTCGCAGTCAATAGTAGAACTAATTGAAAACCTATAAATTTAGTACAGAGCAGCATGTAGTCTCTATCTTACTCTGCCTATACATCAATAGGTCATTCTCAGTTAATTAAGTGAAGGCGTAATCAGCTTAATTTATGTAGTCCAGGGCAGTTAATGATATCTTAGTACAGTACCTGACGTTTGGCCTGCCCATATAACTTGCAGGATGTTCCCAGTCCATTCTGCTGCTCTTCGACTTTAGCTCCTAATTTTTCACACACAGCTTCTTGTCGGGCTGTTCATTCTGAAACCAGTAAATCAAATGCTGCCAAAGCTGAAGGTAAAAGGAAGCCTAATTAAATTAAAAATCTACAATACTGACCTCACATTTCATTCTTTTTATGCATACTCCTTAAAACAAAATAATATCCTGCTATAGCACATTTAACTAACAGCACTGCAGACATTTAGCATGCTATGCCAAAGAAATCTAGGACAAATGTTGAAATGAGATTGGGAAGTCCAACAGTTTTCAGCAACCACATCCTGAAAGGTGGCTGCAAAAACACAGGTCAGAATGATGTAGAATATTCTTGTTAGCGTAGTTTAATCCCAGCCATTTAAAATGAACGACCTGGATAAGAAGAACATCCTTTTTCCATTGCAGCAGAAAACCCTTCCTTCTTGCTGTCTCCATAGCTTGTCTTCGCTTCTCTGAAGCTGCAAGTTTACACACAAAGACAAACCACAATGTCAACCAATTGGACCTCACTTAAGGAACCGAGGAGATCGATTCGCAAAGCAAAGGATGAACAGGACCCCATTTCTGAAGTACGTTGCTCAAACTGCTCTTTCATTAAAAGATGCTCTCTCTTATTGATTTTGGCTTAAGTAATGAGAAAGCTTATCCAAAAATCTTTAGCATTTGGGCTCAAGTTAAGGAAATCAATACAGTCATTTCCCATTTGAACTGCATATGTGAGTTTTATGTACGAGAGATGAGACAAAGCCCAAATCGGATAAATCGATAGCATTGTCAATAGAACATGAAGCTGACAAATGGCGTTTTTAAGCAATTAAAGTGAGCTGTAAACATACAGAGGTTAATCAATTGCAATGTTTGGCTATTAACAGTTTTTAATTCCTATAAATATTATATACCATAGTGAATCCTGGTAAATAGTGTAAGAAAGCTTTACACTATAACTCAACAGATCATTGAAGAAGAGTAGAGTGCAGGTCTGAACTGCATCTGATTTATCCTATATTTTCTGTAAGGGGGGGAGATTATGTGTTCTTTTTAACGTAAATATAAAGGTCACACATTACAAAAGAGCAAAATTCAGGACATCATCACACAAAGAAAGCATATGCAGAATGAAAGAATGCTACTTGACAAGCCCTTAACCCACAATTTCCCAAGCTTCAGTCCTGCCAAACCATCCTAAACATAGCAATTAGTCCCATTGATGTGAACTCCTTTAGGATAGCAGCCTAATGCAGCTATTCCAATCATATCAACAGAAGCGAAAGGAAAGGGATCCTGTGTTAGTTGTCACTGCCCACCTCTCCACTAGCAGGAAGCCAAAGTTTGGAGAGGGTACACCCCTCTCCAGTTCAATTTGTACTTAAGCCAAAAAAAAAGAATCAACTTAACAGAACAGGAAGAAAGAGGAACATAGCTTGTTAGGAGAAACAAGCTTATCCCAAGAGGCCCTAATGACCCTTGTATGGTAGCCCATGTATAGAAAAGAAGAAAACCCTGGTATGAACTGAAGAGTAAGAGAAGGAAGAACATGGAGAGAAGAAAGCAGAGGCCCCTGAACATTGGTGGGGGGAGGGTACCTCAAGCCCCTGGACGACCCACAGCTCTCTGTGTCTGATAACCTCCCCAAAAAGAATTGGGAGGAATTGTCTTTCCCTTCTTAATCTGGGGAAAGTTCACCTTCTTCAATATCTGATCAGATGGAGTGGATGGATGTAGGCCTGGAGGTTGGGGGAGGGGTGAAAGCATGAGGTGCCCTTGGAGCTGGCAACCCTCAGAGAGGTGAGGGTCTTAGCTTCCCTGGGGGGCCCTCTGTCAGAACCCCTTTCTTTGCTGCTCAGCACCCTGTACCTTTTGTGCAGGTGACTCTGCCTCCTCCAGTCATATGAGGGGATGAGAAGCCACTGGGTGGTGATGAGGAGAAGGAGGCATGGAGGGGGAAGGAGAGGACCATGGCACAAAGCAGGTAAGAGCACCCCCAGCCACATTTGTCTTATTTGGGCCACGAAATGCATCACCAACCCACACACACCACCTTCTCTGAATTAATTCAAAAGTTACCAATGGTTGTTGGGTTGATTGACAATTATCAGAGATTGATGGACCAGAATCCTTTTTGTAAGGCTCCCCCCCTGCCC
Organism: Podarcis cretensis; assembly: GCF_951804945.1. Taxonomy (NCBI): domain Eukaryota; kingdom Metazoa; phylum Chordata; class Lepidosauria; order Squamata; family Lacertidae; genus Podarcis; species Podarcis cretensis. The sequence goes on along the minus strand of NC_137176.1, from coordinate 62,506,744 downwards.
AATGTGCCTTTATTGCCTTTTTGTTGTCTTATTTCATCTGCCTGGAATGAAAATGAACATCCACAGTCAAGGATACCTTGCCTTCGAAACTTTAGTAAGGGTCAGTATTATTTTTTTCCTGACTTAAGGAACTTTACTATGACTCAGAAAACTTTTGGTCTGCGTTAAGTTGTCTGAATTTGTGTCAATTCTCACCTGAAAAGGCAATATTTGTTTTAGCTCAATCATCCTACGCAAGCATGCAACCACTTAAGTAGCAGAAGTAATTACACTGCCAAAAGGAATTGTACTGAACAAAATCCCGACACGATTATTTAGTAATTTGCATGATGCGTACTGCTGCGGCAGCCAGGTGCTATTTACAATTTCAAAATATTAATTTGATAAACAATCCACAGAGGATTGTGTCAAGATTTTTAAAAAGCACAGCTGCCACCAAAAATATGGTGTTTGTGAATTGCAGAATTGAATAATATGATCCCAAAGTCACTACAGTATCTTTAAACTCAATACTAGATATTTTCAGTAAAAAAAAAAAAACTAACAGAGAGAGAAGGATATCTGTAGCCAAAATAGTTATGCAGCCACACAAAGTCTTTGGCTGACCAGAAACATATTTGCTATAAATCAGTGTTAGGTTTGCAGGTGTCAAGGCTCAGGAGATAAGGCTCACACTAGAACAGAGGTGGGAAACGTGGCCTTCCAGATGTTGTTAAGACTACAAATTTCACCTACCTGATCGCTGGCTATTCTGGCTGGGGCTGATGGGAGCTGAGGGTCTAGCATCTAGAGGGCCACTTTCTTTAACTGCAACTGGGGACACCAGGAAGAACCTTCTGGTGGTAAGAGCTGTTTGACAGTGGAACAGACTCCCTTGGAAAATCTGTACTCTCCTTCCTTGGAGGTTTTTAAGCAGAGGTTTTTAAGCATCTGACATGGATGCTTTAGCTGAGAATTCTGCATTGCAGGGGGCTGGATTACCCTAAGGATCCCTTTCAAGTCTACATTTCTATGATTCTATGGTCTTTTGTGGTAATGTCAACAGTTGAGTTTGGTGGTGTTATGGTTCTTGAGACAATGGTGGCATAGCAGATTGGTGGACCAAAAGGTTGCTTCATTGCAGGTGGATACACTGCAAAGCAGGAAATGCTTTTCCATCTGTTTCTAGGATGCAAGCATCTCCCACAATGGTTTGCTAACTCCAATAAAGAACACTTTGTCCCATGGCCTTGTATTCAAGTGATACTATGGCTACCACAGGCAAAAAGGAATTTCATGCAAGCAAGTTAGCAGGCTGGTGGAGTGACAGAGCACTCTGCTTCTGTCATCAGCCCTATGGAGGATTCTTGGCAGGACTGGTTGGAGGGGGAGGGGGAATGGGAGAGGGATCAAGTAGTCCATCAGGAGACATCTCTTCTCCACCAATGCCAGACAACCCAGAAGAGGAAAGCCAGCTGAGTCAACCTCTCATCCTGCCAGCCTGGGTAGGCCGGGTCTTCCTGTTATATACCTGCTGGGATTGACAAGGCATCTGACCCTCACCTGAATCTCATAGCTCTCCTGACAAATGCTTTGGTCTGCCCACCAGATACCAGGCACTCTACTATTCAAATTAGGCCCCAGTGCTTTTGTTACAATCCCCTTTTCAATTAAGTAATCAATTTCATTCTAGAATTTAAATTCTCAAAACTTTCTTATTTATTAATTTGAGCAAGTAAACTACTGCTCTCACTTCATTACAAACAGTATTTCTACCTGCAAAACACTTGAGCAAACCTGCTCCTCTTCCTTTCACAGATATTTTGTTGCCATTTGCAACTGTAGCTGCTTCTGATTAGTTATCATTTAACTCTTGGGGGAAATAATTAGCCTCACATATCATGTGCATGGAAGTTGCCGAACCAATTAACCAACTAGAAGGATTACTGTTAATAGCACCAATTTTCCTATAACTTGATATTGCTGGATAGTTTTGATGAACTGCAAAAGCATTTTTAGTTTGCTTTCTGTTGCCACCCTGGAACTTTTCTTTATTAGTGCTACTTTGTGTTGTATGATTCCTTGCAAATAAAGGAGAACAACTTTTCTGCTTGTATATGTTTATAATATAATTTTGGTTACTGAGGACAAACAAAATTGTACAAAAACAAGAATGGGTGCAAGCGTGGCCAGGACATAGGCACCCTGACTGTGACAAAGGTGACCTGTGTGCTTGCTTGCTTGATTAACAGCTGTTGGGAACTTCAAGGTCCCTGCTCTCCCTTTCTTATGGTCTTTGTACTGGACCTGGAGACTCCAATAGAGAGCATTCCATGTCAAGAAGGGCAAGTGGGCACCCTATCAAATGACAGGGCAGGAGCTACACAGAGCAGGGCCTTTTCACTGGTGGTGCCCATTGTATGCCTCGCTCTTCCCAGACCTGCTCTCTTTTGGCCTGTATTTTGGAGCTTTATAATTTAGGAAGACTTTGGAAGAACTGGTTGGCAAGTCTTATCAGTCGTTGACGTATGAGCGGATTTTATTTGCTGCTATTCTGGGCTTCTGGCGCACCAGGGTTTACACCAGCATAATAGAGTTGACCAGGATGCCAGAAGGGATACAATTTATGAGCTTTCTACATTATCTGCACAGCATGTGGTGTTCAGTCCACAGTGCAAAGGCTGAGCTGAAGCATTCCCTGCTGGTTACCTGCTTTCAGCAACAGGGGGTCGCTGTTTGGTAGTACCCAATTGGTTAGCTGTCAGATTCTAGAGCTCCCTGTTGGTGGCTCTTAGGTAATTCACAAAACATAGAGTCCATTCATATAACACAGTGTTCATTCATAAAGCAGTAACATAAATCTCCATTGCTACATATTGGGTGTATGTTTCAGTGGTTGAATGTACAGGTTTATGGCCATGCTATAGCGTAGCGCTTATGCGACTATGAATAAAAGGTGTCTAGGCTCATTGTCTCAGGTTTTGAGGGGAAGAGGTGACAAAACTGATCTCCAATAAGTGCCCCCCTTTATTTCCATAACAAGTCCTTGAGTCTGTACTCGGAATAGTGACACCAGGGACCTAGAAGGTGCAGGGCTTGTCAGTCCAACCCCTGCACAGTCTCATCAGGGTTGACCTTAAGGCAATTGGAGCAATTTGGCCAAATTGGGGCCCCCACACCAGGGCAATCTAGATGGATTTTATTTATATCTATAAGATTTTATAGACTTTGACTGTGAACTGGGGCCCTACAAAAAAAAAATTTCAAGTTGTGCTTCACTGCTTCAAATTGGGCCCCACTGGCTAGCCCTGAGTCTCATAGTTGCTGGGCCTGAGTTGCCCTGCCCTTGCATGAAGTCTTGGGTTTACAATTTTGGGAAAGGGGAGACTGCCTGCTGGGGAAGGGATCAAGTGGGCTGCTAGGGGGATGGAAGTCCCCACTTCTGCGACCAGCAGAGAGAGTTGCTGCAAGAAGGATGGAACTCTTGTCACTCCTCTGCCAGTTCCAAGCAAGCTTTGTGGGCTTATTTATCAGCTTGTTGTGCCAGGCACTGCTACATGAAGTTTGTAGATAAACAAGAAACCAACTCAGGTTAAGCAGCAACTTGTATTACTGTCATGCACAACAAGTATGCAGAGAGAAGGTAGCATGACAGAGCTGAGCTGACCTGTAGAACTGGGTTAACTGGCCCAGTTGTGCTCATCTGAGTACTTGGTGCAGCATCAACACAATCTGGAGGGTTTGGAGAGAAGGTTGCAATTGCCCATAGTGATGTTATCTCCCTCACTAGGAGACCTTTCCACTTGGGGCCAAGCTTTGAGGATTTGCCCCTCCTAGGCTAAAGAGACAGGCTGATGTGCACCTAACCCTCTGCTGTCAAGTAGCATCTCTTATACCAAGTTTAGGTGAACTCTAAAATTATGGTTTTGGGGAATCAAAATTCACATGGTCTTGGGTGGGCCAGCTCATGGCTCCCGTGATAACCATGGAGTTGTTTCAGTTTATAATCAAACAAGGAATACCCTTGATTTAGTTTGTGCTCCAGGTTATGAAGGAGACAGTCTAAAAAAGAGGAGGGGTTCAGGTAATACTATTGTCAGGGTCAGACCATTTCCTGGTGAGGTTTGGTCTCACAGTGGCAACTCCTATCCCCATGGGGGGTGGAGGAACTATTAAGGTACTCCACCCATAGAGACTTATGGTTTCTTGTTGAATTCATGAATGCTCTAGGGTATATTCAAGTGAACAGACCCAGTGAGTCTATCTAGGCCTAGTCTCTCTGTTGAATGACAAATTACAGTAGACTATTGACACAACCTCTCCCTAAGTGCCCTCTCCAGCCTTAATGAGTTTGCTCTTCTCCTTGATAACTCTGGACAACTGTGAATGATGAAACAGGCTGGATGGCTAGGGGCAGCATGCATCACAAATGTGAAGAGTGATGTCACACTCAGGTCCTCCAAGTGGGATTCCCATTGGCCGGAAGATAGACCAGATAGGTCTTTGGCCTGGTCCAGAAAAGCTCCCTGGTGTACTTATGATGTCGAGCAGCAGTCACAAAAGTTGTTCTCTAAATGCACTGTATTTTGCAATTTAAATATTTGACATTTTAGGAGAAGAAATCTGAAGCTTGCTCTGAACTTTGCCTGCCTCTTTACCCCAACCTGAAATAGCACTTCTGTGCACATATTCCACTCCTGTGCATGATGCTCACTGGATAGAAATCTCTGACCAAGTCTTCTTTTGATGCATTACATATATACCATACTTGCCTTCACAACTGCTTGGTGTTTATACTGGTTACTGTTCTAAAGTATCAGTATGCCCTGGTCTGCATGCAACACTTAAGACTAACTATGGTTAAGCATGGACAAGAGCACATGTGCGCATCACTCCTCCTCCTGTCTTGCTTCTGCCACATTACTCAGGGTCATAGTATGGCTTAAGCTTACATCTGAACCTAGGCTCATGGTTTGTCTCAACCCAGACAAAACATGAGCTGTAGCCATCTGGCATCTAATACATATTGTTTATATTCCACATTTTTGCAAGTTCATGCACAGCTTTAAATGCACAGTTTGCCACAAAATTAGATTAGCTGTTTCAGCATTGCAATGTAGGAATATTATAAAATTATTACAGAAATCAATAACACTTTCATTTCCACGGCTAATCTTATGGTAGGATGTTGTTTATAAAGATATTAAACAAATGGATTATTCACATTCTGCAATATTTTCCAGAAAGAAAAGACCTTTTATAATTATCACATAGAATTGAAGTAATAAATGAATGTAATTTTTATTAACAGAAGTTAATTTACATAAAACAAATGCTCATTGAATTATAGAGTATGATAATATCTACATGCCTAGTTGTGTTTGTCATATTTTCTGCCTTTTGGCAACATCAGAATTATAACAGCCTGATTTATGCACTAAATTTAATGCATAATATGACAACATACCGATATGTATGCCTTATAATGTATAATTTAAACACGACTGCTATATATTTCAACCATATTTTTGTGGCTTAACAATGATCTCTCATCTAGAATTTGTGTGTGTGTGTGTGTGTGTGTGAAATGCAGGTTGCCCAATATGAATGTCGGTTTGAATTAATGAATGTTTTCATAAAAATACTCCCAACTATGAATGTTTTAAAAACCTTGTCATAACATTCACCAAATTTACACATGACAGCTAGCATGTGTTACTGCATTTTCACCTTAAATATTTGATGACTTCCTCTTTAAATCCAAGATTCATAACCCAAAGGGCTTCATTTTCTTACAGCATATGAAATTCAAGAGACATTTATTAGTATAGTCTTCATTTTCTGCATCAACAAAATGTTTTTCAGAGACACATTAGATAAACTCTCCAGTTTCTTCTGAGCTATTTTATTCAAACATTTTAATTTATCTGGTGTTTCCCTACCCCACCCTACCCCCCACCCCCTGCCCTTTTGCAATATCTGCACAGAAATGATTACCAACGATCCGTTCATCCCAGATACAATGGAAAGAAGTTTTACAATGTACCATGAAGGACAAGAAGTAAATCTCAGAAGGCTCTTCATTTTCAATTGCACACACACACCTTTAAGTGTCTATAAATTGTTTCTTATGATTAGCATAAAACAGATCCCAAGAAACCACGTCATAAGCAATATGGTTCTTAAAGAAATCTATGAAATGGAGGGTTTCTCTCTGAAGTTGCTTGTTACAAATACTGCTAATATAAATGGAGTGCATATACTCTATTTACAGCTGCCCAGACCTTGAAAATGCAGACTTGTGATTTCCCCTACTTCCCCCAAAATGGTTAAATGTTGCGAGTTATTTAAAAAGGAAGCCAACAAACCATTGTTGGAGCAATATATTACTATGTTAGAACTGAAGGTTGTCCACTGATGGGTCACTCTCACTTGACCTTGTTTGCACAGAAAGGTAAGCTCACCATGGTAACCTTGGTCTTGTGGCTTTCTATACAGTAAATCATTTCAGCTCTCCTTGTGTAATTCTTTTATTGGCTGTGCAATTGAAATGTCATGCTTCACGAACAGAGAAGCTAGTAATTTCTTACGGATGATTAAACCACCTCTATAATGTACGAGCATGGATGGAACTGTATGTAACAGTCTTAAGCATGAACTTCATTAGGGGGAAGAAACACTTATATTTTTCAGATGCTCTAACACATGATTATGTGGGACCACATACTAGCTTAAGACAGGCACTTTCAAAACACATCCAGGCACATACTTTTACAGGGATTTCACTGACAGAGGCCTGTCTCTCAGAAACAAATAAGCAGGCAGCTGATTTTAAAGCCCCCCCCCAGCCGCTTTTTCAAAATCCTGTTAGACATGCAAGTGCAAAAAATGCCAGAGGAGGCCCACAGCAGGAACTGACATTATATTAGAAGCAAGAGTCACAATGTGGTAGAAAGCAATCGGCAAAGAGTTGATTGTGCTACCATCTCATTTTATAACCAGTAATAAAATTGTCATGGAACAGAACAAATCCATTGAATGTTGCTACTAAGAATTAATCTTGTGAGGCCAAGCAGTAATCAATGAGGATTTCAAGTATCCTTAGTATTTATACCAAAAATGTACTAAAATATAAACTCGTGATATGGTTTATTTGGGCCCAACTACCCTCTGCGTCTGTGGTAGTTTTTAATTGCTTTTCATTGCTTGCTTTTGCATTGAATTTGCATATCAACAGAAAGGTAAAAATTCAGTGATACATCTGCCTCCCTGCAAGTACATACAGATAAGACTCATTCTAGATAGGTGATCAGTCTTCATGGGAAAACGTGCTGGAATCAGCTAGCTGCCTTTATGAAATGGTACCATGTGCCTTAGGTCCATTGTAAGTAGACAAGGACTTTCTTAGTGTGGTTACAGCTAACGCAGGCCACTTGATCATCATTTCCCACTATCTGTGTGTAGAGGGGTTTGGATTTACAAATGACAACCACACAGAGACCCTCCAAGTGTCCCTATTTTCCAGGTATAAGCTTTCGTGTGCATCAACACTTCTTCAGATAGTATCCGAAGAAGTGTGCATGCACACGAAAGCTCATACCCAGAACAAACTTAGCTGGTCTCTAAGGTGCTACTGGACAATTTTTTATTTATTTTAACTGCGTCAAACCAACACGGTTACCTACCTGAATCTATTTTCCAGGGACAGTCTGGGATTTACAGAAGGTGTCCTGGTTTCTGATTTGATCCCAGAATGTTTCACTTTTCCCTATTTTCATCCGAGAAATGTTGGAGGGTATGTAGTTATGCAACCCCCGAACCACGAAGATAAGTAACTATACATGCTTTAGAAGACATCTTTAGGCAACCCTGTATTGGAAAGTTTTTAAATGTTTAATCTTTTATTATGTTTTTATATGTGTTGTAAGTCATCCAGAATGGCTGGGGCAACCCAGTCAGATGGGTGGGATATAATAGTATTCTTGTTATTGTTACTTAATGTTGTTGTTTAATCATTTAGTCGTGTCCGACTCTTCATGACCCCATGGACCAGAGCACTCCTGTCTTCCACTGCCTCCCACAGTTTGGTCAAACTCATGCTGGTAGCTTCAAGAACACTGTTCAACCATCTCGTCCTCTGTTGTCCCCTTTTCCTTGTGCCCTCAATCTTTCCCAACATCAGGGTCTTTTCCAGGGAGTCTTCTCTTCTCATAAGGTGGCCAAAGTATTGGAGACTCAGCTTCAGGATCTGTCCTTCCAGTGAGCACTCAGGGTTGATTTCCTTAAGAATGGATAGGTTTGATCTTCTTGCAGTCCATGGGACTCTCAAGAGTCTCCACCAGCACCATAATTCAAAAGCATCAATTCTTCGGCGATCAGCCTTCTTTATGGTCCAGCTCTCACTTCCATACATCACTAATTGTTACTTAGTAGGCCATCCCTATTTTCACTGGAGAAATGTTGGATGGTATGCACTGCTTATGTAATGTATGAATTGGACTTTGATTTAGTCAGAATTCATTTGTTTCCATACTGTAGCACTTTAATACAAATGAGGCACTGTTTTTTCATAATCACCTAGAAGCAGAATTAAATGTGTTGTTCCACATGCAAGTTAGCTTCCTATATTATCCAGCAATGCCTGTCCCCAGAGATAAGATCTTTTAGTAATGTTTACTCAAAAGTCAGCCCTATTTAGCAATGGTTCCCTGGCTCTTCTACTTGTGCAAACTGCCTCTGATTTCCCCCGATTCCATCCTCTCCCTGCAGCCTGACACTGCTCACCCAAAAATTAATGCCACAAGATGTGGCCATGGCCACCAGCTTGGATGGCTCTGAAAGTGGATTAGACATTTTAAAAGGGCAGATAAGGCTACCAATGTCTACTAATTATAATGGCTATACAAACTCTTGAAACCAGGGGTGCCAACTTGAATAAAACGCTAGGGGGCCCAGGTAAGCCCCATCTATATAATCAATCACATGACGTGGCACACACACATCATTCAAATGGCAATGGTCATCAAACTGGGGGGGGGGGGCAGCACACCCCCTAGGAGCTGCCTTCAATGCATGGAACAGAGGCAGGATGTCTCTGAATACCAGTCATTGGAGGACCAACACTAGGATAGAACTACTGTTCTCGCATCCTCCCTGTGGGGTTCCCATAGGCATCTGGTTGGCCACTGTGGGAAACAAGATGCTGGGCTAGATAAGCCTTTGGCCCTTGCACTCACATTGCATTGGATGCAAACCAAGTAGCTGTCAGAATAACACTGGGGCCTAATTTGAATTGTAGAATGTCTGGCATCTGGTGGGCGGGGCTTTTGTGTTGTGCTATGGAATTGGCCCCTCCCTTTGGGTGTTCAGTTAAGTTCAGTTAGAGAGACCAACTGTCATTCTTGCTTTTTGCCTCAAGATGTTGCTTTGGTTTCTCTCAGATAGTATGTTACTATGTTACAATTTTCTTTGTTATTAAAGCTCTGTTTGACATACACATGGGCCGCTTACTTTGCTAAAAGAAGAGAAACTCTGTTGAAGAATGGTGGACTATCCTAAATGGGGTGAGTGAGGGGATATTCCCATCTGAGAGGAGGGTTGATTTTTTATTTATTCTTTTAATCAACCCACCCTCCACAACAGTAGCACAGCAGGAAGGACCAGTTTGTCTACCACTTGCAGGATGCTGCTATGGTAACACTGGCCTATGCAACTCTGTGCATCATAACAACACTGATCAGGCTCAGGTTGTTAATTCTTAATTATGACAGACCGGTAAACAGACTAGCTCCCAGATCAGTTTCATTCATGACCATTCAAATGCCACCTTACTTTCATAAATTGTTTCCCATCAATCTCATAAGCTACACCAAAAAAGCACTAGAGTACCTGTAGAACAAATGGTTATATTTAGGGCTGGTGCCAAGCGTGTGGTTGGCTATCTATCAAGGAGCAACACCCCAATGGGGGGCACTGACAAGAAGCCCCTGGGTTTGCTGAATTGAGGAAGATTCACTGAGGAAGGGGATCCTTGGAAAATATCCTGCCCCACGGCCCTCAAAACCTACATCTGACACTGGATATACTTGCACCCTGATCAAGTAGCTCCTGTGAAGGAGCGACGGCATGTGATGGAGGTTGTGTTCAAAATTTTAGCCCAACGTGGAATAAAATTGTGATCAGCTCCATATGCAGTGCACATTAGGGGCTCACGCAGCTCCAGGTCGCCAGGCTATTCTTCGACAAGTCTGTGAAAATTATCTCCCATCTTTGCATTTTCGAAAGGTCTAGTGTTTACTATATATTGCTATGCTGCAATACATTCTCTCCGGTCCAGTACTGTTTATGGCAACTTTCCTCATTTATAGCAGATGGATCTCATTAAGAACTGCAGCTAAAGGTGCCAGCACTAATTTGCCCTTTTCAAAGTAGGTCAAAATGTCCAAGAATCTCAATTTCTTAAATTAGATTAAATTTTCATGCAGTCGCCAGTTGTCTTGGTATCTTATGCACCATACCAAAGCAGCATTTTCTAGCTGGATTTAGTGACAAAGCATAGGAGAAGGCACTTCTTGAATGGCACATACAAATGCCAAAATGTCTAATTTCTTTCATTTTATGCCCGAACCCATAATAAAAGCTTCATAGTTTGAATACTTAAAATTGATACATTTCTGCAGTTAAACTATTACATCTGAGTCAAGCAGAGCTTTTTAAAATGCTGTATAGTGGCATTGTATTAGGCGGTAGTCAGTATTCTACTGGAAGGTATCTAAGGTATACTATCTTTACCACCTTTAAGTTGGAAGAATGAGTCATGAGCTAAGGATGTTATGCTTAACAGGTTAGTGTTTAAAAATTCTACTTAGGATTTGCAAAATAAATACGTATTGGGAGGAAATATGCAATTAAATGTAACAGACAATGAATTTTTATAATATGTCTGAGAATATATTATAAGCTATATATTTCAGAGCGCCACTGAAATTTGAGGGCCCCAAGTCCGCCACTGATAGTTGATTACATTTTGGGGGGTGAAGGGAGATTTCTTCAGGTGCAGTTAAGATCCGTCTCCCCGAAACCCAATGAGATCAGGCAGTTAGGTATTATCATGGCTGTCAAACTGGAGAATTCCCACAGGCCAACACTATTTTAGCTTTTACAACGACTTCAAATTTGCAATACTCTGATCAGCTTGGGATTCCATACTTCAGATAGAATGTTAAAAGGATTTAGAAGAGAATTACGTATATATCTGATGTAAGTTCCATAAGGCAAAATATGAGGAAAGATAAAGTACTGGTTATTATTTAAGTTACCTGAGATTCAAGAGGAGAGATATCCTGCCCATAAATTTCTACTTTAACTCAGTTCTGTTTATTCCCCCATTTATAGACATTTAAAAGCTCCTCCTGTTCTTATTTCATTGTTGTCTAAATCACTTGTATTAGGAACAGCTGGATCTTGGTATTTATTAAGTTTCAGGTCTTAGTAAAAGGTATAGAGATCGACAAGCAATAAAAACGTATCATATTCATTTTTTATTATCTGTTGATCTTTCCATTCTTTTTCTAAAATTCGCTAGACTTACCAGACTGTCAAGTTGCTTTTAGATATAGACTTCATGGTAGGCTTTGAGTTTCTTGGGAGGAAAAAATGAAGCGATAGCTTGACTTTGACTCCTGCCCACATCAGAAAACATAAGTGGAGTTACAGTCAGCAGAGCCTCATTAGGCCCAGAAAATCGCAACAGCTGAGGTTTGAGTCAATTGAAAACCCTCAGGTTGAGAAAGATCTATTATCTGCTGCAAGTAACTGCCAATGAGCTAGGCTCTTCTTCTCGTAAATGGAAGGGTTAAAGAATGCCACATTTGGACCTCAGGCTGTGGCATTTGCAGTTGGTGTTCTGGTACAATTATTCAATCTACAGAATGCATTTGAAGTGGAGGATTATTGGTATTTCAAACGTGTCAAGATTTGAGAGCATTTCTTAGAATTGATTGGACACTATGACAATGAGCTAGCACCCCTAGAGTTCCCAGCATAGGGCTACTGCTGGGGTCTATCAGAACACTCTTCTGTCAGGATTTACTGAGAATTGGTGCCTGGCCTTCATACCAGAACTATGAAAGGCAAATTGCAAAGAACCACTCGTGCCTTATACTCTCGCCATTGTATACCTGATGCTTGCTTGGAAAAGAAGTTGGACAGCTTGCTAGTAATAGACTCAGAACTTACTGAGCATACAGGTACACCATTATAACAGAGCTCCCCTGCTGAACAAGAGCATAAGTAACATCAAGGTATTTGCCTTCTCAATCCATTTCCTTTGCTCCAAAAGATGGATTCCTGCAGTGCTCACAAGAACAGGAGAAATGCAAGGATAGCAGATATCTGGGACATTGTCTGTCTTCCAGTTACACTGCAGCAGAGCAGAAGGTACATTTTCTGAAGTCTTTCTTGGATGTACAAACACTGCTCCTGGATGTTCAGGGGGCAGCAATGTGCCACAAAATACATCCAAAACATTTCTCTGATAAATATGTTGTAAATCTAACTGTTACACATATGTAAGAAGGACTGCTTACAGCAGCCGGCCCCAACCTGGTGCCCTTCAAACATGGTTGGGCTACAATTCCCATAATTCCTGGCCATTAGCCATACTGGCTGGCTGGGGTTGGTGAGCGTCGTAGTAAAGGGGGGTGAGTCTGGAGGGCACCAGGTTGGCCAAGGTTGGTGTGTAGACAGCGTTTTATTATTACTGGTAGTAGCAGTCAGTTTAAGCATTTGTTCCCTCCACTAAGGCTGAATCTAGACTATTTTTATGATGAAGTCAAAGATTTTAAAGCTTCTTGCTTTAAAATCTTGACAATAGTCTAATGCTCTTTAAAAACTGCTTCAAAAGAATTTCCTGTGGAAGTCAAAGAGCTTAATGAACACCCGGGAACTATCACATAAATGCTAATTCTTGTTGCTAAAATACATTTGAAAGAAATCAGAAAGCTTTCTATACTTAGCTTATCCCAGAGAATGTCCTGCTAAAAAACACAACAATATGAAACATAGAGTAAAAATGCTTTACCTAACACAGGTATTGGAAGTAATTCTGAGGTAATCTTAGGGTTGCCAGACAGAAAAGTTGTTGAGCTTTTTTGCTTTAAACAAAAAAACAAAAAACAAATCTGTTGGCCAGAGTTGTTGAGCTTTCTGAGGAAAATTGGTAAAAAAGACACTGCAGACATGGGCTGCCATATGTTTGAATTTTCCCAGACGTTTCAGAGATTTCCACCTGAACACTGCTTGCGGCTGCAGTATTCCAGATATAACTGGATATATGACAACCCTGGGTAATCTATGTGAAGCACTTTGTGTATTAAGTGCTATAAATGCTAAAAATACACAATGAATGAAGTTGGTGTGGTTCACAGGAACATAGGAAGGTGCCTTTACTGAGTCAGACCACTAGTCCATCTAGCTCAGTATGGCCCACACTGACTGTCAGGGGTCTCCAGTATTTCAGGGAATCTTTCGCAGTCCTACCTGGAGACTCAGGTGATCTGTTTTAACACATACTAAAATTTACATGGGGGCTTATCTACTTTTTAATGGTGATGATATTTAATTATTCAAATAATTAATGTTCATTACGAATAATGTTCCTACTTAGGTAAGTTTGCTTTTCCATAAAAACACACAAAACACCAATCCTTGGTTGCTATGGAAATTCAAGAAAAGATGGGGAAAGAAAAGCGAGATCTGGGTCAAAATGCTATCAGTAATTGGATAGCATTTGTGAGTTAGTTCTGTAAGAATATATTAACATGGGGTAATGTGAGGACATGCAGTGGACCTAGATAACTAGAAGAGTGGGTGGTGGGCTTTTAGGTTATGGGGCTTCTACATGACTGTATGTTTAAGAAAGTGATCTCAGAGTATAGAGATAAAGGAAGGAAATGGCCATCTGGAAACCAATGCAGGATCATGGAGCCCACAAGGGCAAAGCTAAAATGTTTTCATGGAGCTCTGCTAGACAGAAGCTTCTTGCATCAACCTTCCTGAGGGGACAGAACTACAGTGGTACCTCGAGTTAAGAACTTAATTTGTTCTGGAGGTCCGTTCTTAACCTGAAACTGTTCTTTATATATATATATATATATATATTTATTAAAGTTTTTAAACATAAATGCAGAAATAAAAAACAATGAAACATATATCATAACATATTTTCTTAGCTTCATTGGACTCCCTCACGTCTCCCGCTCCCACTTGCATCATTGTCAATTCTTACCCGCAATTTATCATCTTGTTTACATTCTTGTATCCCATTCATTTAAAATATAATCTAATATTTCTCCCAAAGGTTTTTGTTTTTTCCTCAATCTCACTTGTCATCCTAATTCCATCTAGTTTAGTGGTGCTCAATTATTTATGATCTAGCATCCTTCTTAACATTCAACCAAATTACAATGCTTTTTTAAATAAATCTTAAATTTCTTCCAGTCTTCTTCAACTTTCTCTTCTCCCAGGTCTCAGATTCTGCCAGTCATCTCAGCTAGTTCCATATAGTCTATCAGCTGCATCTGCCACTCTTCCAGTGTGGGTAGATCTTGGGTTTTCCAGTGCTTAGCGATAAGTATCCTTGCTGCTGTTGTTGCATACATAAAAAATGTTTGGTCCTTCCTTAACACCTTCTGGCCGACAATACCCAAAAGGAAGGCCTCTGGTTTCTTAGTGAAGGTATACTTAAATACCTTTTTCAGCTCTAACCTGAAACTGTTCTTAACCTGAAGCACCACTTTAGCTAATGGGGCTTCCTGCTGCCGCTGCCATGCAATATCTGTTCTCATCCTGAAACAAAGTTCTTAACCCATGTTACTATTTCTGGGTTAGCAGAGTCTGTAAGCTGAAGCGTCTGTATCCCGAGGTACCACTGTATAACATTTAACTCATCCCTTACTCCCAGAGAAAGGCTGACACCCAAGCCATCACCACCTTCATCCCAATCCTACCTAAACACTTACTGTGCTACAAAGCAGAGCGATGGCAACTGTGGAACAAATAGCTCGAGTAATCATACCAAGTCAAATGTTCCAGGGTCATGACAAATAGCAAAACAAAGCCCAAGCCTCATTTACAGTCAATCCAAACAGACTGAAATGCCCTATATGAGCATTCAATTAAAACTGAACAAATGCTGGGTCATCTTGCTTTCAGAGTCTCCTAAATAGTAAGGGCATGTACCGGTGAACAGTACTCTCTGCCTCACTTAAAAACAAAATGAGAACAGCGAATAGTAAGAGATCACCTTTTAACTTTGTATGATATCTGGGTCATCTCTGTTTCTTGTTCTCAGCTGCTGTCTGTTTCACTGCAGGTCTGGTTGAACTCCTGTACCAAGTGCGGGCAAATGCCTTCTTTTCTAACCCCCAAACCAAAACAGAATGCTTTCCTACAGTTTCTGTTCAACCACCACAATAGCTCTTCATCTCAACAGGCACAAGAGGCACTAGGCCAGGACACACTGTGGAATTAGAAGGCAAGAGCTTTGACAGTAAATACTATATAGTCTGTCATAATTAAGGGCTCATACTTAACAATGAGCCCTGGAAAAACTGCTTGTTGGCAATAATCTTGGAAGGTAGTTAAAGATTCTTAGGATTTCTAGTGAAATGCATAAATGTTCTTGGATAAGATATATTAATTTTTGCAATGTACATCCAACAGCAATAAAATATAGAATTATTGATATCAAATGTTCATCCAATTGTTATGTTCAAATGACCAAATGAGCCAACATCAACTTCATTTTCCAATTTCAGAAAACTTATCCAAACCATTTTTTTCACAATTTCTAGCTTATAAGGAGGTCTTTAAAAGAGTTTGCCAAACATTCACATCTGTAAAAATCTATAAATCTTAGCTTATAAAAGGAGTCAACTCTTTTTTCCTCATCCCCTCATTTTACTTATGTTCTACTTGTTGATGTGGCATCATAAAAAGATTTGTCTGATATGTGCATTAGATATTGAAGATAAACATATTCACAATGTATTGTTTTAGTCCCTTTTCACTACCACTATTTGGTGTTATGTTACTGGTGCCGCACATAGATTTAGGGTCATTGAGGTAGCAAACTTCTATCTGGGCTTGAGTGCTTCACATACCCCACCGCAAACCCACCCACCCAAAAAAAGAACCCTGTACGATGAGTTGGTTTGTAACTGCAGGTTTCTGCTTCTCTTCTCCCATCTCCTGACCCAACTACATTTAATGACCCTCAAGACAGAATGGGGTGTGACATGGAGGGCTGTAACTAGAAGGGAGTCAGCAGAAATCACAAGGTAGCAAAGGAACTGTGCATATTGTGTGTATGTAGCACAACACCTCATGCAACGCTATACCATTCAGTGCACTGGGTGAAGGAGGCCATTGGGTGTTCTTTCAGAAGAAAAGACCGTATCTTAAACCATTACATTACCACTCCCGAACTGTGTTTTTACTTTGCTCTCATTGGCTTCTTTCCAGAGCTTTTTTTTCAGCCAGAACTCAACAGAACACAGTTCCGACACCTCTCAGGTGGGTGCCATTGCCATTCTAAGAGAACAAGGGTTCATGGTGAATTCTGGCCCTGCTTCTTTCAATGATGAGAGATTTAAAAAGAAAGGAAGTCAGAGGCAGTACCTCAATACCATGCCCAATGAATACCAAAAGCCTTTTCAAAAAAAGAGCAAAGTGCCATTCACCAAAGGTTGGAGCTGACTTATTTGGTGGAGCATTGAACTGACAGTAACTGTATCCTCTTCTAGGTGAGACTGGCAACTGGGGAGAGCTTAGAATAGAGAAGCTCTAGCTATGCTTTTAAATGGCTCATAATGTTCAATTAAGGCACTTATTCTTTCATTTATTTAAACATTTATATGCCTTTCCATCAGAGGCCCATGAGGTGCCTTCAAGGAGTGGGGGGAGAAGTGGGATGGTTTCCTTTCAAATCAGGCCAGACTCAGTTTAGCCTCTAGTCTATTTACTATCTTTCTAAGGGTGTAAACCTTGGGTGGGAATCTTTGGCAGCCTAAGGGCCGCGTTCTCAACTGGGCAAACTTCCAGGGGGTCGTGCTACCTTTGCTAGTTTCTACGCACATTGACACAATGAGGACAACTAGAAATATCTGTTCGCATGTGTGATGTTACCAGACCTTGAGCCCAACATTGCTCTGTGTGTGTGTGTGTGTGTGTGTGTGTGTGTGTGTGTAGAAGAAATGGTAAGGAACCCACATGAGCATAGTTCATGCTGTTAGTCCAACTGATCTCATTTATTCAGGTAGCTTAGAAATAGCCCATATTCACTGTTGATTGAAATGGGGAAATTTTCCCAGCCCAAGGACCATATTCCTTTGCAGGAAACCTTCTGGGGGCCACATATCATTCATAGGCGGAGCCAATGGGAATAGTGGGTTGAGCAAGAAATGTGCATTTATTGTACAGCAGGCTGGCTTCTACACACTCACATTTCACTCTCTAGTCAGGTAAGCAAGAGGCATTATCAGAGCTCAAAGGTACATTCCAGCCAGGCAAAAGCTCTCAGGGAGGGTGCAAAGCAGGGCCAGTGAAGAGTGTGGCCTGGGGAAGAGTCCCCAGACAAACTTTGACACCCAGGCCTGCAGTTTCCCACCCCTTCTGTAAACTATTTCCTAACCAGCTTGAATTGGTATGTTCACACTTTGAAATAATTACGCTCCACTATCAACCTGCCCCTCCATGAATAAGGGTATTCCAGTAAAGGAACCTGGGGGTCCTGGATCTCGTCCAAAGTCTGCTTGAGGGGCTAGGGCCATGCCAGGACCACAGGAACCTGGGGGTGAGCTTTGGTTGACCTTCATCGATGTTGCTCCCTCATTTGGTGTTTACGCTTTCAGACTGCCAGCCAGAGAGGCGGGAGTCAGTTATAGTCTGTTGCCAATGCCTAAGCCAATACCACTTTGCTGTAATCAATAAAGTTGTGGCCTAAATTTTGCCCATTAACTTAAACCAAAATTACATGTCAGTGTGAAGTTATTTACTTGGGGAAGGGCTTGGGGGCCTTGGGGTGCAAAGTCACAGTGATGTTGCCATCAGAAGAAGAAGGAGGAGGAGTTTGGATTTGAAATCCTGCTTTATCACTACCCAAAGGAGTCTCAAAGCGGCTAACATTCTCCTTTCCCTTCCTCCCCCACAACAAACACTCTGTGAGGTGAGTGAGGCTGAGAGACTTCAGAGAAGTGTGACTAGCCCAAGGTTACCCAGCAGCTGCATGTGGAGGAGCAGAGACGCAAACCCGGTTCCCCAAATTACGAGACTACCGGTCTTAACCACTACACCACACTGGCTACCCAGCGCTTTAACAATGCTATTGAAATTGATATGTATTGTTATCATTTACTGCTACAGCAAATGCACAAATAGTCATTGGTTTATCTGGGTAAGCTTTCACTTTTTCTTTAACCTAGGGGAACACTAGTTAACTAGAGCACAAAGCACAAAGCACAGTGCAAGAGAACATCCAAGCAACAAGGAACAATTTCACTACCTTTACCTACTAGCATGTTTCTTCCCTGGCTGGTAAGTGAGCAACATAAGTTTCTACAATTAAGCATACCAAAGAATAGAAATCATGAGAAGTGGGAATACTTTTAGAATAATTACATTAAACCTAATCAAGATTTGTTATTAGTTTTTGCTTCAGGCCAATATGTTTAGCATCTTCCATGCGTAAGAAATTGCATTAGCTCCAGGCCTGTTTATATTGTTTTGAAAATAATTCATGTGTGTTTCTTCCCCTATAGCATATGAAAGAGTGTTGGAAAATAGTCCAGGTTGAATTTGGCTAAGGCTGCAATTCTGTGCACACATTCCTGGGAATAAATACCATAGATTTTAGTGAGACTTCCATTAAATTGGCATAGGATTGTTCAGGTATTATTCTCAGTATGAGGGCAAGTGTGTTTAAAGGGGCAGAAGGGTTCACATTTAGTCCCACCCACAATGCCCCATGGTCTTCCTGCCACTGCTCCCCCCACCCCCAAATTACAAGATTGAGAGTTAACTTCTGCATGGAAGCTCCCTGTGCAATTTGAAGAGCTGACTGCCAATTGTATCTAATTTGCTCAGGGTGCCTTTATGCATAGAGCAGCATAAAGCAATTTCAGAAGTTATACCGCCAGAAAACAGCATTGACAAAAACTGCACAACTTCAGGGTAGTGAATGTCAAACCTGCAGCTGACAAATTTTAGAATTGGAATGTTGGCTTTCAAGCTCAGATAACTGTTCCCTGGTGCCCCGAAATGGTTAGTATCTCAAGAGGGCCAACTGAGGACCAATGTGCATCCTAGTGGCTTTCACCAACTTGCCTTCTCCATACAATAAACTCCTGAGAAGGGCGTTTGTCTCTGAAAGCACACATCCCTGTGTAAACTGAAATGTCCGCAATCAGAGCGACCTAAAGTTATTGGGGAAAGAAGTGAATCATGTTATCCTTGGATGAAAGCTGAGACTTCAGATGCTCAACGTAAGTCTTTAAAATATACTTTGATTTTTTTTGCAAACCACAAAAGAACAAAACTTATGTTTGGCACCATATTTCTATGCCTGAAGTCATAAAATTACCCGCAAATATCCACAATTTTAGAGGACTCATAAATTAACTGAGTGCTGCAGCCATATCATATGCTCTCTGACCATAATCCTCCAGTATTTTACTACATAATTAAGTTGCACAAATGATACCATTTAAATAATATCATGGATAGGACATCTAAATACTGGTTTGAAAATAGCTGCTGAGAATGTATACTACTTAACCAACCACGTTTGTTTTTAGCTATAATTGCATATAAACAAAATAAATGAACAAACACTTTTTTTTGCTGATCCAGTATAAAAGGAAAGTATATGTCATGTGCTGTAAATCAAGACTGACCACAGTGTTTAGTGCTGGGTGGAGGTACCTTAGAAATACATCATCAACTAGGAGAGCCAAAGTTAATTTGAGTGATTCTGGTAGCACCAACCTGAAAAAGATATGTGTGAGATGGCTGCATATATTGCTGCCCTTCCTAGAAGTGCAGAAAGCCAAGTGATAGTACAGAGTAGGGATTTGTTAAGTACGGATTGGCTTCAAAAGTAATGGCAGACTACCACACTGGCTGTGGTGATGGCAGCATAGGACTATTGGGATCTGTCTTATATTGAGTCAGACCATCAATCCATTTAGCTCAATATGGACTACACCAACATGGTGCTCTCCAGACATTTTGGATTGCAACTACCATCAGTCCCAGTCCAAAACATCTGGGAAGCAAAGGCTGCTCTACACGTGGTCTCAGGGTTTCAGATATTGCTAGGAACTTGCCTGGGACTGAACTTGGGGAATTCTGCATGCAAAGTAGTTGTTCTACCACTGTTGAACTTAAAGTTCCTACGAATCATTAAATGAACAAAGCTGAGTATTGAGAGGCTGAGAGGGTGAACCCAAATTAAAAAGAAAGGAAATATTGTAAAAGGTTTTGGTGCAGAAGAACTTTATAAAGTAACTGTACCCTGATCTAACTACAGACTCTTGAAATGTATTTCTTTTCATGTATAAATGCAACAGATCTTCAGTAGCATGAACTGGTATTTTGGCACAAATTCAGCACAGCTCAAATATGACCCTGCTTCGCTTAATCAAAATTCCATACTTCTTTTTTTAAAAAAGGAGTTTTATTATGAAAATGCAGAGGCATTAACCAAAGCAGTGCACACAGGCCTCACTTTAATAAGGATTTCTCATCAATGCCTGGTTTATGTTGGATTAACATATGAGAGAGCTATTTAAACATTAAAATTAATACATCATAAAACAATGGCAATGCTTCATGCTGAAAATACTTTCATTTGAATCATAGCTTCTAACAATGGCCATGAATATCCTCATTCAAATTGCTATCATGAATATTGTATAAAATTGAGAATAAACTAAAAGTAAAATTAGAATACATCTTTATGAACTACAATATGTCAAGTTAACAAATGGTAGACTTGTCATATTGAGCAACTAAATGTCTAAATGATCAGTCAGCACTCATAGTGGGGAGGGGGGGGAGGAACACACTAGCTTTGTTGGCTATAAAGCAGTTGCTCGATTTTTCATACTGTCATTCTGCTCTATTAACAAAGCCTAACACAATTAGGTATGAATATGCAGTAATAACATGCAGATTGTTCCCTCACAATTGCCCCAAGGCAGCCGTCTCAGCCTTTCTGTGCCTGATTCCTTCTACATCATTACAGGCTTCGCATAATTCATCAGAGGGAGGGAAGGAGGGAGGGAAATACCTCAGCCTTTCTTGCATGTGGCCAGCTAGTAAAATCATTAGTTGTTGTTAACCATTCTCCCTCAATAGGTTTGTTAGCAATGCTCCCCCAGCTCCCTGCCACTCCTGCAGTTGTACGCACTTCCCTTGGGTAATGTTAGACACTACGTTTGAGCCTGCCAGAACAATTAACCCTACTGTTAATTAGAATGAAATGTCAGGCGCACAGATGGTACAAGCTGGCACCCTGCCATCCCACCAACTGCTGCTGACAGCTGTTCAGCCATGTCCCAAACCAGCAGATGTCAGAACTTTCCAGCTGAGGAAAGCTTGGGAGGGGGTGAAGAGGGAGAAAGAACAGAGAGAGGCAGAGGCGGACAAGGAAAAGGAAAAGGGCTTCCTTATGTCCCAGCAGTCATGATTACTGTTTTATCACCATTGTTATCTATTACCTGTTGTCATACTGTATCAGTCAAACAGAGGTCTAACAAGCAGCGTGGTGCAAATTAAAAAGAATGACACTAATCATCAGAACTGAAACAAACACACCGTGCCAGCAGTTCTGCTGGAGTGTAACAAATGAAGCAAAACACCAACAAAAGTAACCAACACTCCTAAACCTAGATGCTCTGTTTTAGCCTAATTTGCAATCCCATTTTAAGAGGAAAAACCGTATCTGCCACACAAAAACCCCCATCTTGGTATTTGTGCATGCTACACGGTAGGAAGTTTTCATCTGGATTTATTATACAGTCCTCAAAGCACACTATAAATGTTACGAGACAGCTGAATCCTCTAAACCTCATATGCAATATATGTAATTACTGCTGCTTAAAAACACCACTTTGGATTTCAGCTGACAAAAATTGCTCTTCTCTTTTCTGCATTCCTTCTACCTTTGTTTTTTGGGGAAGGGAAGCATTCTTTCTTCCAGTTCACAGGCAGATGTAATTTCTTCCCTTACAGCTTCGAATTCTAAACCGCATATGTGTGTCCCCAAAGCACTTCTACCAGCTATGATGGTGCATCTCTCACATAATTCCACAGGATCTCTGCGAGTGGGAAACCCTAGCACATCTTTAACAAAAGAAGCATACTTATTTTGATTATTCATTAGACAGACCACTATACAGAAAACAAACACAAATTCATTGCAGCTTGATGCATTGAACATCTGCATGCCACATGCACCCCATAATCTATGCATATGCTGTAAGGAGCTGCAATTAGTCTTGCGCTTCTGTAACACACGCAGTAAATACACACACATTTTTCACGAATAATGGAGAATGCTACAAGTACATACAGCACACCATATGTACAATGCCTTGAAATCAAAAGATGGCATATAAATGTTTTAAACAAAATAAATGCACACTTGTCCTGTTAATTTTAACCTTAGCTAGCAGGGTCTATGGGACGCAGGTGGCACTGTGGTCTAAACCACTTGCCAATCAGAAGGTCAGCAGTTCAAATCCCTGCGACAGGGTGAGCTCCCGTTGCTCGGTCCCAGCTCCTGCCAACCTAGCATTTCAAAAGCACGCAAAAAAATGCAAGTAGATAAATAGGTACCACTCTGGCAGGAAGGTAAACGCCGTTTCCATGCGCTGCTCTGGTTTCACCAGAAGCGGCTTAGTCATGCTGACCAAATGACCCAGAAAAAAATGTCTGAGGACAAACGCCCACTCTCTCAGCCTGTAAAGTGAGATGAGCACAGCAACCCCAGAGTCGTCTGCGACTGGACTTAACTGTCAGGGGTCCTTTACCTTTACCTTTAGCAGGGTCTATGCAGGGAAGCTGTGTGCCCCACTTCTGTTTGAATGAGTTGTCTGTTTTGAGAAGCTGTCCAAGTCCAGTTTAATGATAAATGAACCATTGAAGTTAGCAGCAGCAGGTCAGTAGACTGAGAAGGCACACAGGTCAACTGGTCGCTATCTCCCCCACTATAATGAGATGTTTTTTTTACGTATATTTTAGTAATTATTTCAAGATATGCATCTACGCATATGAATTAACACATGCATATGTTTCTTCTTTTTTCTTCTTTTTGGATGACAAATAGGTGTCCACCCTCCACATTACTCTGTCTCAGCAAAAGCAAAGAACCTGTGACATCTTTAGTCTGCAATCCTCTGCACACTTTCCAGGAAGCAAGTCCCACTGAACACAATGATAATTGCATGCATAGGATTGCACTATTAGACTAAATCACATGTTTTAGGTAAATCTGAAAACAAAACAATTTGTCCACTGAGTTTGTCATTACCAAGGTGCCCTTGAATAATGCCTCTTGCTTACCTGAATGGAGGATGGATGATGTGTGTGGGTGTGTGGGAGGGTAAAAGCTTTAGACTTTTGTGTGACTCTACCCTATTGCAGAAAAGTAGGAGTCATATTTTTGCCTCACCGTGTGCCCCTCAAAATGTTCCCTATGAAGGAATTCCACCTTTGGTCTGAAAACAAGGTTCCCCGACCAAGATATAAAATGCTCATTTTTTAAATTTGCAATGTAAACTGTTTGGTGGTCTTATATGGCACCTATCATTTTGGTAATTACATTCTACATTAAGCAGATTAGCAAGATACATCAGAAATACAGAAAAAGTGCTGTCACAGTTTCTGGAACACATAGAATCATAATTATCACTTGATAATTCACTTGAATTCAGACTTCTAAAAAGGAAAGTTCAAGAGCAGATCAGTGATCTTTTATTAAACTGAATTGAATTGCTTTTAAGAGATAAAGGGAAATATTGCTGCCAGTTGGAAAGGAATTAAAACAACTGTGAAATTTGCTATGCATTCATTCAAAGCCATCTGCTCATTTCCTTCATCAAGAAAGTACTTAATATCAAGGAAGCTGTCCTTTTCAAAAGCAATACATTATCAGGCAAAACCATTTCAAGAACCATAACAGTTCTGTTCTAAGCATTAAAGCAGAGTACCACTTGCAAACAGTGTTTCCTGAATCTGCAGATCTGCACATATCAGTCCCATTCTGCTTAAGGGGCCAAGGGTTATAGACCTTAGGCTAAAGCCTTGGTAATATACTTAAAGGCAAACTACTCATTCCCACCAATTCTAGAACACCAAATTGCCAACACTTTGGAACATTTGGAGTAGCAGTCTTAAAAGGATGATAATACTCATTTCACAGCCACCTAGTAGGCAAGAGAGAGTAACCACCAATGCCACAATCTCTGCAGAAGCATATGAGATGACAGAACTAATAAGTGACAGTAATCTCAAGAACTGGACATAGGTGGTACTTCTGAGGGTACAACTGAGGACAGCCTGCAGAGGTTAGACTACAGAACTGGGAGAACTGAATCACAAAAGCCAGCTCATTCTGGCTGAGTATTGAGTTGGGTCAATAAGTACTCAATACTCAGAAAGGGGATTTCTTCAGAGATGAGTGTTGTGTGTTCAGACCCAGAGACCTCCTCCCTAAATAAACACACAATTGACTCAAATTTTAGTTTTGGTTTTGGCAGAATTTAGGCCACAACTTTATTGATTACAGAAAAGTAAGCGGTTGCATAGGCTCTGGTTCGACTAGCTCCCTGCACCCTTGCATATAGCGCTGACCCAGAGCTCTATCATAGGTCAGCCAAGGGTGAACACCTGAGGTAGGTGGAAAGCCCGGGAACAGACTCTGTTTACTCCCCAGATGCTCCCATGGACTCAGGCATGGGCACAACCCCCTTTCGGGGGTTGACCAAACCAAGTTGAGTCCCTGGATTCCTTTAATGGAATACCCTTCAAATAGGGATGGTGAGACCGTTCTCCCATCCCTATCACCTGAACCAGTGCCTATCTGCAACCTTACAAGTTGTGACAATTTGCTATGCTGCAGGCAAAACCCAAATGGCAACAGCCAATCAGCCAAGTGGGGAAAATTCCTGCCGTGCCCCTGTCCCAACAACAGACGACACACGACAGCATAGCAAGTTCAAATGCAAAATGCCCTAAAAGTAGGGAGAGGTGGGTGGGTGTTCCGATGCACGAGCCGAAAGACGAAGCTCTGGGTCACATGCATAGATGTATATATAGGTCCCTCGATCCATTTAGACTGCACCCCATTGGCCAGATTAAACCCAGCAACGAGGGACCTACCAATTGGGTGTTGTGGCTATTCAATATACCCACCCACAACCAGGAGGTCAGTCTCCAGGTCTCACCACAACACGTGCCGTCTTTTAGGGAGGACACAATATACTAGCAGCAGGTCATAAAAGGGGAGGAAGCCCCACTGAACTCAGTGGGAGTCACTTCTGAGAGGACACAGAATCATAGAATTGTAGAGTTGGAAGGGACCATGAGGGTCATCTAGTCCAATCTTCTGCAATTCAGGAATATTTTGCCCAATGTGGGGCTTGAACCCACAACTGTGAAATTAAGAGTCTTGTGCTCACTTAAGACTCTTTCTGAAAGTGGAATCCTCACATCCAGTTCCTTCTCATTTTTGACCTTAGGACTTGGGCAGCCTGGACTTTCACCTTAGCGCATCTGTTCATGGTTCTCCATAATTTATCCTGCTAAGAATGAGGCTGTCAGTATCTGGGTGCTTAGTCTTCAAAGCCTTTTGCAATATAGCAGTGATAATTGCTACGTCTTATTAATAACAACTTCACAGAACTGCTCGCCAGCTAGTGGTTTTTTTTTAATTAGCCCCTTCCCATTTTTCTAATAGAACCGAATTCTGCTAGCATGGTGAGCTTTGAGGGTTGTGGGCAAAGACAATGGAACATTCCTCAAACCAGTAGAAACCTGGATATGTTCTTATTTTATGTAGTCAATGCTGAATCATATTTGATATTTGGGGCATCACAAGAATATATTCAGTCTAAAGCCCATTTGTTTAATAGGACTGGATCCTTCCTTCAACACTGTTTACAAAAATAAAAATAGCCCCTCCACAAATAATCCAATTACCAATCCATCAGATTTCATCCCACCCTAAAGACAACTTTGTATAAACTAAACACATGCACAAATCACAATTAATACTTGAGGAAAGTATTAAAACATAATAAATATTAGACAACCCCCTTGCTTTACAGCACATTCCTGTCTCTGTTTTGAAGGACGAATAAATTGATTTTTAACAGTAAATAAATTTTTCTTTCCCTGAATTAAGATACTTGAACTGGTGCCACCTCACAAACAACTGCAGGATGTTTCAAGACCATATTAATCCTTGGGGCATTCAATACATCTATATGAATCAAGGACACTGGTTATGTGTCTTGGATTATAGGGCTGATTATATGCATACTGAATATATCTTAGACAAAAAGAATCTCATTTATGTTGTCAGGGCATACTGCTTCAGGCACAAAAGCAAGGTATTTTCTCTGGGACAGCAGTCAATCTACATAAACTCCCTGAAGTACAGTCTGTTTTTGCAATGTGTGTTCACTACATCTAAGCTGGCATTCATGACTTTCACCAAAAGGAAGCTGCTGATCAAAGTGTGCACTTTGCAGTATGAAGACAGATTACTACATATGAATAGGGAAGTTACTGTACAGAAACAGATTCAAACATGGTGCAGTTCTCCTGGTGGCAGCAGTCATAGAAGATTAGTCATGCAATCCCTGTTAATTACTGGGGTTTTTTGAATTAAAAAAACAATGTGCGACACTTAATTATCATGATCGAGTGGTTAATTGTGCAAATGTTCAAAGCCAATGTTTTATCTGAACACAATGCCAGCCAGCCCATGCCAGGCCACCAAAGCAAAAAGGATCACAGTGATGCTGGTGCAGAATGTGTGGAAATACATAAGATATCAAAGGGATTTACTAGAACAGTCAACTGCACACCTGAGGATTTTTAGAATAAAATCCTCTCCTGCAATATATGAATAACATGGGCTGGCCTAATTTATAGATTGTTGCATTGATTTCTGAAATTAGGTACAGTATGTGAAGGACTTTGAGCACTTTAAAAACATTCTATATAAATGTTTCTGCTTAAAATGATGGTGTTTAACTTGTAATTTCAGAAAATATACAAAATGGTGAGAAGGGATGGAATCACATAAACTCTGGATTTGGTGTTTTACTCCGAGTCCATTAATTTCAATGAGTCTACTCTGAGTTAAAGCTAGCTGAATACCACCCATTGGCTTCAAGGAGGTTATTTTCATTGGAACCTTATAGCTGCTGCTTTAATAATAATAAAAAGATATGTAAAATGCAAACACACATTTTATGTATTGTCCACTTTGACTTCAAAGGGAGATATGAGCATTTGACAAAAGGTCCTGAGCACTCAAGCCCATTTCATTTTTATGCTTTGATTGGGCTAACAATTACTTTTGATCCACTGACAAAAAGGGGGAGGCATTTTACAAGCATATAGCAACTTTTGTGGTGGTTCTTTTCTAGTCTTCCATTTCCTTTGTTGCATGAAACTTCTAAATTGCCAAGGAAAGCTAATAGGTGGCAGATACTGAATTCAAGACATTTGTACAGTTGTGTGTTTCCTGTGAGCTGCTTTAAATTCAGGATGGGGCAGGAAACAAATATATTATCTTTGAATCCCCCCCCCCAAGAAAATTGCACAGGTTGATGTTGCTTGAGCCCTGAGAGTTGCCTGGACTCAAGCATCAAGCATGAAAAGCCATTCCTTCTAATCCCAAAAATGTAAAGCTGACTGTGACTAAAGCCAGGATACTTTCTTCTTTATTAGGCTATGCATCCCATTGACCCTAGTTTAGATGGATTAAATAATGGGTGGCCATCTGTAATGCATGCGCCGCCAATGGCACAGCCAGAGAAGCAAAAAGATCCATGATAACTCTAGGGCTTAACAGCTTCCTTTTAAAATGGATATAGCCTTAGTGTCACATCTGTGTCTCCTGTACTGTAGAACCCCCTGCATTCCTTGGTCAACAGAATGGAGTAGCTTCAAACTCCAGATTGAGTTTACTCCAGAGTAAAGGACCTATATTTTTTAAAGAATATAGAATCAGAGTTGGAAGGGACCCTGATGGTCATCTGGTTCAACTCCCTGCAAATATGTCCTTCCCTTCCACACTCCAGATTCAAAGGAGGACCCAGCAGTGCTCTCATGACTTCAAATAGTATAGAAATCTAATATATATAATGTGTAGAAGAGAGGCCATGTCTTTCTCTGCAATTCCTTACCCTTTATCTTTGGTCATTATTCTGCTTACTTTCTGTCAGTGTCTTTCTCTCTTAGGGCTCGTTCACACACCCACTTGCTCCATGCTTAGAAAGCATGGGTCCAAGAAGTTTTCTACTTGTCCTATTTTTGCTAGGCATGGGTCCGAGCAGTTTTCTGTTTGTTTGTTGTTGTTGTTTAGTCGTTTAGTCATGTCCGACTCTTCGTGACCCCATGGATCAGAGCACGCCAGGCACTTCTGTCTTCCACTGCCTCCCACAGTTTGGTCAAACTCGTGCTGGTAGCTTCGAGAACACTATCCAACCATCTCGTCCTCTGTCGTCCCCTTCTCCTTGTGCCCTCCATCTTTCCCAACATCAGGGTCTTTTCCAGGGAGTCTTCTCTTCTCATGAGGTGGCCAAAGTATTGGAGCCTCAGCTTCACAATCTTTCCTTCCAGTGAGCACTCAGGGCTGATTTCCTTAGGAATGGATAGCTTTGTTCTTCTTGCAGTCCACAGGACTCTCAAGAGTCTCCTCCAGCACCATAATTCAAAAGCATCAATTCTTCGGTGATCAGCCTTCTTTATGGTCCAGCTCTCCCTTCCATACATCACTACTGGAGTTTTCTGTTTGCCCCACCGCTTTCCCCAGGAATACCTGCTTCAGTGCTGAATTGTCAACTGCTGGTGGACGTTTGCTCCAATTCAGCAGTAAAGATCAGGTTTTCCTGGGGGCAAGCGGTGGGAAAAGCAGAAGTCTGGATGAGCCAGAGAGAGAGAAAGAGAGAGCTATACTGGTGTGGCACACCTTAATTTGAAGCATGATCAGTGATGTGTCCAGCAGCTGAACACCAACACATCAGAAACAAAACCACATCAAGGAAGGAGAGGAAAGGAGGTACTAGATAGTTCCTGTAAGGTGCATTTGAATAATACTACCTTAGAATGTAGAATTGACTTGGGGCCACAAAATGCACCTCTGGATGAAATCCTGGGGATATGAAAAAGTACTTGCTCCATGGCCTCCAATTAATTGAACAGGATGAACATTAATGTAAGTTTGCTAAAATGACCAATCTGCTAGTTTCCTGTTATTCCTTCTATTTCCAATGCTGAGGTTGTGAGTGCCATTGCATTATATAACCAATACAGCAAAACACACACACACACACACACACACACACACAACACACACACACACACACACACAGGATGTGTTAGCTGCTTTGGAGGGGAAGTACAAAACTGAGAGGAGAGGACCTAGAGCATGCACACACACAAACACAAGAAGCCCACTGAGGACTGAGCGTGTTCAGTGGTCATGGAATACTGACTGACCTTTGGATAAAGAAAATGGAAAACCAAGGAGGAGGAATAATAAAATGTCTAGGCTGAAGTCCTGAAAAAGCACTCCACCACACAGTTTCATTGTAAGCCCCACGTGCCTGGACATATGTGACAAAGCATGCATCTATACAAGTTGCAGCTGAAACAAAGGCATGCTGGAAAATGTATAAACTGACCAAATGATTTAAGAGTTGCACATAATAGCATATTAAAGAATATAAATATTTACAGAATATTTGCATGCAACCATTGGAATATATTTTACTTTAGACTTAAGCTAAATCATTCTTTTAGAAAGGCCTGATCTATTACGAAAGGTTCAAGGCACCACACAACTACATGTGTAAGGAAGGCCTTGTTGCTGACCTTACAATGCACTTACTATCTTGTTCTTCACTAATACTGACTCTTTCACTGCAAACAATTTATTCTGCCTCACGTTCATCAAGTGTTCATAAATCAACATTAGACCCCTGTTTTACAGAGTTGCTGATTTTTAACTTGCACAGACAGCAGCAGCATTTGGATGTAAAGCCTAATATTGGCACACATATTGATTTTAATTAGTCTAATTAGTTCATTACGCCAAAAATCAAACAGACCATTCATTACATTCCAAACTAATGGCATATGATCAAGGATTTCATATGATAATGAGTCAGATCAATTATCACTCATAAAGGAAGTCATTAACAAGTGTAAACACTGCCAAGCCTAATGCCATTACAAATTATGAAGTCATGGATTGGCCATTTGCATAAGCATACTAATTTTATATCCAGATAATTTTATTTCAAGATCTACCCTCTCTTTAATTCTCATTAGACATATCCATTTTAAAAGGAAGCTGTTAAGCCCTAGAGTTAAATTCTATGGCACTGTCTGGGATCCTGAGGTTTAAACATACATATTCTTTATTTCAAAGCTTTTTTTATTTTTAAAAAGCAAGATTAATTTGTCATTTTCAAAAAGCAAGGGCAGGAACACAAAAGGCCCAGGGAGGTGATAGTGTGTGAGGTGATAGTGTGTAGATTTTTAACCATTTGCAAGATATTGGGCACAGCTTATTTAGGCCATTTAAAATTAAGGGAATCTAGGGGCCAGGTGCAACCGTTCAGACATTTGGGTTGTATTCAAATCTCCCACTTGATTAGAATCACATGAGGGAGAGACAGAGCCGAGCTGAGCACACCAGTTCCATGTAAGAAAGCTCAGCTGCTTCAGACCAAAGGTCCATTTAGTCCAGCATACAGTGGTACCTCGGGTTACATACGCTTCAGGTTACAGACTCCGCTACCTCAGAAGTAGTGCTTCAGGTTAAGAACTTTGCTTTAGGATGAGAACAGAAATCGTGCTCCGGCGGCGCAGCAGGAGCAGGAGCAGGAGGCCCCATTAGCTAAAGTGGTACTTCAGATTAAGAACAGTTTCAGGTTAAGTACGGACCTCCGGAACGAATTAAGTACTTAACCCGAGGTACCACTGTATTGTTCTGAGGCCAACCAGATGTCCAAGGGGTGCTCAAAGCAGGACATGAGCCCAACAGTACTCTGCTTGGGCAACTGGTATCCAGAGCCATACCACCTCCACTCCAATACTGAAGGCAGGACACCACTGATGGTCTTACCTCCCATGAATTTTTCTAAACCACTTTTAAAGCTATCCAAATTATTACACCTTCTGCTAGCAAATTCTGTCGCTTAACTATGCACTGTGTGAAGAAGTATTTCCTTTTGTCTGTCCCGAATCTTCCAGCATTCCGCTTAATTGCTGAATTCAATTGGTATAATAAATTATAAAGCACCAACCTATAATACTATACTCAGTGAAGAAAGCTCTTAAGCATGGGCACTAGGTGAGCCCCTCTGGGGAAGGCATTTCATATACGGGGCACCACCACCGAAAAGGCTCTTTCCCTGGTGGTCACCTGTTTGACTTAGGAAGGGAACCTGGAAAAGGACACACAATGAAGATCTCAAGGAGTAGGCAGGTACATATTGGAGAAGGTAATAGCTCAGGTATCATGACCCCACACCATTTAAGGGCTTTGAAGGTTAAAACCAGAACTTTGAGCTGGGTCTGGAAATAGACAGGAAACCAGTGCAGATTATGAAGCTTGCAAACCAAGTGCACTTTGCCTCACAGGTCAAGAAAGTAGGTTAGAAGAAATGTTCACAAAATATATAAATTTCAATAGGTAAAGCAGGCAGGATCAAGCTTAAGAGATATGACACACTTTGTGTCCAGCTGTTCTGCCATTAAAGACATTCAGTGCAGACGTCCATTCATGTCTTCTCAGAATGCCAGTAAGGAAATGTCAAACCAGGCGTAGGCCCCAACCATATTCCTTTATGGCTGATTACTTAATTTTTAAGGGCAAAAGCGATCAATATATTAATATCCATTGTTACAAAATGAGCTTTTAACTGATGTCATCACTAAGGAATGCTTTTCTTCTGCTTAGTTAAGGGTGTCGTTTCTTCCTTTAAAGTGATAAAGTAGTAAAATGGTTTGAAGATTTTATTTTATTTTTTAAAAAATACAGTATTTTATCCTGAAATTCACTGCTGGAACAAAAAACGGCTTGTCTTCAAAAGAGTTGGCAAAATAGAAGGCCAAGGTCAGTCAGATCACTTGCTGTTTCAGCAAATTGCTAAGAAGCTTCAAATTCTTGGGAGATTTTCTTCCACTGACTATAAGGGAAGCAAAGTAAGCACCCTAGCTTTTAAAGAAATACCTCTTAGATAGCCAGATACTTGCTTTCAACAAAGTAGGCCAGGTCCGTGACTCATAATGGATGGCCAAAGGCAATGTTTTCTGATTTCACTGACCTCTTAACACTCTACAGACAGGAAATATAAATCTAATGATTAAGTCACAGGCTTCTAGACTAGACATTAGAAGAACTCTTACAGGAAATAAAAAGCAGAATAGGTGCTAAATAAGGTGCCCCCTCCCCCCAGATTTCCACATACTTATTTGATGTTCTTATTTATTTGTATTTTTAAAAAGAATACCTCACATACATGAACAGACTGCCAGCAATACTTGTGCATCATTTCTGGACTCAGCTAGACTGGTAAAGAAAAAACGATGTGTGAGTGTGTCTGGAAGCGGTTGAAGGATGGATGGCGGCTAACAGATTTATTTTGAATCCTGACAAGACAGAAGTACCATTTTGGGGGGACAGGATGTGGGGAGGACTCCCTGGTCCTGAATGTGATAATTGTGCCCCTGAAGGACCAGGTGCACAGCCTGGGAGTCATTTTGGACTCACAGCTGTCCATGGAGGCGAAGGTCAATTCAGCTGTCTACCAGCTCCATCAGGTACACAGGCTGAGATCCTACCTGCCTGCAGACTATCTTGCCAGAGTGGTGCATGCTCTGGTTATCTCCCGCTTGGACTACTTCAATGTGCTCTATGTGGGGCTACCTTTGAAGGTGACCCAGAAACTAAAATTAATCCAGATTGTGGACTGATGACTGGGAGTGGCCATCAAGACCATATAACACTGGTCCTGAAAGACCTACATTGGCTCCCAGTACGTTTCCGAGCACAATTCAAAGTGTTGGTGCTGACCCTTAAGGCCCTAAACAGCCTCAGTTCTGTATACCTGAAGGAGCGTCTCCACCCCCATCGTTCAGCCCAGACACTGAGGTCCAGCTCCAAGGGCCTTCTGGCAGTTCCCTCACTACGAGAAGTGAGGTTACAGGAAACCAGGCAGAGAGGGCCTTCTCAGTAGTGGTGCCCGCCCTGTGGAACACCCTCACATCAAATGTCAAGGAAATAAACTATCTGACTTTTAGAAGACATCTGAAATCAGTCCTGTTCAGGGAAGTGTTTAATATTTGATATTTTATCATGTTTTTAATATTCTGTTGGGAGCCACCCAGAGTAGCCGGGGAAACCCAGCCAGATGGGTGGGGTAAAAATAATAAATTATTATCATTATTATAAAATGTTGCACAGCCCTGGGGGATTTTGAGGGGGCCCGTCCACTCCTTGAACATTTCTTGGGGTGCTTGGTCCCCATCCCCGTAGATCAGGCACCCCCAAACTCGGCCCTCCAGCTGTTTTGGGACTACAATTCCCATCATCCCTGACCACTGGTCCTGTTAGCTAGGGATGATGGGAGTTGTAGTCCCAAAACAGCTGGAGGGCCGAGTTTGGGGGTGCCTGCCCTAGACAGTACAAGCACACAACAGGGAATCCTGATGTCACATGGCCCCAGGGAATTTTGAAGGGGAATGCCACCTCATTGAAAATTTGGGGGGCACTTGGCTCCTGCTCCTTAAATGGCATTTAAGGGGGGCACACCATGGGTCATGCTTATTTCATATGGCCCCAGGGAATTTTGAGGGCGGCTTAAATTCTGGGGGCCCTCAGCCCATTACCCCCTAGATAGTGCAAGCACACCACAGGGAGTGCTCATGTTGCCCGATCTCAGGGAAATCTGAGAGGGCCCCTTTGGAAATAAATTGGGGGCCACCCCCTTGAAAAATTTGGGGCTCTCAGCCCCCCTGCCCTTTATATGGCACAAGCACACCATGGGGTGTGCTGACATTGTGTTCCCCCAGGGAATTTTGAGGGGGACCCTTGAAAATTTGGAGGGGCCCTCAGCTCATGCCTCCCTAGATGGCATGGGCACATGTGGTGTGCTGACATCACATGGCCCAGGGAATTTTGAGGGGGCCCACCGCCCTTGAAAAATTTGGGAGTCCCTCGGCCCATGACTCCCTAGATGGCACAAGCGCACCATAGGAAGTGTTGACGTCTCATGGTCCCAGGGAAAGGGGCCCACCCCTCCTTTAAAATTTGGGGGGCCCTCAGCCCTCTGCCCTCATAGATCATACAATGGCGAGTGCTGATGTCTGGCCTCTTGCATTTCCCTCTTGCATAGATGCCACACTGGGTCCCTAGTCAGCAGGTGGAGGAGATCTGCAAGGTAATGAGCAACTGAGGAAATACACAGCTGTTGAAAATTAGGCTTTGGAGTACTTATAGAGGAGAAGGAAGAGGTGGGGCATAGAGAACTTGGCTGGGAGTGATATTTGTGGGGCTGGCAGGCTACAGGGTGAGGTGTGGGGCTAGAGGTACTGTAAGGAAATGCTAGGGTTTATTCATTGGGGGGAGAGTTTGTGGTGTAAAAATCATTCTTACGCTTTTATTTATTGATTGATTGATACTTATTCTACGATAGACAGAAATAATACCCATTACAAATATATTTTTATAATATACTGAGATAAAACAGCTACTTAATCTAAGAAACAGCAAAGTCAGAAGGAAGAAAATACAAGAAAAAGAGAAAACAAAAGTAGGAGAAAGAGAAGAGGGAAAGAAAGAAAAAACTAAAGAAAAAGAGTAGAATAAAAGGACTTCTGGGTCTCTGCAGCTGCTTATGATATTCATTTTTTAACATTCTATCTTCTATAAACCATTATTATTATTATTAATCTTCAATTTCATATACTGAAAGTTCATTTTCTCTTTCACACAAAAAGTCCATAGGAAACTTCCAGTCCTTAACAAATGCTAGCGATGCA
Organism: Podarcis cretensis; assembly: GCF_951804945.1. Classification (NCBI taxonomy): domain Eukaryota; kingdom Metazoa; phylum Chordata; class Lepidosauria; order Squamata; family Lacertidae; genus Podarcis; species Podarcis cretensis. Next base: position 62,471,413 of record NC_137176.1, on the reverse strand, counting down.
GGCAAATCCCTGCCCTTGTTGGACCTCACCAATCAGGCAGAGGAGATGATAGAGTCCAATGTTTTATTGGTCTGCGCAGAGCACTTGATTCAGTGGGATAATTCCCAAAAGCTGAACACTGGGTGTTGTCCACAGGGTTTACACACAAAGAATACATACAGAATCCAATTAGAAGCCCCCAAACATCTGCAGAGTGTTGTTTGGTGAAAGCTCATTGGATACCATTTTTGCTACAATGCCTACGCTTACACCTTAATGTGCTAACCTTACAAGGGCCTCTTGGGGGCCTTATCTACTTACTTGCTTCTTAGAAAACGCTGGCAACGCCTAATACATAAAGTTCTGCATCTTGCCTGCATGCCTACTTGCAACATTTAGAGGGGCCTCCTAAAGCATTTTGTCCTTGGTTCAGCCAGCATAGCTAGTTTACTCCCTAATTCACTCCCAACTGCAGCTGTATCTTATCTTTGGTGTCTCCAGCAACTGAGCTGTTTGTGTATTTTGTGAGCAAAGGGGTTTCAAACAGAACCCCAATGTAAAGGGGGCTCTAACAGACCCGCCCCATAGTGCCTCATTCCTCCCCTTCAAGCTTACGGTGTGAGGAGCACATCACCATTAACTTGACCCTCCTGAGGTAATAAATACTGTAAAAGTGACTGCATGTGGGCTATGGTGGAACTCATATCAGGAACCAAGTGTCAGATTAAGTCAATAAGGCAAGGCACAAATAAAATAAAATAAAAGCAAGGACAGCCAGGAGGAACATGGCTGCTCCTTTTCCTAAACTTGCTATCCATCCAGTTCCAAACTGATTAAACCACCAATTGCCAATTGGTTTACTTTTCCAGACTTCTGCTGGTACATGGGCTAGTTTTGGGGTACGGCCATTATGTATTATAGAACAGGCACTTATAATCCATTTGGGGCTTAGGGGGAAGGCACTCCTCCTGAGGGAAGTAGACTGGGGGCCCCCACATGCCCAACAATTGGTCAAATTAAAGGTGGATGCTACTTCCTCCATTAGGTTAATATATAGATTGTCACCTGCTTTTGGTACAGGGTTGGCATTGTTCCATTTAACCAGTAAGACCAGTGCCAACCCCCCACTATCGTCAGAAGGGGTGTGATTGCCATTGCCCTATTTGAATCGGGGCTGCCGGTGGGTGTGCTTAGGGATTTGGGAGCCGGAGCCGAGGTAGCAAGACTCTTTCATCCTTGAGGAGTGAAATCTGTCAGTGTTTGAAAAAGAAAAGGTTCTGACCTCCTTTTTACACCTTTGCCTAGTCCTCAGAACTTAGTTGGCACAAAAGAGTCTTTGAGAAAGAGTATTCTTACAGAGTATTGCTGCTTTTATTCTTAAAAGTCTTTATCTCCAACCACGACCAACAGTTTTTACACACACCAAACGCAACCAGCTTTCTTCCAACCAACCAACCCACACCCAACACTAACATTGAACACTCTATATATACAGGTACAATTTGGTGAAAAGTTGCATGAGTCATTGTAGGCTGCTGACTCATGCTGACTTAGTTCTTTTAGCATTAAAGAAACAGCGACCAATTTTTAGCCGTGACAAAATCTCTCCACCTCCCTCTATCCTGAGCTTGTTTATTCCCCTCCTTAATGTGACCCATGTGGCCACAAGAACACCGCTTGGACGGGGGGGGGGGGTGTATCCCCATGGATTTTCACAATGTGCTGGGTGTCCCCTTCCATTCACTTACACCTGACGACTCCTCAAGCTTCCTGTGCGTACAGCAACCAAGAGTTGCTGACCAAGTCAGAGGGCTCACAGCAGCAATGCTCCGTGCTTACGGAAGCCGCACTTGGTTTTGTTGTTGTTTTAAATAGTTTTCAAATGTTAACAAATCCATCCAAATTAAATTTAATACATTTTTTCAAAAGTAATTAGGTTTCCCACTCCCATTGCAAGCATATGTCCATTAAATTCCTGATGTTACCGCTTCATTCTTTTTCTTTGATCACCTTGTCAACCTTCTATTAGTTTTTTTAAAAAATATTTTTTTTTTTCCATTTTATAATATACGTTCACATCATAACACTCTGCTTTATGTCTCTGGCTCTTCAGAGCCTGTCAACTTCCTTCCCTCCCGCCTCATGGCTTTCAAAATTATATCATTTCATTTTGCACATTTTCAAAATCTAATTACACACATTATACAATAACTCAAAATTTAAATAAATATAGAAGGTAGAAAATTTCTCATTACAAGTCTTCAAACAACCCTGCTAGTGATGTTAATTGCTTACAATAATCTTTCAGATATCGTATAAATTTACTCCAGTCTTTTTGGAATACTTGATCATGCTGGTTTCGGATTTTTCCTGTCAGTTTCACCAGTTCTGCAAAGTCCAGCATCTTTATCTGCCACTCTTCTTTCGTTGGTACTTCTTGTTGTTTCCATTTTGGGGCTAAAAGAATTCTTACCGCAGTTGTTGCATACATAAACAGTCTTTTATCTTCCCTTGGTATCTCTTCACCCACTATACCCAATAAAAAAGCTTCTGGTTTTTTAACAAAATATATTCTTCCCCAAAGAGATAATTTCATCCTTCCCCACACTTCTAAGTCTCTCTTAACCTCTTTCCAAACAGTTGTGTAATTGTCTTTAAACAAATTTATATTTTTTGCAGTTAATCATGTACCTAGGTACTTTATCTTTTTGTTTTTTGTTTTTTTTAATTCTTTTTATTAATTTTCACATTAGATCACCAAAAAGAAAAACAAATCAACGGTTACAACAGTTGTAAAAAACCCCAACACACACAAAAAAGAAAACTAAATAAATATCAATACATAACGTATAAACAATGTCGATTTCCATTACGCTTCTTTGTCTTCTCATTTATATCTTTATATCTTTAAGTATTTTAATTATTCTACACACCTATTGACTTCCATCCCTCCCGGTTTCAGGCTTCTTAGTATGAATAGTTTGTTTCTCCTGCAGTTGATAGTTACAATAATTTGCACATCGTAAGATCTATATCAGTCCTGCTATAGTTTTTAGGTTCTTGTAATTCCCTTCAATATAAATCATAAATTTATTCCAGTCATTAATAAACTTTGTATTCTTTTGGTTTCTAATTTTTTGTGTCATTTTTGCAAGTTCTACAAATTCGAATAACTTTGTTTGCCAATCACTAATTGGTGGGATACTTTGGCTTTTCCAATTTTGGGCAATTAATAATCTAGCGGCAGCTGTAGCATACTGGAATAATGTCTTATCTTCTTTTTTAATTTCGTCCCCAATTATTCCCAGAAGAAAGGCCTCTGGTCTTTTGGGAAATGTATATTTAAATATTTTTTTTAACTCATTGTAAATATATTCCCAGTATTTCTTCATTTCGTCGTATGTCCACCACATGTGGAAAAAATTACCTTCTTTAGTTTTACACTTCCAGCAAAACTTATTCCCTGTCTTGTACATTTTCCCTAGCTTTGCTGGGGTAATGTACCACCTGTACATCATCTTTTCTAAATTTTCCCTCAGTGTTACACATGCCGTAAACTTCATTCCGCTAGTCCATAAATTCAGCCACTTATCATACTCTATATTATATCCCAGATCCATTGCCCATCTTGTCATGACCTCCTTTATTTCCTCATCTTTGGTGTCCCATTCTAATAGTATATCATACATTTTAGATAATAATTTGGATTTACCCTCTATTATTTCTATCTGAAATTTGGATTTCTTCTCATTCATCCCTACTTTTTTATGTTCCGTCCATATTGCGTTTATTTGGTGGAATTGTAACCAGCTTGTTAATTTCTCTTTCAGTTCCTCATATGTTCTCATCCTCCATCCACTTTCTGATCTTATTAGTAGGTCCTCATAAGTAAACCTTTTTCCTTCCATATTAGTTTTTTTGATCACTGAAATATCAATTGGTGATAGCCACCAGGGTGTTTTCCATTCAAGGAGTTTTTTATTCTTCTCCCACACTTCATATAGAGGCCCCCTAATAATATGACTAGAAAACCCTTTATGTACTTTTTCTTTGTTTTGCCACAGGTAGGCATGCCAGCCGAACCTATTGTCGAACCCCTCGAGGTCTAATAAGTCAGTATTTTCCAAATTGATCCAATCTTTGATCCAACAAAGGCAGGCTGCCTCAAAATATAATTTTAGGTTGGGTACCGAGAATCCCCCTCTTTCTTTCCGGTCTGTAAGAAGTTTGAATCTAATTCTTGGCCTTTTTCCTTGCCATATGAATTTCGAAAGAGTTTTTTGCCAATCTGTAAACATTTTAGAGCCTCTGATCACGGGGATGTTTTGAAACAAAAACAGCATTCTTGGAAGTAAGTTCATTTTTATTGCCGCCATCCTTCCCATCCACAAGAGTTTCACTCTGCTCCAGGTGTCCAGGTCTTTCTTAATCTGCTTCCATGTCGTAAGGTAGTTGTCTTGAATCAAATTTATATTTTTAGTAGTTAACCAAATTCCCAGATACTTTATTTTTTTGCCACTTTAATTCCATACTGTAATTCTAGCTTTTCATTTTCATCCTTTTGCAAATTCTTCGTTAAAATTTTGGTCTTTAGTTTATTCAGTTTGAAACCAGATACCTTACCAAATTCTTCTAACATCTCCAAGGCCTTTCCAACACTTTCTTGTGGGTTTTCCAGGGATAGCATCAAGTCGTCGGCGTACGCTTTTAACTTATACTCCTTTGTTCCTATTTTGATCCCACGGATCTCTGATGTTACTCTTATTTTATTTGTGATTACCTCTAGTGCCCTAATAAATAAAAGCGGGGATAGAGGGCAGCCCTGTCTTGTTCCTTTTTCAATTTTGAATGAGTTTGTTAAGTTATTATTTATAATCAGTTTTGCAGATTGTTTCGAGTATATTGCTTTTATTCCGTTCATGAACTCACCCTCTAGCCCCGCTTTTTCCATGCTCTTCAATAGGAACTGCCAAGAGACATTATCAAATGCCTTTTCAGCATCGATAAAAATCAGTGCCGCGGGTATCTCATTCTTACATTCCAAGTACTCAATAATGTTTATAGCATGCCTTACGTTATCTCTAAGTTGTCTATTTGGAAGAAATCCTGCCTGATCTTTATGTATTAAATTTACTAGACATTTCTTAAGTCTGCTTGCCAACACCTCTGCGAAGATTTTATAATCATTATTTATCTTTTTGACTACCATTATTCCTATATTGTGTTGCAATTCCTCACTCAAATGCACAATCAAATTTTTAACTAACATTTTCGTTTTTAAGTCTGTCTGGCTAGTTGTCCAAATTCTTCAATCCTATCCAGTGCTTTGGGTACACTGGATAGGGGTTTTTCTACGGTTATTACTAAATTGTCAGCAAAGGCTTTCAATTTATATTCTTTAGATCCAACTCTAATTCCTTTTACATTTTCAGTCACTTTTATGTTTCTTGTCAGGACTTTGAGGACTATTATAAACAATAATGGTGACAACAGACACATCTATCTTGTTCCTTTTGTAATTTCAAAGTTATTCATTAATTCACTATTAATCTAGCTTTCTGTTCTGAATATATAGCTCCTATACAGTGATGGCGAACATTCATAGAATCATAGAGTTGGAAGAGACCACAAGGGCCATCGAGTCCAACCCCCTGCCAAGCAGGAAACACCATCAGAGCACTCCTGACATATGGTTGTCAAGCCTCTGCTTAAAGACCTCCAAAGAAGGAGACTCCACCACACTCCTTGGCAGCAAATTCCACTGTCGAACAGCTCTTACTGTCAGGAAGTTCTTCCTAATGTTTAGGTGGAATCTTCTTTCTTGTAGTTTGGAGCCATTGCTCCATGTCCGCTTCTCTGGAGCAGCAGAAAACAACCTTTCTCCCTCCTCTATGTGACATCCTTTTATATATTTGAACATGGCTATCATATCACCCCTTAACCTCCTCTTCTCCAGGCTAAACATGCCCAGCTTCCTTAGCCGTTCCTCATAAGGCTTCGTTTCCAGGCCTTTGACCATTTTGGTTGCCCTCCTCTGGACACGTTCCAGTTTGTCAGTGTCCTTCTTGAACTGTGGTGCCCAGAACTGGACACAGTACTCCAGGTGAGGTCTGACCAGAGCAGAATACAGTGGCACTATTACTTCCCTTGATCTAGATGCAATACTCCTATTGATGCAGCCCAGAATTGCATTGGCTTTTTTAGCTGCTGCGTCACACTGTTGGCTCATGTCAAGTTTGTGGTCAACCAAGACTCCTAGATCCTTTTCACATGTACTGCTCTCAAGCCAGGTGTCACCCATCTTGTATTTGTGCCTCTCATTTTTTTTGCCCAAGTGCAATACTTTACATTTCTCCCTATTAAAATTCATCTTGTTTGTTTTGGCCCAGTTCTCTAATCTGTCAAGGTCGTTTTGAAGTGTGATCCTGTCCTCTGGGGTGTTTGCCACCCCTCCCAGTTTGGTGTCATCTGCAAATTTGATCAGGATGCCCTTGAGTCCATCATTCAAGTCGTTGATAAAGATGTTGAATAAGACCGGGCCCAAGACAGAACCCTGTGGCACCCCACTAGTCACTCTTCTCCAGGATGAAGAGGAACCATTGATGAGCACCCTTTGGGTTCGGTCAGTCAGCCAGTTACAAATCCACTGAGTGGTAGCATAGTCAAGACCGCATTTTACGAGCTTCTTTACAAGAATATCATGGGGCACCTTGTCAAATGCCTTGCTGAAATCAAGGTAGGCTACATCCACTGCGTTCCCTTCATCTACCAGGCTTGTAATTCTCTCAAAAAACGAGATCAGGTTAGTCTGACATGACTTATTTTTCAGAAATCCATGCTGACTATTGGTGATCACAGCATTCCTTTCTAGGTGCTCACAGACTGTTTGCTTAATGATCTGCTCCAGAATCTTCCCTGGTATTGATGTCAGACTGACTGGGCGGTAATTATTTGGGTCCTCTCTCTTCCCCTTTTTGAAAATAGGGACAACATTTGCCCTCCTCCAGTCTGCCGGGACTTCGCCTGTTCTCCAGAAATTCTCAAAGATGACTGCCAGTGGTTCTGAGATCACATCTGCCAGTTCTTTTAATACTCTTGGATGCAGTTCATCTGGCCCTGGAGACTTGAATACATCTAAACTAGCCAAGTATTCTTGTACTATCTCCTTAGTTATTCTGGGCTGTGTTTCCTCTGCTGAATCATTTGCTCCAAATTCTTCACGTCGGGCATTGTTTTCTTTATCAGAGAAGACTGAGGCAAAGAAGGCATTCAGGAGTTCAGCCCTTTCTGTGTCCCCTGTTGCATTTCACCATCTGCTCCTCTGAGTGACCCCACTGTTTCTTTGTTCTTCCTTTTGCTACGAACATACCCATAAAAGCCTTTTTTGTTGCTTTTAACCTCTCTAGCAAGCCTGAGTTCATTCTGTGCTTTAGCTTTTCTGACTTTGTGTCTACATGTGCTGGCTATTTGTTTGAATTCCTCTTTGGTGGTTTCCCCCCTTTTCCATTTTTTGTACACATCCTTTTTTAATCTTAACTCAGTTAAAAGTTCTTTAGATAGCCACCCTGGCTTCTTTAGGCACCTTCAATGTTTCCATCTCATTGGTATTGCCTGAAGTTGTGCTTTTACTATCTCCCTCTTAACAAACTCCCAGCCATCATGAACTCCCTTTCCTTTTAGTATTACTGTCCATGGGATCTCACCCAGCACTTCCCTAAGTTTCATGAAGTTGGCTTTCTTAAAGTCAAGAAATTGAGTCCTAGTATGCTTGGCTGCTCCTTTCCGCTGTATAGTAAACTTCAGAAGAGCATGATCACTCACGCCTAATGATCCTTCCACTTCTACCCCACTAACCAGGTCATCAACATTGGTTAGGACCAGATCTAAAATGGCTGTTCCTCTTGTTGCTTCTCCCACTTTCTGGACAATGAAGTTGTCTGCAAGGCCAGTGAGGAATCTGTTTGACCTTATGCTCTTGGCTGAGTTTGACATCCAACAAATATCCGGGTAATTGAAGTTCCCATTACTACTATCTCCCTTCCTTTTGCATGCTTGGCCATCTGTTCCAGGAAGGCATCATCTATGTCCTCCGTTTGGCTTGGGGATCTATAGTAAACTCCCACAATGAGGTCACTGTTATTCTTCTCTCCCTTAATTTTGACCCAAATGCTCTCACTTTGGCTTTGAGGTTCTAAATCTTGGATCTCTTCACAGGTATACACATCCCTGACATATAACGCCACTCCTCCTCCTTTCTTGTCTGGTCTGTTTCTCTGAAATAGATTGTATCCCTCCATTATTACATTCCAATCGTGGGACTTATCCCACCAGGTTTCAGTGATGCCTATTATGTCATATTTAGTTTGCTGTACCAAGAGCTCAAGCTCATCTTGTTTATTTCCCATGCTTTGCGCATTAGTGTACAGACATTGAAGTCCATTAATCATTCCCCCGTGCCTCTTATTTAAGGATAGGGCCTTGGCCTTGTTTAAAATATGTGCAGTATGCGCCTTCCAACCCAGATTATATTGGAGAAAAACTCCCAGGTATTGAAATTTATAGACCTGTTCAATAGGTTTCCCATCTAATTGCCACTTTTAGGATTTCTGACTTTTTGAAAAAATTAGTACTTTTGATTTAGATTGATTTATAGTAAGATAATTGGTTTTACAGTATGAAACGAAAAATTTTAATGCTCTCCTGAGGCCAATTCTTGAGAAGGATAGAATCACAGTGTCATCAGCATAGAGTAATAATAGGCAACGATAGTTTGCGAGACGGGGGGCATGGATGATTTCCTGAGATTCAGCCAATGGTATCCTCACGTCACTAATGAATAAATTGAAAAGAAAAGGAGCTAGGATACATCCTTGCCGGACTCCTCTGTTGATGGGCACAGAGTTTGTGAGATCGCCGGCTGGGGTTATTCTCACCCTAGCAGCTGACCCCTCATGCAGCTGGATTATTAACCATAAAAGTAACCATAACCCTATCAATTCCCCATTGGACCAACTTTTCCCAGAGTAACCTTCTGGGGATGCTGTCAAATGCAGCCTTGAGATCGATAAAAGCCGCACAAAGTTGGCCTCGGTTTGAAGAGGAATATTTTCGGGCTAGATGCTGCAAGACGAAAACATGGTCCGTAGTTGACTGGTTCGGTCTGAATCCTGCTTGCTTGGGGCCTATCAATTTCTTTTCTTCAGCCCATTGGGTAAGTCTATTCAGCAGAAAACGTGCGTATATCTTTCCAACTATTGACAGTAGACTGATATTCCTATAATTCTCCGGAGCGTCTGGGGAGCCTTTTTTATATATTGGAATTATAATAGCGTCCTTCCATATTTTTGGCACCCTTCCAGTTGCATTGATAGCATCGAAAGTAACAGCCAGGATTTTTGCCCACCAGTCAGAATGTAGTTTTATGGCTTCCGCCGGAACCAAATCTGGCCCAGGAGCTTTGCTGATTTTGAGCTTAGAGATTAAATTCAAGATTTCATCGGGGTCAGTAGGAGACCAGATGGGGAGATGATCAAATACATCATCAAGAGCGTTGGTATTGGGTTCTGAAGACGCAAAATATTTCCTTAAAAAGGATTCCCAGACTGGGGCAGGAATTATTGTTAAGGGGTATCTCCTAGATCTTCTATTAACCAATTGCCAAAATTGCCGTGAGCTACATGAACTAGAGGCGACTATAAGCGCCTGCCAGCAATTTTGTTGCCACTCTTGCTTAGCCATTCTCTGGGCTTGCTTATATGCTGTTTTTGCTTGTCGGTAATTCCTAGGTAATACTAAAGCACCAGAAGATTTATATTCATTGTAAATGGCACAGAGATGTCGTCTAGCTTGTTTGCACTTTAAGTTAAACCAGGGGGCACCGGTCTTAAAATGGGCCCGATTTACTTGAATGGCTGGTACTGTAAAAAAGGAAATAAGATATTCTGTAAGCAGAGAGAATGAATTAATAATTTGTTCATGCCCATACAGATCTAAATCTAAAACAACATAAGTTTGAATTATCTCTTGTTGGAAAAGTTCCATATATTTTTGGGCTTGAGTTACTGACCATTTTATTCCTCTCACTTGTTCTGCAGTATTTATTCCCATATATATGGGGTGTCTAGACTTGACAGACTGCCAGTCCAGGGAAAGCTTGGCATTCAAGGGGAGATGGTCGCTCATTTGGACGTTTTCTATTTTAAAATAAGAAAAACTTGGGAATAAATCTCTAGAAACAATAAAATAATCGAGAAAACTATTTTGATCTTCTGGAGGCTATTGCTTGCAGTGTCATTGGTTCCCACATGAACCAAGAGGAAGGGGTATTTGTCAGTGGGTTTTATGATTCCTTGCAGTCGTTCAGTTACATCTTGGATCTTAGCCCCGGGGAGACAGCACACTTCCCGAGACATCTTGTCAGGCCCACAGATCACTGCTTCTGTTCCCCTCAGTAGGGAATCCCCTATCACCACTACACGCCTCCTCTTAGGTCTGGTCGGGGTTCTTCCGTGAGCTGTCCGTTCCAAGGTCACCTGCACATTCCCTGAGGACTGACTTTGCTGCTCGTCTTCATATACCTGATCGACTGTAATGAGGGAGAGATCCTCAAATGGAGTCTGCTCTTCGTCTTCCATGCTAGGGGAGAGGACCTCAAAGCGATTGTGTATTTTTAAACAATCAGAGCGAACCCTGTGCCTCCTACTTCTTTGAGTCACGTTTCTCCATATATCTGGCTCCTGTGTTGGTGAACTAGCCTCCTTCTCAGGGGAGTCCCCTGTCTCCTCCTTGGTGGAGACGGTGTGCTCTGTTGCCTCCAAGAAGAGCTCCAGCTCTCTAATTCTTTGGAGCGTAGCTACACGTTCCTCCAGTTGCTGGACTTTGTCTTCTAAGAGGGCAATCAACATGCAATTGCTGCAGGTAAAGCTGCCTGCAACCTTTGGCAAGATGGCAAACATTGCGCAGGAACCGCAGGCGACTGCAGCTGTTCCCTCACCCTCCATCTTGAGAACGTGTCGTTGGGGGTGGCTACAGCGGTCCTCCATCATAAAAAGCATGAAGACAGGACAAATAACCCACCCCCCCAAAAAAAACCTAGGTCTCCCCCAACAAACGTTTGAGACTAGCTCCCCTAAATCTAAAAGATGGATCAAACTGCGCGCACCTAGCGGCGCGCGGCGCTGCCCTGCAAGCTCTGATAAGTTCCTCCCACAGCTAATCACCTGCCTCAACAGAAACCCTGCCCCCTCTGACCTTTGCACAGGGAGAGCAGCTAATCAGCCACAAAGAAACACACACACAAGAAAACCCTTTTTGCTCCTTCTTCAGCTGCTGCCCTGCAAGCTCTGAATTCAAAACCTCTTGCTTTTTTATCTTTTGAAAAGATGTCATTCATCTGGTGATACTCCATCCAACTTCATAATTTATCTTTTAATTCCTCATAGGGCCTGATCTTTATTACATTATTTTCTTCTATCAATACGTCTCTGTACATTAGCCATTCTCCTTTCATGTTTAATTTTTTCACTGAGAAGGCTTCTTGGGGCGAAATCCACCATGGTGTTTTCCTTTCAAACCATTCTTTATATCTCTTCCAAACTTCATACAATTATCTTTTTATGATATGATTTAGAAAGTCTTGGTGTACTTCAGCCTTGTCATACCAAAGGTATGCATGCCACCCGTATCTATTTCCAAACCCCTCTAGATCTAATATGTCTGTGTTCTTCAAACTAAGCCATTCTTTTAACCATGTTATACAAGCAGCTTCATAATATATTTTAAGATCCGGCAACGAGAAGCCTCCTCTTTCCTTTTTATCTGTCAGAAGTTTAAACTTTATTCTAGGTTTCTTCCCCTGCCATAGAAACCTATAAATCTTTTTTTTTTTTTTTTTTTTTTTTTGCCATTCATTAAATTGAACTGATCTGGTAACAATTGGGGTAGTCTGGAATAAAAAAAGCATCTTAGGTAAGACACTCATCTTGACAGCTGCTATCCTTCCCAATTGGAAGGGATCCAAATGGTCCGCATCCCCCAGGCATGCCTGGAGTTGTTCAACAACCACCCGCTCAATCACCTTGCCCAAGAATGGAAGATTTGAGACTGGGTGATAGCTAGCCATACTGGCCAGTTCTAAAGATATTTTTTTTAAGAAGTGGTTTAATGACCACCTCTTTCAGCAGGTCTGGGAATGCTCCCTCACAGAGGGAAGCATTCACTACCCCGCAGAGCCCATCGCCCAGCCCTTTCTGGCTTGCTTTTATTAGCCAGGATGGGCAAGGATCAAAGAGACAGGTGGTTGGTTTCACGCGTCCAGGCAGCCTGTCCACATCCTCGGAGGTAACGGTTTGAAATTGACTCCATGCAGCTTGACTAGACAGGGCTCTAGCACTCTCCTGCTCTGGCCTTGCTCCCACAGTGGTGTCTACCTCCTTCCGAATATGAGCCACTTTATCTGCAAAAAAAACTTTGCAAAATCATTGCAGGAGATCTTGAGGTCTTTACAAGGCCCCAGTGATAAAGGTGGTTCCGTTAAATTGCAAACCACCTCAAAGAGTCTCTTGCTACTATTTTCTGCAGATGCAATAGAGGCGGTGAAGAAGGTCTTCTTCGCCGTTGCTATCGCCACTTGGTAGGCTCGACATTGAGCTCTAACCTGTGTCCCGTTTGATTCAGAATGAGTTTTCTGCCACCGACGCTCTAGCCATCTCAGTGATTATTTCCTCACCCTCAGCTCTGAAGAAAACCACGGGGCTGTCCGGGCTCCATGCAATCAGAGAGGGAGCTTCGGAGCCAGACATTCAATAGCCCTGGTTAACTCCGCATTCCAGCGGGCCACCAGGGAATCAGCTGAAAGGCCATCAACATGGGATAAAGCATCCCCTACCACTCTCTGGAAACCATTTTGATCCATTAAGTGGCGGGGGTGGACCATCCGAATTGGTCCCACCTCCCTGCAGAGGGGAAGGGTCGCAGAGAAGTCCAGTTGCACCAGGAAGTGATCTGACCATGGCACTTCTTTCGTTTCACTTTTACTTGGTGTCAGATCACCCACGTCACTAGAGGTGAACACCAGGTCTAAGGCATGTCCCTGACTATGAGTTGGGCCAAACTTATTCAGGGACAGCCCCATAGAGGCCATGCTTTCCATTAAGTCCCAAGCGGCCCCTTGTAAGGTCGTGTCTGCATGAATGTTAAAATCCTCTAGGACAACCAAACTAGGTGTCTCCAGGAAAACATCTGCCATGACCTGAAGTAGCTCAGGGGGAGAATCCTTGGTGCAGCGGGGAGGTCGGTACACCGAAAGGAATCCTGTACTGCCCCTATTGCCCAGCTTCCAGAACAAGCACTCAGAGGACTGGGTCTTCCCAGTAGGATGCCTGATGCAAGCTAGTGACTTCCTAAAAATCACTGCAACCCCCCTCCCCACCCACATGACCTGGGTTGCTGTGCGTAAGAGAAACCTGGTGGACAAGCAGCAGCTAAGATACGACAGGCCCATCTGCTTCATCCAACCAAGTCTCTGTTACACATGCCAGATCAAGCCCTCCATCCATGATCAAGTCATGGATAGCAGTGGTCTTATGAATCATTGACCTAGCATTACACAGCAACACCTTCAGGTCATGTGGGTTTCCCTTGTTGATTCCAGTATGCATCCGGTCAAGACCAGACCCAGAGGCAGGGGATAGTCTTCAAACAACGACTAAGCCTGCCTCCTCGGTAATGACATGGTCTGGTCTTAGCGTAACTCCTCCTGCTCATGATCACTGAGATCGGATGTCCCAGTGCATCCCTCCCTGTGGAACTTGCCCCAGCCATTGTGTTGGGTGGGGCCCACTCCCAGGCAGCCCTGATCCCGCCCCTTAAAAACAAAACGCAAACTATACAACAACCAATAAAACAACAAAAACCAAAAACAGAACAGTTATACTAAAATTAATCCCCAACCAGATATCCATCCAACAAAGCAAAAAGAGGAAAGAAAGAAAAAAATTAAATGCCACGACTGCTTGAGGACATTTTAAAACACATTAGACACTTGGAACAGGGAAGCAATAGCAGAACAACCCCGCACTTCCCCAAGAGTTTGTTCCAAATGAGTCCAGCCCCACTCTCTAGGCATTGCCACAGGAGTCGTTTTGTAGCTGGGAGTGTGAGAGCCTGGGCCCCGCCCCCTGGGCCAGGTGGAAAAGGCCTTGGAAGGGAGCAGGCCCTGCAGTCCTCACCACAGCCGATTGTCCAAGGCCTCACTGCCACAGGAGTCCTTTTGTAGCTGGGAGTGTGAAGGCCTGGGCCAGCTGGAAATATATATTGTATAATGATTTTCTTATAATATGATTTAAAAATCCCGGGTGTACCCTCACATTTTCATAAATTAGATACGCGTGCCAATCGTATCGATTGTCAAAACCCTCCAGTCTAGCACATCTGTATCACTTAAAGTGATCCCATCCTTTATACATACCAGTCCGGCAGCAGCATGATAAAGTTCTAACTCTGGTAGGGCAAAGCCTCCCCTCTCCCTTTGGTCTATAAGTATTTGATGCTTGATTCTTGGTTTTCTTCCATTCCATATAACTCTAGCAATGTCTTTCCTCCAGCTTTTAAAACATTTCATTCCTCCCAGTATTGGAATGGTTTGAAACAGGAAAATGATTTTTGGTAGAACGTTCATTTTAACTACTGAAATCCTGCCCCAGAGGCAGAGGTGAAGTTTGTTCCAAATTTCCAATTTTTTTATCTCATTCCAAGTTTTTATGTAGTTATCCTGGTACAAACTGATGATATTCTAGCCAGGTTATGCCTACCTTTTTAAGTTCATCATATTTCTTCAATTTTAATTGATTGTTTTGTTCTTCTAATAGATCTTTATACACTGGCCAATTGTTTCCCATATTTTTCTCGTGAACGGAGATTGCCTTGACTGGTGAAAGACACCATGGAGTTTTAGGTTCCAGTAGTGTTTTGTATTGTTCCCATACTGTGTATAAGGCTTTCCTTACTATATGGTTGAGGAACCCTCTGTGATTCTTCACTTTGTTATGCCCTAAGGAACCGTTCCATCCAAAAACATTATCCCACCCCTCTATGTCAAGTATTTTGCTTTTTTTAGCATTATCCATTCTTTGAACCGTACAAAGCTTGTTGCATCATAGTGTAATTTGCCAGATAAATTTGGCCAGGTCTTTTTGCCAGTCTTTGAAGCATTTGACAAAACTTATTATTGGTAAGGTTTGAAATAGGAATAACATCTTTGGTAGCACGGTCATTTTAATTTTTGACATCTTACCCCACAAATTTCTGGGAATTTTAAGATTCTCAGTTATTACTGTTGCTTGAAGAGCTGCTTTGTTTTTTAGTAAACTTTCAAAGGAGATCACCACTCCACCCCAACATGTTTTACTACAGAGATTCAGTGTCACTATTTTATTCTGTACATTCCCCACCCCCTGCTTGCTTCTTCTTGAAGACTGAGGTGACAACATAAGTAGCTTTTACATATTTGATAACTTCTTTAGCTCTTCTATAAATCCTTTGAAGGGTGTCCAGTTTCATGAAGTCACTAAGAAGTAAGTTTAGTCCATGAGACTAAGTAAGTTTAGTACATCCTATTGCAGTAATAGGATGGACGCGGGTGGCGCTGTGGGTAAAACCTCAGCGCCTAGGACTTGCCGATCGCATGGTCGGCGGTTAGAATCCCCGCGGCGGGGTGAGCTCCCATCATTCGATCCCAGCTCCTGCCCACCTAGCAGTTCGAAAGCACCCTTAAGTGCAAGTAGATAAATAGGTACCGCTTTATAGCGGGAAGGTAAATGGCGTTTCTGTGTGCTGCTCTGGTGCCGGTTTGCCAGAGCAGCTTCGTCACGCTGACCACGTGACCCAGAAGTGTCTATGGACAGCGCTGGCTCCCGGCCTCTAGAGTGAGATGAGCGCACAACCCTAGAGTCTGTCAAGACTGGCCCGTACAGGCAGGGGTACCTTTACCTTTACCTATTGCAGTAATATGTGGATACTCCATTATGATTTCCCATGCAGCTTTCATATTACTTGCATTGTCAGTCAGCAAAGCAAATACTTTACCACTCTCAATTTTCTCTAAAACTGCACATATTTCACTGCTGATATACTCTGCAGTATGTCTGTTCTCTCCAGTTTCAATGCTTCTAAAAAAGACTGATTGAGGTGTTGTTATCACAAAGTTGATGATTCCTTCTCCCCAAACATTTGTTCATCCATCTGTAAGTACTGCAAGACATAGTGCTTCACTGATTTTTCCTTGTACAGATTCCATCACACGCTCATATTCTGACTCCAAAAGAGGCTTGCTCAAGGAATGTCTGCTTGGCAAATGATATGATGGTCGTAATAATTTAAAAGCTTCCTGCCAATATGCATTTTCAGTTATTGACAATGCTGATCCAGAAGCATATATTGCTCTAGCAAGGCCATGACCAATTTTCTCCTAATTTTCAGGTGTCATTTTATCTATAAATGAAGGTATGGTGCATTTTTGTGAGGCAGTGGATTGCAGCACTTCTTTACTTGAAGATGTTGCTGCTGGTGAAGAAACAGTTTGTAATGATCCAGAAGAAGCAGAAATAGAGTTTCTGGAATTAGAAATCTGGAAGGAAAAGCTACTTGCACTTTCATTCTGGTCCTCATCGTTTCATTCCACGAAGTATTTTTTAATGTATTTAGGGCACTTCTGGCATTCAAGAATGTGTTTTGTCATTCTTGTAGTGTTTGGAAAAGAATATTTCTTCTCACAATATTTGCAAATTGCAGCTTTGCTCTCTCTCTCAGCAGAAATTGTACTGTGGAAATGTTTCCAAACTCTAGATGTTGCTCTCACCATTTTACTGAGAGGGGGGAAAGAAAAACCAATTTACTGACCAGACTAAAGGTAAACATTATGCTGTGATGGTGAACATTGTTGTTGTTTAGTCGTTTAGTCGTGTCCGACTCTTCGTGACCCCATGGATCAGAGCACACCAGGCACTTCTGTCTTCCACTGCCTCCCACAGTTTGGCCAAACTCATGCTGGTAGCTTCGAGAACACTATCCAACCATCTCGTCCTCTGTGGTCCCCTTCTCCTTGTGCCCTCCATCTTTCCCAACATCAGGGTCTTTTCCAGGGAGTCTTCTGTTCTCGGGAGGTGGCCAAAGTATTGGAGCCTCAGCTTCAGGATCTGTCCTTCCAGTGAGCACTCAGGGCTGATTTCATTAAGAATGGATCAGTTTGATCTTCTTGCAGTCCATGGGACTCTCAAGAGTCTCCTCCAGCACCATAATTCAAAAGCATCAGTCTTCGGCGATCAGCCTTCTTTATGGTCCAGCTTTCACTTCCATACGTCACTACATCACTACATTATGCTGTGATGGTGAACATTAATAGGAATCATTTAAGGGTTACAAAAGAGAAACTAATTTGTCAGACAAATTTACCCTCTTACCTGTCAGTTAAGGCCTGAGAGGAGGACAGAAACTATCACCACCTGTATACCAACAATTATTCAACAGTAGGAGGTCTGAAAAACACAAGAAATTAAACAGGAGGCTTTCCCCTGCAGTGCCCCTAGTGGCACAAATGCATATTTCTCCTGTTTGAGAACTGCATTGAGAAGTATAGTGTTACTTGAATTCTATTCCAGGATTTGCTTGTCTTCAGCTGAGAAAACTTGCAATAATATAAGACTTTACAAAAAGTCTCAGAAATCTTTCATTAAGGTCTTCATGTTATATAGTTTGAATACCATGTCATAGATATATTATCATTGGAAAGGAACATACTCCACACACTTTCCCCCCACCCATTTTTTCTGGAAAAAAACGGCTTTGGGGGAAAATGGGGGGGAAACCAATTTTTCTGGCTTTTTCCCAGGCCTTCCCATCCCTAGTGCTGTGTGAATAAGTCCTTCCTTTTGCCTGCCCTTAATGACAAGTAATGAGATAAAAAACAACAACTAATACTACAAGTTTATTAAATTTGTGAGGTCCATGCCTTTACACAAAATACCATAAAACATTATTTAAAAAGATAAACAATAAAATTATAAAAATAAGCTAAAATTCATGCCATGCTGTCCCAGCAAAGTAAACTACCCAAAAAACCCCACCATTCAGGAAAGAAAATACAGCAACAGGTTAGGAGAGCAATGGGAGGGACCTCACCATTTCATCCAGGAACCATACCCTAGTTTTCATAGCCTTCACCACAAAGACCGCTACCACGTGAGAAATCCGTGGATCAGCGTCCACCAGTAAAAACTTTACTTGGTCCTCAGAGTTGACTATTGATTTGGGAATAGTTTGTAACATCGCATCCCTGAAGGCCGAATAGATGGGACAGTACAACATGTAATGTGTGAGATCCTCTTTGGTTCTCATATCTGCCTGACAGATAGGCCGTAGGAATGGTTTGAAAAAAGGCCATGGTGAAAGCTCTCCGAAGGGTGGGATTGGTGATATTCGCCAAGTAATTGGCGCAGGTTTTGACTGTTTTCAGTTGGGGAAACCAGTGGGAGGACCCTGGGTTCTGTATTTTTGTGATGTCTAACAGGGCGTCTCTCTCCAGGATCCATTCCCGAACTTTGTCCGGGCTCCACAGTTTGAGAGTATTAAACTCCGGTAGGGTGTATCTAACCAGGATCTCAGATAGGTTTTGACGCCAAGTGGTGTTCTTTTGAAGAGATACAAAGGCTTGTTTGGCCAATAAGGTGTTTGAAGTGTTTGCAAGGTTGATGTAAAATCGTAGGAATCTTAAGTGGGCCCTGGCAGACACAGAGGGTAATCCAACCTCCACCCTCAGGAAAGCTGCTGGGGTTCCTTGAGGAAGGCCTAGAATCCTCTTGAGATAATAATTTTGCAAAATTTCAAGCCGTTCCAACAGCCTCTGGTTCCACCCCCAGAGTTCTAAAAAACAACAACTAATAGATTCGCATGTAAAGATCTGCAACTCAGGAACTCTATATAATAGCAGACATGCGCTGTTGCAGGAGACTCCATCATGCCTGTGCTTCTGCGGAGCTACAGATTGTGTCAATGCTCGGAAGCACAGCAATTTCACAATTTCTCTGCAGCAAATATTTTACTACTTCATTAGGAGTTATGAGTAACTACAGAATGTCTCACAGCAGCAGGGAGATAATGAGGGACTAACAAGCATTAATGTGGCACTTTGCCCAGAGCAGAGCACACTTCCATTTTGCTAGTCATCAAATGAGAGCATGCTTGTAGCATCATATATGACTGAGGAGACAATACCCCTTTAGAAATTTAAACTGTTAATCATCACTTATCAACGTTACTGCAGTGTTGTACTTTTTGTCATTCGTGTTTTGAGAAGTTGAACCTTCCCCCACAAATAATACCACCTCAAAAAAAATTTATTTAATTGATAAAAAACATAAGGCAGAAAATCAGAATACAGATACTACGGGCATAAAATTCACATTACCGGTACATAAAATAACAAACTGTAATTTCTCAAGTAATGGCCATTTCTGCCAAGGAAAGAAGCATTCTATTTATAAAGAAGCATTTGGTAATCCAGACCAGATCACCGAACATTCAAAAAGGAGAAATATAATAGTCATGGGAGACTTCAACTTCCCCAATATTTGGGACTCAAATTTTTCCAAGGATATGAGGTCCAAAAAAAATTATCCATTGCCTTGCTAACAAATTTCATTTCCCAGAAGGTAGAAGAAGCGACAAAGGGATCATAGAGCCAGGCCTAGGTTCAGGTATAATGTTAAGCCAACCCACAACTCAGCTTCCAGCAGTGCAGTAGCAACAGGACTGAGGCAGAAGAGAAGCACTCACAATTTTAGTTCTCTGCACCACCATGCTGCACCTTTAAAGCATAGTTTAAACTGTGGTTTAACGTGGCATGCAAACCAGCCCACAGACATATTATGGGAATTTATTTTATGGTTTATTTCATTCTTCCTAGGAGTGGAACTATTTGTTATATTCAACACTTGGTTGCTGCTTTTAAGCGGCCATTGCATGTTTAGTTCTATCTTCTCCTGTAACATTCTAGGGCAACTTTCCTACGAAGATGTCCTACTAATCTAAATTTTAAAGGTCTCTCCCCCCCCCCCCAAAAAAATCTGTCCATCCTGCTAGAATATTTCTAGCTACAGCCATTTTTAAAAAGCAAGAATTTTCTATTCTTTGCTTTATTCTTCTGACTCTACTTGTATTTGGCATTTTGTGCTAGAAGTGTGAGAAAGCTAATTTAAAATGTTTTAATTAATTGTTTCTATTTTGCGAATAATTTGAAAGCCATTTGGTTTGCATTACCAAAAAATATCTTCCAAGATTTCCACCACTCTCTTAGTTCTTTCCACCTCAATAGCTATTGATGAGTTCCTTTATTAGGAGCTATTAATGAGGGCCCTGAGCTAAAGCTCTTATTGAAGCTAAACAGATTCTGCTTTAGAATTATTTTGAAAATCTTCCTATCCAAAGATGCAAGGCACACACACACACACACACACACACACACCCTCTTAAAGTTGATAGGTTGCCCCATGAGGGTTGTGGAAGTGATTTCTCACATGCTTGAATGAGTTATAGTTGACATGTATGGGATTTCTGGAACATTGTGTTTTTTTAATATAAAAAACCCAGTAAAAAGCTTAAAAATATGGTCAACCAAAAAGGCAAATAAGGGTGAGCATCAGCACTCGGCACCTCTGGGCAACTTCTGTGTCCTAGCACCCCAAAAGGCTCCCTACAAATGCTTGCCCTGGTCCCCCTTTTTCTGGCCTGGTACTCAGAGCTACACTGGCCAATGGGATATGGGATGTGGCCATTTTAATTGACCACAGTGCATATGATATTGTGGAAAATTTAAATGCTGCTGCTCCCCACTGCCAGGAAAGCCCACTGAAGAGTGTACTTTGCCCAGGACGCTCTCAGAAGTGGGCCCCAATGAGAAGCAAAAATTTAGCAAACCTGGAGGGTCCAGTCCCCTGATTTCTCATCTTATTCTCATGCTCAGTTCTGCTAAATACAAAGCTATCTGATGTGTAGTTATACAACTTTATTCTAAAGTCTTAAGCTGCTCAGTTGTAGCCAACAAAATCATCCAGTTAACACAAGGACTTCTGCTTGCACAACAGAACTGCCTCTCTGTCTCCTCGCTATGAGTGCTACCCCAAATCTCTTCTGGGGAAGTATAGCTGGAGAGAAGAGAGAAGAAAACATCCTTTGCGCAAGCAGAAGTCCGTCACTGGAGATAACCCTCTAATTATTACAGTTTTGAACTACGGGGGGAAAGATTGGTTGGTACAACTTTTCAAAGAACATTTTGCCCAATTTAGAATCATCTAAAAGATTGTTGAAACAGTACTCTTCGTACTGAGTGTTAAAAACAGTGACTGTAAAATTGTTCTCTCAATAATGGTTTTGGACTTGTGCTTTAATTCCACAGACTAATGTTTTACA
The DNA here is from genome assembly GCF_951804945.1 of Podarcis cretensis. NCBI lineage: Eukaryota > Metazoa > Chordata > Lepidosauria > Squamata > Lacertidae > Podarcis > Podarcis cretensis. The sequence continues at coordinate 62,449,975 of NC_137176.1, read as the reverse complement.
AATGTGTGGAATGAAGCCCAGGTAGCTGCTTAAAGTACATCTCTAAGCTGTACATTCCTTAAACAGTATAAGCAAAAACTGAGAGATTTGTTTTGGGTCCCTTGGGGAACTCCTTCTCTGATATACTGGAGATCAGGATATTACTGCCAGGTCGGTCCCCAAAAATGAGAGAAATTAATTATATATTTCACTAGGCTATGATTTCAATCCTTCTGTGCTATACTGTTCTCAATCAGACCACCAAGCCACGTCCCACAGGTCTCTTCCAAAGTTACCTTCATAGTGGAAGAACTGCCATAGTTTGATTTCTTTCCACATTAAGAAGGTAACACCAGAAGCCACAGGTCAGGAAATTGGTGCCATGCTGGCGTGTGAGGGAGCCACACTGATGCTATGTGCCTTGGGCTTCTGACATTACCTTTGCAATGTATGAAGCCACCATGCTGCAGTGCAGGAGAAGAAGAAGAGTTTGGATTTGATATCCTGCTTTATCATTACCCGAAGGAGTCTCAAAGCGGCTAACATTCTCCTTTCCCTTCCTCCCCCACAACAAACACTCTGTGAGGTGAGTGAGGCTGAGAGACTTCAGAGAAGTGTGACTAGCCCAAGGTCAACCAGCAGCTGCATGTGGAGGAGCAGAGACGCGAACCCGGTTCACCAGATTATGAGTCTACCGCTCTTAACCACTACACCACACTTGCTCTAGTAGCCCACAGGCTAGATACACTCTGCATGGCTGTTTGGACACGACTACCAGCCTCTTATGCTCATTCCTCCTTAGTGGTGGTCTAAATTCGACCACAAAAGTGCCACAAAATGGAACCACTGCTTCAAGCAGAAGCTACTGCAGAGGAGCCTGAGAATGCTCTATCTCCTCCAGTGCATGCAGTGCTCAACCTGACTTCAGCTACCATGGAGAACAGGGAGCTGTGTGTAACTGTGTTTGCATGATAAGGTGTGTGAATAGGGTGCATAGCGTGTGTGCTTTTTAATATGTTTGTGTGGGTATATGAACTTGGTGGGCTTGCTCCCACCCATTTTGGAGCATGTGGACCCCTAGCACTTTCTTCCAGAGGAATGCAGCCGGGAATGGAGAGATCCCCAACTCTGCTGTGCGTAGTCTCATTCCAAAAATTTAACATCAGAAGGGGCATCAAGAGGTACAGAACAAAGTAGCAAGCCCAGTACAGTAGTCATTGGCCAATAAAATGACCACCATACCAGAGAGTCTTGCATGACCCAAAGGAAGAGGCACTCAAGTTGCTGAGCAAAATAAAAATTGATGCCATTAAAAAGCTTCTGTGGAAGCCCGTGAAAAAGTCAGTGTTGGGGGCCGCTAGGGGTGCCTTTGAAGATGGCCGACAATACCATCTCTCCAGCTCACACGAGGTAATTAAGAGGCTGATATGAGAGTAAATCAGCCTCCCAAAATTCTTCCCAGGGAAAGGAAGATGCAGCCTCGTTCCCGAGTTCAAAAGAAGGAGGGGGTGAGGGCACTGGACGGAAAGCCCTCGAGTGAGCTTTGGATCTCCCGGACGCTGCTTCTGAGAGCGACGCTAGTTGCATTACTTAAGATAAAATATTGGATATAAAAGTAATTGCACATGCTTCTAGTGAAGAAAAGGGTTTATCAGCTGCTAATTAAGCCTGCCACTGAGAAGTTAAGAGTGATGGAATGGACTGTACAGAAGATAACATCAAAGAATAACAGCTATGTCGGTATGTTGAAACGGAACGGAAAGGGGGGGAGCTTCTTTTTATTATGATATTACCTAACAACCCCTCCCCTAGAAGAACCGTCACATGACTAATAGCAAGTGAGATTGGAAAATAAACTGTGTGGAAATAAACTGTGTGGAAATAAAAATAATAACTAAAGGCTTTGTTTTTTGGAAGATCTGGAAAGAAAAATGAAAGGCAGTTCTTAATCGGGATCCGCCATTACGAGACAGACTATGTTGTGAGATTAACGGTCAAAGGGGGAGACGAGCCACTGCTTTGATGTTCGGATTGTAAGTTTGATTTGGCAAAATCTCCCCTGGAAAGACTGATTTATGGTGCAACTGGTCTGGGAAAATTAATGAGCAGACGCTTAGAATTTATTTCATCGGAACTGACAAAAATGGCACCTGCCTCCCGAGCAGGACTTCTGGATCAGCGTGTGATGATTTACTGCAAACAAAAGACTTACCAGCTTTAAAAAGAAAAGAAAGGGAGAGCCTTACAAAGTTCACACAGAAACATAATAATGCTTGCTTTAACTCGCCTGTGGAAACAACTCAGAGGTTATTAAAAAGAAAAACGATAACAACAAGAAGATCAGAAGATGGAACTTGTGAACACCAAAAGCAGCAGAAATATGAGATGATTGGACCCTTACTGAACTCGAAGCATGGGAACCCCAACAAAAATTTAAAATTTGGCAAAATATTTGGACTTAATGATATGTATTGGTATAATTTGGAATAACTAATGTGATATGATTGAATTGTTAAATGGAAAATTTAATAAAAATATTTATTTTAAAAAAGAAAAGTCAGTGTTATGGCGCAATAGCTTTCATATGCTTTTTTCTCACATCTGAATGCATGCTTATTGGAAAATGTTCTGAGAATCCACTTTCTAGTTCTGATACATATAGGCAAATTGTTCATTAATCAAGCTTCATTGCAATGAAGGGATTTTGCATTATTTGGTCAGAATTCCATTGCTGGCATTTTGCAGAAATGGAAGATTTTGCAGACTGTTCTGTGGCGCTTGGCACTTTTTACAAGCTAACCAGTTGTGCATATTGTAAACCCACTTCTACAATGGCCTTCTCACTCTGGAGCTAGCTGTGTTTACCTATTGATGCTGGAAAAAGGCTTTACAGATGCCCTCTACTTATCCTTTCCCAGATTCCCCCCCCCCCCATGTATTTCAGAGTCCTGGAGAAAAATCTACCCTCAAAATGTTCCAGTTTTCAGGAAAAACAATTACATTTCTGTCTGTCTCCCTCTTCACTCCCTTTGTTGTACACTCTAGCATACAATAGCATCTAAAACAGAAGCCCAGAGTAGGTAAATGTGCTGCCTACTAAAGTTGTATATTTAGCCCTATATTTTTAAACACCACAAGAGTTATGGTGGCTCTAAAATTAGAGCCATAATTAGAAGTGGCAAGCAAAGAAATGGGCATAAATCTATTCTTCGAAAACATTTGCCAGTTTCTTTCCTTTTGAACTTTCCTCCTAAAAGCCTTTGGTGCTAAATGAAAATTAGATGCTTTTACCATAGGCTGCTTCTCCCAAGCCCAAAGTGTATGGTGAAGCTGCCGTACAAGTTTGAGGGCCAGAAAAATTTGGGGGAGGGAAATGCTTCCTGGCTTTCGCACCCCACTCCTTTGTTTTACCGATAAAATACCAATATGGACATTTTTAAAACAATTAGCTTTTTCTTCTGCTGTGCTTGTAAGTTGCTTAGGAATAATAAAACAAACTAGATTTGAGAATTGGCTAAACTAAGGAAAGCAGGGAAGAGGAAAGCAGGAGGGTGGTGTTGTTTTTTAGGGGGCAGCAAATATGGTGAGTTCAGTCCTTATGCTGAAATTCTTGCCAATTCTGTCCAGGCACAGCCTTTTCCTAAATGGTAAATGCAGGAGACTGCTGCTGTTGTTCTTGTTGTTTATTAATGTCCCCGGCACCACCACACAGACAAATATTTATCTCAAGGCAATTTAAAAATATAATAAAAAATTAAAAAGCTACAAACAGTACAAAAAATAATAGGAGACAAGTTTAAAGCTTATACAAGATGGACACCTATGGCAAAGACCAATCCATTTAGCTCGGAAAGTTTGTCAGAAAATGTCCTCAATTATTTCCAGAAAGAACAAACAGTGGACACCTCCTGTATCTTATCAGAAATGTTGTTCCACAGAATGGTCTGAACAAACAGAAACCCCTGTGTTGTAAAATGTAACAATCTACAAAAAATGCAAACGCAACACGCTGGCTAATAACTGTTAGTGAATATATAATCGGTTTTGATGTCATTCAAAACATACGAATAAGCCACTTCAAAATGATGCATATATCATACAACACATCTCAAAAAATATACAAGTAACTAGAAGTTGTTATATGTATCAAACAAAGAATCAAACAAATCAATGAATAGCGAGGAACGCCAAGCCGTCTCTCAGAGGAAGACATCTCACAAAAGTCTCAAAGGAAGACGTCTCTCCGAAGTTTCAAAAGGACAGTATATCTGGAATAGTTCAACTGTTTCGGAATAAAGTCTTCATCAACAAATAATTATCAATGAAATATTCAGTCTAGTGGGGATCATGCTAGTGGATCAGTGCTCACTGGATAGTGTAGCTGCTCATATTTTGAATGACATCATAACCGATTATATATCCACTAACAGTTATTAGCCAGTGTGTTGCGTTTGCATTTTTGTAGATTGTTCCACAGAATGGGGCAGACACATTGAATTTCTGTGGAATGGGCTTCTGACGTTTTAGAGGTTTCAATGAGAAACTCTTATGCAGAATTCAGTGATCTACTGTGTATATAATGGATAAGACAGTCTCTCGGGTAACGGGGACCTGAGGGGTATAGGACATTATATATTAATATCAAAACTTGGGCAGCGAGCAGATTGGCAGTCAGTGGAAATCCCAAACAAGACTGTCCCAAACACAACATATAATTTGTATTATTATATTCCTATTAGGACTGAAGTATTGTAATATTCAATTATTTAATAAAATTTAATATGCCTTTAAAATTGATTATGGAGGATGTACCCACCATCCAAGTTTGACTTTATTGCAGTGAGACAAATATTTATTTCTTTAAAGTTTCCCTTTCTAAGAACTTAGAAATGGGCAATAATGCAGCAACAAAATAACCACTGAAATCAGAATAAAGCACAAACATCAGATCTTAGCCACAAGCATGGAAAGCCAGTCCAAAGAAAACCTGAACCAAGAGTTCTAAAAGATTCTCTAGAAAACTGGCAACTAAATGGCCAGGAAAATGTCTCACAGGCATTGATCTTAGGCTGCAAGCAGATGTTATGGTAAATATGGAACAGCCCCTGAAAACAATACTTCCCATAAACATACAGAGGAGACTCAGTCTGGACACTAGATTCCAGGGACTTTCCCCATATAAAGCATGCACTCTTACTATAGCCTACCAGCCCAACCCACATAGAATCATAGAGTTGGAAGGAACCATGAGGGTCATCTAGTGCATCTCCCAGCAATACAGGAATTCTTTTGCCCAATGTGTGGCTCAAACACATGACCCTGAGAGTCTCGTGCTCTACCGACTGTACAGGGGAAGCCAGTGCAGTGCCTGCGGGTGCTACAGCACCCATGAAAGTTTTCATTGACAACTGTTGTAAACAAAAATTGCCCTTTTCCCTTATGGGGTATCCAAGAGCCCATATAGAGTCCTTACATAGGTTCCCTATTGGTAGGAGAAGATAACAGAGGCCAACCAGAGAATACTGAGAAGCAAAGCAGCTAGTAAGCTTGGTCTTTATTGATCTGTTGCAACAGGGTGCTCCCCTCACCCACAGGAGAGAGGAGGAACCCAGAAAAATGGCGCACAAGGCCTTATAAAGACTTTTGAAATTGGCACCCTATAGATCAAGACCACCCCCAGAAACATCATACATACATCACAGAAGGGGTGTAACCTAAGACCACCCCCTAGATACATCATACCTACATCACAGAAAAGGCGGTCTAAAACAGAAATTTGAATGTTGTTTTTATCCTGTCGTTGTTTATCTCCTGTCTGGCAGGTTACTTGATTGGATTTCCTGGGCCAAGTCACAGGCTCACACCCTATTCATATCTTAAATGTGCACTTAAGACAGGATTTGTGAGGAAAGAGACAATGGGAGGTTTCCCACTTTGACCTTGCAGAGAAAACATTTGCTCAGTTTAGGAATCAAAATGGTTCCAGGTTGGTCTTCCTGTGCTGATCTATGTACGTGCTTGGTTGGTACACTTATGAACATTACCATATATCTAAGACCTCAAAATTCCTATCACACAACCTCAGGCAGGACCCAGCCTCCCACTCTGAGTTTATTTATTTTTTTAAGTCTCTAGCTCTCCTGAAAAGAAAGTTATGAAACAAAATATGCAAGTACTATTCTAGGCAAAATGAGACAGCCTGGCTGCACTGACCTGGCAATGCTTTTAACCAGTGGGTCAAGTCATAGTTGCCATTGATGGGTGAATTGCTTGGACACCCGGCAACAGGAACCCTGGGGTCCTAAAGAGCTGCTGTTTCCTTCTCTCCTTTAGTGCACTTTTCCTGATAGACTTCAGAATCAGTTTGCCTTTCCTTGTTCCCTAGCAACCAGGTTGTATCTTTTCTGTGGTTGGTTTGTCTGAGAGCAGGAAGTCCTTGGAAGTTATTTTCTGCAAATACTAAGTGTGGGTGGATATTAAAGTATGTCCCCTTCCTCACATTCCTGGAGAATGTGAAAAAATTGCAAAGAGGCTTAGGCGTGCCTCCTACTATTCAGGAACTGAAGATCAGACACCCATTAAAAAGTAACTGTATGGTTAACTTACTTACTTCCAAGTACATATGTATACAGTTGTACTGTAACAGGCTTACCCAGGTAAGTGGGTACAGGATGGGAGTGTAGGTTTTGGTTTAGTTGATATTGGGAGTGTTATGTACTAAGCTTGGATCCTAGAACAATAGGCAGGTAGGATCCTAGAATGCAACAACTGATTGGCCTGCAGGAAAAGACCAATCAGGCTCCAGGAGGGAAGCAGAATCAGCCAATCAGACGGGACTCATTGTGTAAATAATGTATATAAAAGCCTGAGGTTTGGGGGGCAATTCAATCACTGTTTTACAAGTTGCAATAAAGAGCATGAAATCACTGCAGGACTCTGAGTATATTTCAGGGGGAGAACAGGCTTCTAGTGCCTTTACTGCTGGCTCACTCCTGACACCTACCTTCTACACTTTCAGGAAAGCTGGAGATATTATTTATAGAATGACAGAAAGGACACTCACAGACACCCCTCAGCCACAAAGTCAGCTAAGTGCAACAAAAGCCCTGTACTCAAAATTTCACAGAAATGTTCTTTTCCCTTTAATAATTTTGGAATGCAACTTCTTCTCATTAATTGATAGAGAATGGCTAAAAAAAATGCAGGAGAAACTTTTGGCACAGCATTAATCAAACTTGGACAAATATTAGCTAACTGTTCATGTCTGGTTCCATGATGGAATAATGAAAAAAAAAACATATAACACAGGCAGCTGAGTACAGCAATGCCATAAAGATACTTTTCCTGCTCAAAAATATGACAAAGGCAGACACCATTTTAGCATCTAAATATTTTAAAACTTTGGAGACTCAAACGCTATGCATAACAGACATCTCCCAGGGGAGTATCTACTATTTCTTCTATGTATACAGTACCTTGCTTTCAAATGGCAGCAGGACTGAGATAAAGATTTGTTAACCACAAATCCTGTGCTTCTCTTAAAACAAAATGCAAATCAGGCAATTCTATAAAGCTTTCATAATATGCAAAAGAGCCATAATCCACTAAGATGCATAGCAGAAGTAAACATTTATTCAAACATCACATAAACTACTAGTGAATACAATGTAAATCCCCAAAGATTTGACTTAATATACCTTTGCTCTTATTAGCACTTATGGAGAGCACAGGAAAGCGAAAGAACAGGGCTCCTATATTGCTTTTCTAAAATTACTTATTCCCAATTACAGCACACTGCTATTTTGTGCTCCAGGAATTATTTGGAGAAATCAGCACCCAGCAAGGGAGCAATGATAGCTTAGAAAGGATGAGCAAGAAAAAGAATAAATATTTAAATATAATGCAGTTCCATTTTCACATAGAATTATCTAAAGTACTATGGTTTAACTGGATTGGGTATTTGGCTGTAAGACATGTTCCATTTTGTGGGGCCATATGCTTAATGCGATGCTTCAGAGATTTACCAAACCCCTGCAATTATTAAATAATATTAATTACTGTTTCAGATTTTTATCTTCCTGTTAAGGCATGCATTTCAATTATATTTGAAAGACAGTCTCATCTGTAACTATAGGTAAACACCCCCCCTCCCGATTGCAAAGACTGCCCCACCTTGTTCTGCCCCCCCCCCCCATTCTGCTGTCTTCCGGGTCCAAAAGGACCCACACGTTGACAGTCGCACATCAATTGGATGTGACTAAAATGGTTGCTGCCTGTACAGTACTCACCCAGCAGACAGATCACCATGGCTGGACCTTCTATGCAGAACTGGGGACTTCTCCAGACAACCTCTTCCGTGAGCATTCATCCTGATTTGCTTCCACAAATCTTACTTGACCAGTCTTTCTTGAGCACCCATTATGACTTGTTTGCAAGGAGATTATACAACAATGAACATCCATGCCAATTTGCTTTCCCAGAGATTATACATCTTCCTGTTGCTCAATAATTTATCCCACACTTTTGAGTGCACTTCTCCATCACTTTGCTAGCCACAGTCTGGGATGTGGGTGGCACTGTGGTCTAAACCACTGAGCCTCTTGGGCTTGCTGATCAGAAGGTCGGCGGTTCGAATCCCTGCGATGGGGTGAGCTCCCGTTGCTCTGTCCCAGCTCCTGCCAACCTAGCAGTTCAAAAGCACGCCAGTGCAAGTAGATAAATAGGTACCACTGCGGCGGGAAGGTAAACAGTGTTTCCGTGCACTCTGGTTTCTGTCATGATGTTCCGTTGTGCCAGAAGCGGTTTAGTCATGAGGGCCATATGATCTAGAAAGGGATCTATGATCTGTGGACAAACACCAGCTCCTTTGGCCTGAAAGCGAGATGGGCACCACAACCCCATAGTCACCTTTGACTGGACTTAACCGTCCACGGGTCCTTTACCTTTACCTTTTTTTGCTAGCCACAGAAAGTCTGCTGATTTTTAAGTGGATTAGTTGCACCAGAGTGACAAAGTGCTTCAATCCACTTTTACTGTGCAAACCTAAATGTCTGGTACACAGCACAACCACTGTCTGGAATAAGGTCTTGCCACTCTTCAGTCTGCCTCCTGAGCTGCCTCAGCTGGCCATTGACACATTAGAGAGATGTTTTAGAACCCACCTTGTTCCTTTAATTGTAAATTGTTTAAACTGATTTTCATGGTGTGCTTTTACGTTGTTGCAACCCTCCTTGGGATCTTATGTTACCTAAACAGTAACAACAATCTGAGCAGTCTGTTGGGCCTCATTTAAACCTTGTCTCAATGTGGGTATCTGGGCTCCTCCACACTTTTGCTTGGCTTGACCCATATTTTGATTGTGCCGTGTACGAACTAATTCCCATGGGTCCAAGAGCTTTTCTTGTTAGTCTGTGGCTGTGCATCACAAAAATCTGATCTTACCCGTCAGATGCTGGTGGTGGTTGCTTGTGAGTAACCAGGCAGGACTCTGACCTGTCTTTTACAGGTTTTATTGTGCAAACTATTTACAGTGCAGAACTAAAAAGTTCATGTCCATCTTAGTCACTTGCAGAATCTGGGAGTGGCCCCTTCCGGCTTCTCCCCCAACATAAGAACTTTGGCACCCCAAGCCTCCTCCTCCCCTCCTTGCGTTCCACCCCTCTGTGCAAGCTGGGCGATGGAAGTGGTGTGCGCCCCTCCTGGCCAGCCTGGTGAGGTGAGGCGCTGGGGCTCTCTGCAGCATCCTCGAGCCCTTTCCTCACTTGGCTGGCCCCTTCCCTCTCTTCTCCACTGGAGGTGTGGCTTTCCCCACCCCTGGAAGAGGAACTGCTCCTCAGGATTTTTGGAGGCTCCCTGTATCCCAATGACCACCCCCCCGCCTCCCTCCCCTGTTCCAATGGCACTCCCCTGACATTACCCAATGAATTGGATCTTATCAGAAGTGCGGAAAATCTGGCAAGAAATTTTGCTTAGCCAATTTTCAATTCAGTGGGGCAAGATCAGAATTTTGCAAGGCACAGCTGTGGAAAAGCTCTTGGACTCGGCGGAATTAATTGGTACACAATACAATCTAAATACAGGTTAAGCGGAAGTGTGGATGAGCCCTCTCTTTCAGCTGTTGTCCAAAGAGTCTGTACTGAACTAAACTATCCAGAAATCTAGTCATAAATTATGAGTCTTCTCTAACATACATTGGTGGCAATAAAGCGCCAAAGGCCTTTCTTGTGGTCTTTGCTACCAGTTAAACTCTGAGAAGGAGGTGAAGCCCCAAAGAATCCTGGAAATTGTAGTATGACACTGTTGTCCTGTCACAGAGTCCTGTCCTCTGAGAGAAGATGGCAAAAGGGTTACAAGAGGAAAGATAAGGAGCCGACACAAAGAGCTGGAAAGGGAGTTGGATGCATGTTGTCTAAGCTGTCTGCTGATAGTGAGAGAACCAGCTAGGGGTAAGTTACTTCAAGGCCTAACGAGAACTGCAGAGATGATTTTGGGGCCACAGGCTGTGAAGATATAAAGGAAACAGTTTTCACCTTCAGTTTTGCCGTTACCCTCATCTGTTCCTTTATAAGGTCTTGCTTTGGGTTTTTTTTTTTTTGTTTTTTTTTGTCACTGCAAAGAATAAGTGTAGCTTCACGTTAAAATAAGCAATGGCAATCGAGAGGTATTTGTTTAGCTTTTTCTTTACTGTTTATTTAGCGGGAAACCTATCTCTGATATCACATCTCACATCACACTTCTAATATTAATCTTATACCTTAAAAGCAATGTAATCTTCTTTTCAAAACAAAACAAAAACACAGAAATTAGAACAGATAAACCATCTATTTCCCTAAACAAAGAACTATCGTCATATTTCTGGCATTACAGTTCTAATACTCATTTTACACCTTAAAATCAAAAGGATTAGTCACAGGCTTAAAAGCAATGTAATCTTTTAAAGAGAGAGAGAGAGAGAAATTAGAAAAGATTAATAATCTATATCCCTAAACAAAGAACCAGGAAATAATAATGAAATACTACAGCAATGCATGAAGGGATAGACAGAAATAAGATCTTCTCCATGCCATGGCAACATAACTAGTCAGTAACCAGGGGTGGAGCAACAACAATCACATTGTAGAAGGTCCCAGGTTCAGCCACCAAGTATGGCTGGGAACAAATTCTGTCTCAGATCCTGCAGAGCGATGGCCTGTCTCTGTATACAGTACTGCTCTAGATGAACCAATGGTCCGACTCAGTATAAACTTAACTGTTTTTCAGCAGTTTCCACCATAGAGGCACAGGCTGATCTTATTTATTGCTATGCTTCAGTATTCCCCAGCTATAAAATGGAACCAGCGTCCTCCAGATTATGCACATGCATATTTCCTTAACAACATAATGCATGTGTGTGCATATTACACGTAATTGACTTGCTGTGCAGCCTGCGGCTTAACTTGTTGCACTTGTCATCTGCTTGCACCTGTGTTGATTCCTGCTTTCTGTTTGTAGTACAGTTTGAGTCTGAATTTACTTAGCCTGACATTGTTTGCTGGGCCACCCTGCCAGACTCTGTACCTAGACTCATCCATTCATGCCTAAAAATGTCTCTGTTTTCAGTTGTGATATGCTGGAGAATATGAAATAAATTGACAGTAGATAGGAAAGGGCTGAGCACATAAAAACACTTCTAAGAGCTGCTGCATTGTTTCTGACTTTCAGCATAATCCATGACTCAGAAGTAAAATTACGTGTTCGACAGAGCTACTCCCAGAAAAGCTTGTTTAGGACAGCAGCCTTTGTTATCCAATAAAATATTGGAAACAGCATATATCTAGCTTTCAAAGCAGAGAATAATGAATAGTTTTAAAGATGTGAGTGGGAGTAAAAATATTATTTACTCTCTTTGTATCCAAATTAATGTAAGGTTTTCATGTGGTAAAATAGCACTTTGTAACATGCCGCCATAGAAATCTCAAGAGGAGTCAAACTGACCTGAGACCAGTTATCCTTGTCGCCACAGTTGTGGGTGAATGAGCTTTTACATTTGAGTCACAATATCCTAAGAAATGCACAAAGAGGAGAGCGGAATTTTAAAAATAACTCTTCAAAACGCTAACAGTCCTAATACACTGGTATCAAAGCTATGGAAAAGAATGTAGGTCCTTTCCAAAGGACTACAATCTATTCAAAGAAGGAGCCAAGGCATTGTGTGAAATCGGCGCCGTGATGTATGGTCCTGACCAAGAGGAGGAAGTCCACTGACAAAATGAATGACTGCGGCGACATTCACACTCAACCTTAAAAAGCCTCTTATGAGTACAGTGTCATTGATCTTTCTCAGCCCCACTGTAATGTGGGTCACTGGCTACTCCTTATAGATATATATTTGTATGGAGGCGCTTTATGTTTAACAGCACTGTTATTAGCAACATAGAAAAAAGTAACATAAAGAATAGTGTCTTGCCTGAACTGAGAACTCAGGGGGGCAGAATAACTCTAAATAATATTTTTCCGTTCTACTGTTCCATTCCTGTGAGTCACTGCCCTGGTAAATAAGCATTTAGGATCGGGTGCAGGAGCCAATCAGCACTTAAGAGGACATTTCTCAGAGCCCTTGGCTCTAGGACAGAGGCAAGGCAGGCTTGCTTTCAATTTTTACCGGAACTCCCAGATTCACTTGCAGGAGCCAAGTGCAAAATATTATTGCTTTTATTTATTGTATTTCATTTCATTTACATATTGCCTTTCCTCCTGAAGTATGAGGAGGTGCACAACATAAAAAAATACAAATGATAAGTCTTGTAATGTTTAGATGTTTTATTTAACAAAAAACAAAAACAGAACAACAAAGCAGTGAAACAGAACTTTGGAATCCCAGAACCAGTTTGTGGCCAAAACGCTCAAGCAGGCAAGTATGTTTTAAATTGGCATCTAAATAATAACTGGGGAGAAGAACTTTACCTCCCAGTGAGTCCCTCAGTTGGGGTACTGCCACTGAGAAGGCACTGTACCAGACCCTCACACACCTACATACAGCCTTGCTGATCGGCAACAATCACATGACTCTATTACATTCAATAAAGGAGAAATACAAATTACAGTGGTACCTCTGATTACGTACTTAATTCGTTCCAGAGGTCTGTTCTTAACCTGAAGCACCACTTTAGCTAATGGGGCCTCCTGCTGCTGCTGCTGCCACACCACCGCCGCGCGATTTCTGTTCTCATCCTGAAGCAAAGTTCTTAACCCAAGGTACTATTTCTGGGTTAGCGGAGTCTGTAACCTGAAGCATATGTAACCTGAAGCGTATGTAACCTGAGGTACCACTGTATATTTGATAACGAGAGACTGCAGAGTCTGCAAGGGGATTCTCTATTTTTTATTTGGTCTTTGAGGCTTCTTAAATTTCCCCTTATGTGATTTAATGGAACAAAGTAACTCTATTACATTAGACAGTTTTTCCCTAAGAGGATTCTGGAGCAAAAACTGTGGGTGGGGGAGAAGAGGATTTGCAGGGGGTGTACATTAGAAGCGATGTAGACAAATGCAAGCTTGGAACCATTTCTCCCCATTGCCTTTATGTGCAACATATCTCAAAAGAGATGTGCTGTCCTTCGCTGGATGTTAAGTACCCAAGAACTCTTATCCTACGATTTGCAACAATAGTGGTACTTGACACTGCCTAGCAATATTGGATTAATTGTCACAACCCATAGGGGCTTTTTTTTTAAGCATTACTGTTTGGTGGGGAAAGGGTGTTCTATACACAATACAGCTTGCGCAGAGCTACCAGCACCACAATGAGAATCATTTACAGTATATAAGGTAGAAATTATACCATTGTTAAACTGTCATTCAAAGACCCTATTATATATGAATAGCACATCACATCCATATTAAAACAGCCTTTTCTGTCAATCAGAGATGCAGTTCTGTACAGATCCAGCATCTGATTCGATTATTAAATTGGCAGAGGCTATAAAACATTGTTCTGATGTGGTATCAATCTGATCCAAGTTGCTGCCAAAGCCAGAATAACAAGAGAGCTTCCCCCACCCCTCACTATAGCTCCAACCATTTGTCTTAATCATGCATCAATTACTTGCAATTAGAAACATATTTTTGCATTAGCGAAGGTTATAAATAGACTAGTAGAACACCTGTAGGGTTACAGACATATGGCATTTAATGGAGGGAGAAGAGAATCCTTATGTTGCCAGCACACCCTGGCCCATCTACTTTCGAGTGACAGAAATGGTCAGTTCTGGGGAAGAGTGCCATAGACAGGGATGATACGAGTTAGGAGGGAAGAGGAAAGGACTGTCTGCAACACCATAAGTACACTGTTCCAAAGCTCAATCTGTCCACCTAGAAGGAGCCAGTGTGGTGTAGTGGTTAAGAGCAGTGGACTCATAATCTGGTGAACCGGGTTTGCGTCTCCGCTCCTCCACATGCAGCTGCTTGGTGACCTTGGGCCAGTCACACTTCTTTGAAGTCTCTCAGCCCCACTCACCTCACAGAGTGTTTGTTGTGGGGGAGGAAGGGAAAGGAGAATGTTAGCCGCTTTGAGACTCCTTAGGGTAGTGATAAAGTGGGATATCAAATCCAAACTTCTCCTTCTCCTTCTCCTTCTTCTTCTTCTGTGTCACAAAGACACAGAAACCCCAATGCATACATTATCAGTGCAACATGGCCACCACCAAGTAACATTCCCCAGTTGGGGGACTCTACATTTCAGTGACTACAGATGGAAATGGTAATCATTGAATTGCTCTTGGTTAATTCAGTACCAGTGTCACACATTCCTGCTGGAGCAACAGTGTACTGAGGAGACCACGTGACCTGTAATCCTTCTGAATCACCTCTAGCTGGGAGGGACCAGTCCACACTTGCCAAGAGGCACACAACCCTTAGCAGCCGAGTACTCCGAGACTCACACAGAGACCCTTTTAGGCTAGGCCTTTTCCCCCTGGTTGGTTACAATTTATTGGGTGGAGATGAATGAGGGGGGAGGAGTTTTATCCTTCATTGTACTCTCTGTGGATGTTTTTGAGGAGGTGGGGAGGGACATGTTTCTCAATGTACACCTGCACAGCTGAGCTTAACTTTAAAAGCTTTCTCTCGCATATTTTCACAGGGTGAGGACTGAGGAGGCAGAACATTGGTGATCAAGAAGGAATGTGATTGTGGTGATAGCTACATGCACTCAACAGCCATTTCTCATAGTGCAGCCTCTTCTTTCACTTTGGGCAAATTGAGAGTGTGATCCCTTCATTAGCTTGCATAGGGGGAAAGAAGAGCCTCATATCCCCCCCCCACTGCCATCAAGGACCCTTGGGGCAATGGACTCCTTGCTGTGTGGGGGGGGGGAGATTGTCCTGTCTCAGCTATGTCTAGAGATGCTGATCCTTTTGTCTGCTAACCCACACATGTGGGTCTATAGAGGGTAGAGGGATAAAATATAGTTAATTATATTCCCTCACGTACCTAATAAAAGCCATCACTTATAAGGCTCCTCCTGCTGACCTGTTTATTGAACATTCATCCTGCTTTGCTGGAAGAAAGCTTACACAGAGACTATATTAAATCTGGTCTTTACTGAACATTCGTTCTGATTTGTTTGCAGGGATGTTATATGGCAATGAGCATTTGTTCCGATTTACTTGGGGGTGTTTATATGTCTTCTCGTTAATCAATCATTCATCCCACCATTTCCAGTACATTTCCCTGTCAATTTCCTAACTACAAAAGGTCTGGTTTTTGGTTTGGTTTTAAGTGGATTTGTTGTGCTAACTAAGGCAACAGAGCACATTTCTTCTATGCGTTTGAATCCCTCCCACATAGTGTGGAGGTAACCTCGACAAAGGAGGTCCACCATTGTATTCCATGCTGTGTTTTGCAGCCGCCGCCCCCCCCCGCCCCCAAAGTGGCAATACCAAATACAGCAATTCTTCCCAGACAAAAAAGGCTTCAGTATAGATTGCATGAGGGTATTATTTTACTATGTTCATTTGGGTGCATTCAGACATGGGGAATATTGTGTTAGTTTTGCTGATAATCACATATGACTTTTGTCCTGTTTGCTAATGTTCCTTTCATACTGCGGTACCTGCTGTGTTAGGGAACTGTGGCTTTTTGACCAATATACCAGCCTGTTGCACTAAATTTCATTCACATAAGTGGGTGTGGCATGACACAACTGCTATTGGACAACGTTGTTACTCCCCACCTCTTTCCATGCATGAATGTTCCCCCATGAATATAATAGGAAATAACTAAATGCTGGTGCCCCACCCCAAATTTTGTCACTTTACTTTTGCTGTTTTCCAGGTTAAGATGGCTGCAAACAGATTTTTCCAATAAAATGGAAATGAGTGCTAAACATGTTCTATATTCCATTAGTTTTCTGGAAGTGGCTTTTACCTTGTGGGGAAGCTCAAATACTATGTGGAAATCAAAAGCAAGGAAATATCAGGGAAATGGAATAAACTGTCATGTGAATGTAGCCTTCATTTTTATATGTTGTATTCCGCATTTTTTTAAGTGCAGCTTATAAATTCATAAATAAAAAAATACGTTTTAAGCAAAGAACAAAGTAACTTATCAACTTTGACTTATCATTTCTTAAAAGAAAAGAAAGATGAATACTTGAATGGCTGATCACAGAGCTATAGCACAAGGGAGAACTACTGCTTTCCTTTGCGGGCAAGGGAGGAGAGAATTATCTATTTAAAAAAAACCCAGAATTGAAATTAGCCTAAATTAAAAGATAAGACTCATATGAGCCCGACTTTGATCAAAACAGTGCAAGTAGCACACCTTTTGTACAACAAGCGAGTCCACAGAAAAAGTACTAAACTTACAAAAGCCATTGAAGAAGGTTTCATGGGGCCTTGACAGACAACATGCTGATAGCACTACCGCTGGAGTCTCAGTGGAAATCTGGTTTGGTATAATTAACAAAAGGACTTGAACTACACAAAGACAAGAGTAATTTTTTTTAAATAATAATAAAGCAGAGAGGCTACAGAGCTTTTCCATTAACTAAAATGATTGATCATGAATGTAAAGTTTAGCTCATAAAAGAAAAGTAAGGGGAAAGCTGAACTGCATGATACATTTATATGATACTTTTGTTAACCGCAGGTGGCAAATTACCATGAACTTCCCATACAGTGTAATCTCTATGCATATCTTGAGTTCAATGGGTCTTCTTCCCTGACTTTCTGAATCAAGCCCCCATATGATTTCAGGTGCCGGAGAGGAAATGATGCAGAGGCTGTGAACTCCAAGTATTTTCTTCAGTTCCACCTCTTCAAACCTAAACCTAAACTCATGTAAGTTTCAGTAGGAGAAATCCTCTCATCCCAAATAAGAATGAAGGAAAACACAAGCAGGATTTATAACTGTGTGTTGCACAATGGAGGGTTGCTTATCAGGATTCCATCTGCTCCATTCCATTCCCTCTCCGCATGGTTTTCAATTTCTACACCACCCTGGGAGGAGGAATCATTGAGTATCCCATAGCCACTGAGCATGCTCAGTTCTCATTGGGCTGTCTGCGGGGTTACAACTTGCAACAACAAAAGTTTGTCCCACCATGTAACCTGGCTGGCCTCATCTGAGGGTATGTTCACGTTACCCCTTGCTCTGCATGCAGAGCACCCCCACTGCTAATTTTTGAAGCTGCATTCACACGTTAGCCAAAATCTGTATCGGCCCTGTCATTTCCTGCCAAATACTTCTGTTTGATGCAATTCTTCTCAAGCCAGCTTCAATCTGATTAGAAAACTGGATGGAAACTTCTCTGATGTGAGCATCTCTATGCAAACATGGCTTGAAACGCAGTGTGTGTGTGTGGCAGGGGAATACATTTCAGGCCACTAATGTGAACACAGCCGCATTGGAAGGTTATGTTCACACTCCTGCTTTCTGTATTTCCAGTGCTGGGTTTTCAATCCATGTTCACAGGACATTATCTAAAATGCATATGTATCCCGTACTTTGTTATAAGTTTGTTATCCCCAACAAGAACACACCCTCAAAGGCAAGAGAGGTTCAGAGCTGGGTCACCAAAGCAGCTTTTGGACTCAATTTGATCTTGTTCCACTACTGACAGATTTGGTTTGTTGCATTTTGTGTGGTGGGCATGCTGCTGTATTCATGCGAGCATGATGCCCACCCCCAATTTATTTTCCTTTACTTTTCCCAAGCACCTCTGAAATTCGGAGATCATTAACGCCACACAATGTAACAGAGCCTTCCAAAGTATTTTCTAACCTTTAGGCACTCACATAATCCCCATTAGCTTTAATGTGAATCGTGTGTGGGTATCAAGAGGCAAACAGGCCAATTAGAGGCAGTACAGCACATATATTAATCTTCAGGGTCATACTCAAGGCCATGTAGTCCAAAAATTGTTTATGAAAATGAGTTACTGTTCAGGCACAGTTGCCATTTGGGCACCAGGAATAGGTCTGGCAATTGTTAAAACTGTGTAAGTGAACTGTAATCACTGCATTTATGTTTGTATTAATGTGGGTACTCATCCAGGACCTGAGGCAGCCTGCCTCTGCATACCAGGTGGTGGGGAACAACAGCTATTGCCAATCCTGGCCCCACTGCACTGGCTACCAGTTAGTTTCCAGGACCAATTCAAAGGGTTTGTTTTGTCCTATAAAGTCTTATGCAGCTCAGGACCCCAGTACCTCACAGACCACCTCTCCTCTTATGAACCAACCCAGAGCTTGTGATCATCATCTGAGGCCCTTCTTCATGTGCCCCCTCCACAAGAGGTCCAGAAGGTAGCAACATGAGGTCTGACTTTATCGACTGCATCCGTCTAAAAGAGCATAAAGGTCTCCGCCACCAGTCTGTATGAAATTGTGGATTATGTGACTTTCATTTTCCTCTTTCTCAGCATTTCCTCATTGTTTGCCTGGTTGTTTCTGCCATCCTTTCAACATACCTGGAAAGACATAACAAAGAGAAACAAGGCGAGCCTCTTATAGTTAGAGAATTGATTGTGGTTTGCTTTACCTTCTCATTCTTGCCAGATGTTCTGTCTTTGTTTCTCCTTGGGCTTTTTATTTTCCTTTCCCCCTGTTTAATGTCATGGTTTCTTTACTTTGTATTTGATACTGCTATGCCAAAATTCTTAATAAAAATATTGCGGGGGGGGGGGGGGGCATGAAGAAAAAGAAAATAGCTGTGAATTAGCAAGATCTGAATCTGATAGGTAGTAAGCATGGTTCTGCATCTTATTCAGATGTTAGGATGGAAGAAACAAGTTCAATGTTATAAATCATGCAAAGTAACATATCCCATACACACACCTTCTTTTCTTTTCTTCTTCTACGAATGAATGTGTTGCACCAAATTCAACAGCTAGACTTTTTTAGGGTGGAAAAGGTAGAACTGTTTTTTTAAAAAACCTAATTTAAAAAATACTCTTTGAGGTAACCACCAAACAAAATGATTTCACCAAGTTCCTAAGGCAAAAGAATGGAGCAGAGATGATTGGCTGGCTGTTGTTTTCTGGCTGAGCTTTTGTGCCTTCAGCTACCTTACAGAACACCACATATCCAAGATACAGCTTTTACCCCTACTAGGGTCATTTAATGGGGAAACAAGTAGAAAGTACAGTAACCAGGGAGAGTGGATGCTTATGAAATAACAACATGCAGGGCATAAAACTACATCAAACCTCAGTGCAGAGTTTGGGGCACAGCGTGGGGCACACCAAATAGCTCACACAAACAGTACGAACATTTCATATTTACTTGCAAAGCTGGCAATACTGTTACATTAACACATTAACATTTCCCTCTTGCAACAGTGCCCACTCAACAAACTCTTTGTGTGTGTGTGTGTGTGTGTGTGAGAGAGAGAGAGAGAGAGAGAGAGAGAGTATCCTTACATTTGTTTTAAATGACAGGGATAAATAATACATGCAGATTCATAGAATCATAGAATTGTAGAGTTGGAAGGGACCTCGAGGGTCATCTAGTCCAACCCCCCGCAATGCAGGAATCTTTTGCCCAACATGGGACTCAAACCCGCAACCCTGAGATCAAGAGTCTCATGCTCTACCAACTCAGCCAAATTGTGCATTTTTAAATGGGCTACAGATTTTTAAAAGAAAATAAAAAACAAGGTATTAAAAAGTTGAACAAATGGGAAATGTGCCAAATGGTGTAGGGCTTTTCCTGACCATGTGATTTAAAACACACACTCATTGTAAGGAGGGGGAAAAAGCAGAGAGGAGAGCATAACAAGAAACTCCAAACATCCTTTCCAATTTGCTGTTTTCCTTTTTAAGGGTAAATTTCAAGGTTCCAGAGAAATTGCACACCCCTACCCTCTTATGAAGAGGATGGGGGAATATGACAGGAGCTTTATCAATTTATGAATGGCTACTGCACCCTCCCCCCCCCCCCATTCTCATTCTATTTGAAGTTACCCTCTGACAAATTGAATGCCAATAGAAATTATTGGTGTGTGGGTCCTACTGCCGGACGTGGTAACCAGCATTGGCTTAGGTGCCTTTTATATAAAAAATAAATATTGTACAGGTTTCTAAAAGATTATTAGTCATTATTATTAAAACAGAGCTTCCCGTTTCAGAAGCAGTATACCTCTGAATACCAGCTACAATACAAACAAAACAGAATCTTTCCTTGTAGAGCATTAAGCTACTCTCTGAGCTATTTAATTCTTAAGAGTTGCCCATCCCTCGACTCCTTAAACAGCACAATGATTCTGAATTCCATTTCTCCATTCATCTCTCATTGGGCAGCACGTCGTCCGCGGCTCTTCCTTCCATGTGATTGGATGCAAGGGCCGCCCATCAGGCAGCTGAACCCGCCTGGCCTCTTCGCCGTAATCGGCTGAGCTCTCCGCGAAGAAGCTTGGCAAGCCCACAGAGTTAAGTGTAGAGTAGCTCACCATCTGGATAGCGATCTTCTGGGTTTACTGTGGAAGCCATTTTTAAACCTTTCCCTCTCCGGAAGTGAGAGAAAACAACGGGGAAACCAAAGTGTTTTATATTTTATTTACATTTTTACCAAATCTGTGACTGGGTATCAGAATGTCCACCCCGAAAAAGGGAGTAGCAAAGGCAGGAATCCATGCTCTCTCTCTTTTTTTTTAACCCAGGCCTTCATATCCCTCATACCTTGGTTTGGGGGCGGGTAGGCAGTTGAAAGAGAGTGACTACAACAGTACATTGTTAATACTGCATTTTGGAGATCATCCTGAGGCTTAAGCGAGAGAGGAAGTTTACAACAGCCCTGCAACGTAGTCCAGTGACACTGAACTCTGGATGTAGGTTGAGCTGACGCTGAGAGAATAACACCGTAGTCAGCTATTCGTGTTGCAGGTGGGGCTGAGGTTGACTGGTTTGGTTTTCATTTTAAAATTGGTTTGGTTTAACCAAAATCCAACCGATTTCCACCCCGGCCCTTTCTAGTCCCAACCTAGCACTCAGCTTTATGCAGAAGTCCTGTGCTCTGCTGACTTGCATGCAGATCCGTGACAACAAATCCTTAGAAGAAGAAAAACAAACCCTAAGACCACATTCTTCATACGAAGAAAGACGTTACTTGGAGTTCAGCATTTCCTATATATTACTTTGAAATCCTGTGTTTCTTTCCTGTGTTCTTTTCTACGTAGAGCTCTCACTTCGCCCTTAGGGAGAAATAAAAAGGTCTTTTCAAACCAGAGATTTGGACGACGTGTCACTCTTGTATTTATTTTTTGTTTTTACTATCTCTATGGGCAATAGCAGAGAACAAGAACCGCGAAGCTGCGGGGGGGGGGCCGAGAGAAGGGAGCCGCTCTAGGAAACACGTAAAGGACGTCTCATTAGTATTTCCTGCTTCGGCTGGGGAGACGCTCTGCGCTTTGTCGTCGCCCGTTACCTACTACGCTGAGGAAAGCAAAGGACGGAGGAGCACCATAGAGATGAGGAGAGCGGAAAGGCGCGCGGCGTGTTGGAAGCAAGCTCGGCTGCTCTAGGAATCCCCGAAGGAGAACTCGACGCCCGAAGTGAAATCCGGGTCACCGAACTGCATGGTCTCGTCCCCTCGGTCGGCGCGGGAAACGGGGCGGCGGGGTCTCGCGGAGTAGCCCCTCCCTCAGGAAAAGAGAGGTCAGTCCGTGACGGATGGGGGAGGGGGATAGATGGGGGGGGGAGACTGGGAGTCGGTGGGGAGGGAGGGGAGAGGGGCTGCGTGGCGTCAAGGTGGGGTGGGGGTCCCAAAATGGGGCTTAAGGCGAGCTCAGGACCATCCTTAATTCTGGGACACAAGAGGCCTGAAGAGGCCTGTTCGTTGGAACTCCCTGCCTATTGACGTCAAGCAGGCTCCGCCTCACCGTAGGCTTTTTCCCGCTCCTGCTGAAAGCCTTCGTGTTCTCTCAAGCCTAACCCAGATGCTTAGAAACTTGAGGTACTTTTCATCTGTTTTAGTGCTTTGACTTTTGTATGTTTGAAGCTGATTTTTGTGGATTTTTGTAAACCGCTTTGAGGTTGGTTCCCCCCCCCCCCCTTCACAATCTTAATGAAATAAATAAGGGAGCCAAATCCTTGGAAGTTGGGTTCCCTCCCTCAGCACGCATCCCCAAACCAGGTTTCTTTGTTATATATAAATATATATATAGCCCAGCCTGCTTTTTAAAAAGCGTTATCATTTGAATTTCTGCCTGCCATGTATCTGCTTGTTTACATTTCTTTGTCCCCTTTTCTCAAGGAACATAGGAAGATGTCATATACAGAGTCAGACGATTGGCCCATCTTGCTCAGTATTGTCTACATGCTGACTAGCAGTGACTCTGCAGGATTTCAGGCAGGGGGTCTCCCCCAACTCGACCTGGAGATGCCGGGGATTGAATTTGGGGCCTTCTGCTTGCAAGTGCAGATGCTCTGCCACTGAGCTGTGGCCCTTCCAGGGTTGTATGGATGACCCTGTTTCCTAACACCACTTTTTATCCTTGCAACATGCAAACAAGTTAGGCTTGACTTGAATGCTAGTTCCTAGGGTTCTGCTTGTGGCCTTCCCCAGAGGCATCTTTGTGGGAACATAATGCTGGATTTGTTCTGATTCAGCAAGAGGATTTTCCTTAATGTTCCTATGAGAGAATGCCTAATCCAAAGTCACCCAGTGAGCTTCTTCGCAGCTCAGTGATGTTTTGAACCTGGATTCAGCCAATTGTAGTCTTAACACCACTCTACCATACTGACATTCCTATGATGGATTCCTAGGGGATGGGTGAGGGAGGGACTTAGCCGTGCTACATGTGGCTTTAAACCAACAACTGATGAATAACCACAAACCTCTAATTGAAACTAATTTACAGTTAGTTTCAAAGCCCTGGTCCTACATTTTTCATGTCCCTAAAGTAATGATGAGTGAAAACGAATGAAAAACACAGAAATCAGCACCTGCCATCATATACAGTGGTACCTTGGGTTAAGAATTTAATTTGTTCTGGAGGTCCGTTCTTAACATGAGGTACCACTTTAGCTAATGGAGCCTCGCGCCGCCACACAATTTCTGTTCTCATCCTGAAGCAAAGTTCTTAACCTGAGATACTATTTCTGGGTTAGTGGAGTCTGTAACCTGAAGCGTCTGTAACCCGAGGTTCCACTGTACAGTGTATCAGGTTTATCCAGATGTCGTGGGCTGAAACGCACATCATTCCTGTTCATGCTGGTTGGAAATGATGGGAGTCCAACAACATCTGGAGGGCACCAGGGCTACTGTACTAATAGTGAACATAAATATCTGTTGTGTTGGTCTTTACATAGATGGAGCAGCACTGCTCATGCCCTGGAAAGTAGCAGCAGCATTGCAAGGATCCCAAAGTCTGCAAAAGTAAACACAAACACACACACACACACACACACACACACACACACATACTCATATACTGGAGTGACCGCAAAACAGCCCTCTGAGCACTGAGTATGCCCAAGTAATTGGAGGAGGGTAGGAATGGAATGGGGCATACCAGAAGAATGCAGGATAGCAGCCAACCAGTCATGAGAAAGAGCATTCCCTGCCCCAACATTTAGTGGCACTTCCCACTTGTTGCCTGTATTTGAAGTTGAACAGCTGTTTAAGATGCAAGAGTCCAGTGAAGTGCCATTGAGAAATCCATGCCATTGATCCTTTCCTGTGAACATTGTTTTCAGATGCTTTGCTTCCTCCTTCACACATTAAAGAATGAGAAAAAACCTTGGGTAACCTTGTTGAGGTGTCTTCCTTGCATACCCCTAGTATTCCAGAGTTGGAATATTGCAAATCCCAAATTATTCTGCATTCAGTGATTCATACTCAATCATTTGCGAAGAGGTGTGTTAATTTGAGCAAATCTGGTGTGTTCTGTTTAGTTACCTAAATAATATCTCTTAAGACAAACATGCTTTTAACAGTTATATAATTACACCAAGAATAAAAAATTGCACATCTATACAAGTCAGTATCTAGGTTTTAGGTACCAGACTGCAGAGAATTACAATGCCCTACATACAAACACACTCACACTCCTTTCATTCACAGGTGGCACCAAAATAGACACAGAATCACAGTTACCTCATAACAAAGTCTTGTGTGTGTGAATTCTGCTTACAGGCCCACTTCAGTTTGAGAGTGCTTTAGCAAATATTCTACAAGTAGGTTGAACAATGGTGTGGTCATCTGAGGAACTTCTTTCACGACCCACTTCCTTCTAGCAAATGAATCCGGGGTTGGGAGGAAGAGAATAAGAGTGTGTGTGTGTGTGTGTGTGTGTGTGTGTGTGTATCTATGCATGTATTCATTAGTCCTGTGGAAGAGCTCTCAAATAGACTTGTCACTGAAATTTGCCTAAAGCAAAATCAAAGTGAATCTGGAGGATCTTGTTCAGGAGAGTTAGAGGAATTTTGAAACGATTAATTAAATTTTTCAAGTGGGATTCCATTTTTTCTTTCTTTTTAATAACATGCGAGCAGCAGTCCCACCAGGAGCAAGATTGCCTTTGCTGACCTTATTTCCTTCAATGACCTTATTCAAAATCTGAATTTACTATGCATGCTGCACAGCTCAGCTAACACGGAGAAAAACAAGGTGGTGAATACTACCACTCAAGGTTTTGAAGGCAGCGTTAAAACCGTTGGCACAGGAGTGGAAACAGTTACGAAGATGTGCTCTAAAAAAATATCTTGATGGTACCCAAAGAGTCAATTTTCATATTGTATGTGTGTATGTTACACACACATGTCATGTATTCCTTGGAAGGAATATCTCAGACCTCTTAAATGTGGTAACATATGCGAGAAAGGAAATATCAGTTTGAAATCACATATTCAAAGCATGCACAGTGCACAGACTTGATCCAAGCAAAATTGCTATAAGGAAATTAATGCTACATTAGCAGGCACATTTTAATTTCCTTTCAAAGCCCATGGTACCTCCCTTAAATTATTTCCTTAAGATAAAGATTTGAGTGAGCTAAAAAGTGCACCGTATAAGCCCCCTTCTAAGCCTTGCTATCCTTATTAAAAAGTGGGGTGGGGTGGGGGGAGAAGCACATCATTCTTATCATTTTGTCATTGATGGAAATTGACTCATTTTGTGCAAATCTAAGTATGCATAATTTTATTTTTTTTAAGATGGTGGTTAAGCAATTTATATTATTTGTTGCTGTGATCAGTTACTTTCCAAGATGATTTTCATTTGGATTGCTTAGGAATATAGGATTGTTTGTTTATACGGGAAACAGAATATTAGAGCGTTAGGTTTTCAGAGGCAATAAATTTCATGGGAGTTGCAGGTCTGCTGATATGGACGTGGAATTCGCTGTCAGCAGGAGCTCTCCCATTAACTTAAATGGTGAAGAAAGGGATGGGGAATTATATAGCATTCTCTATCACTGAAGTCTCAATGTGCACATAACTCAATGTGCACACTGAGGCCCCCAGATTGGGGCAAATATGTTTAATGAATGCTCATTCCTTCTGCATTTACCATTTAGCTTTGTGCAGACAAATTTCTATGTGGGGGTTAATCAGACTTCAGAATTTTGTGAGATTACTAATAGAAGGAACCAGGAACATCAGGTTACTGTCTTCTACAACAGTGCGATTTTACCATTGATGCTAACTAGAATATAACATAGAATGCTATTTTTTAATATATAAAAAATCCTTTGTTCTTAAGCTTGGTGAGATCTGTGTGGATTTTCACAGCAGAAGACTCAGATTTAACTTTTGGTGCAGTAGGTTCTGAACTTCTTTGGAAGTTTATTGAGACATTTATCAGTGATAATTCAGGACTTCCTGAGATAGAAATGCTGTAGATATCTAAAGCTACTTCAGCATCCTGTTAATGCATGTTCAGAAGTCTTCCTATTGAACACCATAATAATTCATTCAAGAACTTCTGTATATAACATGGTGGAAGTCCTTTCAAATATCCCTCTTTTCTAAGTTATGATCACTTACCTGTTGTAAATTAAGAAAAGCACTTTGTCCCCCATATTTTGTTTTAAATAGTTTACTGTGTGGATCAATTTAAATAATGCGGTTTTAAAAATTCATATATTTTCTGTGCAAGAGCTAATGCAAGTTACAGCGTATTGGATTGCAACTAAATAAAGCTTGTGTACTAACCTTGCAACATAATATAAAATAATTGGTATTGCAGACCCACGTGCCATTTGCACCACACAATTATATCTGCCTTGCACACTGAGCAAAATCATATACTTGGAGACAAGGCCACAATCCATTGTAGAGATGGCTCAGCAGAGCTTGTAGCTCAGCATCTAGAACTTTCAGAGGCCAGGCTTCCAATTAATGGGCAAAACAGTGTTTTTCTATGTAATAAAAAGTAAATGTCCTTGGTGTTTGGTTGATAGTCATAAATATTTATGATTGTAGGAAAGTATGAACACAGTGCATGATTTATTGTATCATGTTCTTAATGCTTGACTATTGAAGTCAAAACATTTCCCCTGTTTTTTCTTTTATGTAAAAAACCCCACAGGATTTAGTGTAGTATGTTTGAAAACAGGTTTGACCTGAGATTTGAAAAAGAATCAAGTTATGAATGTTTGTATTCAACACAATTTAATAAATATTATGTAATGTAACTATTTTTTTATCCACCCCAATAATCTCTTATTGATAACAAACTAAGCAGGAAGCAGAAAACTGCTCCATCTTACTGCCAAGAGACAGTGAAATGGAAATTATGAGAATACTGAGAAAAATGTGAAATAAATTAAACAGTACTTCATTGGCATGTTTAGGAATTTAAAAAACAAAACAAACAACCATAGTCAGTATTATACTGTCATAACACACTAATTACATTTGGCAATAAGAAGAAAGCAGTTATCTGAAAAGTGAATTCCAACCGCCCTTAAGAGACTCATTCCAAAACACAAGATGAAAATTTGGT
The DNA here is from genome assembly GCF_951804945.1 of Podarcis cretensis. Classification (NCBI taxonomy): domain Eukaryota; kingdom Metazoa; phylum Chordata; class Lepidosauria; order Squamata; family Lacertidae; genus Podarcis; species Podarcis cretensis. Next base: position 62,422,571 of record NC_137176.1, on the reverse strand, counting down.
CTCACAGATACGTTATTAAACCTCCTTAAAACAAAACGAATACGACCATTTGATACAGCTGAGCCAAAAGCAGTGCTTTGTTTAGAATCATTCAGTCTGGACTATGTGATTTCAAATGCCTGCGTAAAACCTAGTTTCAGTGGTGGATGCTTTAAACAATGGTCAGGTCAGCCTTGCCTTTGTTCTGAAATGAGAACTACAGCAGATCAGTGCTGTGAAGATCTATGGGAATAAGAAGTGCAACCTTCTTTAGCTTTAGCCCAGGTGCCACTGTGTGTTCTTACCGCCTTCTGTCTCTGCCGCTCTGTGTCCTGCCACTACTGACTCCACCTTCCTGTTAGCAGCCGTCCCGCAAATGGAGGGCTGAATGTGTCTTAAAAGTACATGGAAAACAGTGGTTTAGTCTGTGTGTTTGTGTATCACAGTACAAAGACCACCGACTAAAACTCTGGGAGAAAAATGTACTTAAAATTCATTTTTTTAAAAACTAACACAGGAGGTTTCAGTGACCAAGGATGTCAAATGGTTACTTGTATCATACACACCCATAAATTACAATGATATATACAATGGAACCTCAGTTTTTTATAATCTCGGAAGTTGGAACATTTCGGCTTTCAAATGCCGAAAACCCAGAAGTAACCTCCAGTTTTCAAACGATTTTCGGAAGTTGAACATGCTATGCGGCTTCCGTTTTGAGTTTCCCTATGGGATTGAGGCTTCTGTAGTGAGTTTTTGAATGTTTCAGAAGTCGAACAGTCTTCTGGAATGGCTTATGTTTGAAATTCGAGGTTCCATTGTGTGTGTGTGTGTGTGTGTGTGTGTGTGTTTGTGTACAGGAAAGAGTTTTCCATTTCTGTTTAGATCAGGGGTCGGCAACGTGCGGCCCACAAAGACCGTTTTACCAGCCCACAAACCGCCCCTGAACCAAGCCGCCCGCTGGGCGAGTTCCCCGCGTTCTGCGCTAAACCAGCGCGGCGCGAGGACTCGCAAAGTGGTGCCAGAAATTACATCTGCGCACGCGCAGATACTGGAAATCGTGACTGCACATGTCCAGATGCTGAAAATCGCTTATGTGCAGGTGGGATTTTCGGCGTCTAGGCATGCGCAGAAGCAATTTCTGGCGCCGCGGACATGCACAGATGCGCTATTCGGCGTCACGCTATGCCAGTCCAGCCCACGGGTGATCTCTGTGGGAGTGATCCGGCCCATGGCCAGTAAACCTTGCAACAACCCCTGGTTTAGATCAACTATCTGTGCATCTTTCTGTGAGTAATGTAATACCCTTATTGGGACTGAGCTGCCTTTGATGTTTCCCAGAATGGTGCACCCAGCTAGAAGTTAAACAGAAGACAGGGTTGAAGAGATGAAGATTGTTGGTAAAAGGCAGAACAGACACCCAACTGTCTTACAGTTACCTATTTTAAAAAAAAAATTGCCTTAAGTAAGTTTGTGCCCAGTAGAGAGGATTTGAGTTGATATACCAAAGCTACCAGTTCTTCTTGGGGCAACAGGATAGTGTGGGTTAAGAAGGGGAAGGACATTTAGCCAGAATAAAAGTTACTGTATGTAAAACTCAAGATCAGGGGTAGGCAACCTAAGGCCTGGGGGCTGGATGCGGCCCAATCACCTTCTAAATCCGGCCCACAGATGGCCCAGGAATCAGCGTGTTTTTACATGAGTAGAATGTGTGCTTTTATTTAAAATGCATCTCAGAGTTATTTGTGGGGCATAGGAATTCGTTCATCTTCTTTTTTCAAAATATAGTCCGGCCCACCACATGGTCTGAGGGACGGTGGACCGGCCCACGGCTGAAAAAGGTTGCTGACCCCTGCTCAGGATCTTACTACTTGAGTTGTTGGTCTTACAGGTATCAATGCTACTGCCATTGGACAAAATCATAGTAACAGTAGTAGTAGCAGCAGCAGTAATAGCTTCTGAAATGAAATGTGTTACAAATCCAGTATTTTTGCCAAACTACCATTTCCGGCTAAGCATTATTGTGGACATAGCCATCAGTGATGTCTAGCATAGTAAGATACTTCTTGCATGGTACAGAAAGTTGATTATCTCCAGGCAACATGATGCATTTTCATGAAAAATTAAAAGGGGTATTATCAGTCCAGTCCTCTTTATCAAGGTAGCTAAAATTCACAAACCTAGATATTTCCCTTCTATTTCCCATAGTTATTTATCCTTTTTACAATATCCAGTAAAGAACCGTAAATTAAATGACTAAAATTCTAAGTAAAAGATTATGTGACTTAATAAAATGAATATAGTCATGGAAATCATGTGATTTCTTCTTCTAGTCTTTCCCCCAAATTTTGAAGCAATATGTTCTGAAGTCCTCTTTTCCACATGTAAAATAGAGATAATTCTTCAATGCCTCACAGGAATACCATGAAAATAATCAGTTAACATTTTCAGGGATTCAAACATGGAAAGTTATATAAACGTTAAGTATTATTAGCTATGCAGAATGGTTAGAGAACCTAAGTCTCTATTATTCTTTCAAACGATAGTAGGCACTTAATTGAAGAGTATAGAAATTTAAAATGTAATATGAAATTAATCTTTTCTAAGGTTATTTAAGCTAATGGCATAGTAATGGCAAACTAATTTTACAGTGATTAAGAGATAATATACTCGGGGCTTCTAGTGAGGCTCTTGTTGAGGTAACGTACCTATCTTTGATGAGACTGAAGATAGAAAAATACATTGTACAGTATGCATCTCTAAGGAGATTCTCTATTGTGGTTTGGGTTGGAAACCCGTAGAGTGGAGGCAGCCTACAGACAGCCAGTGTGGTCCCTTTTAAACAAAGACCGATGAGTTTGTCTTGCACACTGTAGCTTTGATAGAAGTCTTCTTACTTGGCAGCTGAATTCTCATGCAACTATATTCCTCAATAGTCCTCAGGCTCCTTGGCATAGACTCAATACAAATGATTTTGAGAAGTCTTTTAATAGCACGCACAGTAGGAATTACTCTTAAGAAATTATCATGTTGATAAATAGTTTATCTTTATTACATTGACATCTGTCTTCCATGATGGAACTTGCAGCACACAGGGTTCCCAGGTAATCTGCTGTCCAGCCACTGACCAGAATTTAATCTGCTGCTTCTGCAGGGGTGTTGCATTGTATATCTTCAGGCCATGTTCAAGGTCAAGGCAAACCTGGTAGGCTCCAGATGTTGTAGGACTATAACTCTCATCAGCTGCAGCCAGCACATTGTCAGAGTTATAGCCCAACAACATATGGGGAGTTGGTAAAGGATCTTATAGCCAGAAACTGGGTCTTGGATGAAAACCAGTGCTTATTTTTCTGGCAGTACCCAATGATACTTAATACCAGCACTTTCTTTTTCCTGGAGATGCTTGGCCGCATGAGGAGACATGGCATGGACAGTGCTACTCCACGGCCCGGCTGCCGCTGCCCCCCAGGGACTGTTCCTGGGCCCGATAACAGCTGCTGCTTCCTGTCAGCAGCAGCGAGGCTGGCCAGAGCGCACGAATCCCACTCCCTGTGGAGCACAAGAGCAGGTAGCACAGTGTGTGATGTGCTTCCCCTGCAATGCACTGCACTCTGCTGCTGGCCATGTGCGGCCTGGTCGCCTCACTGGCAGTATTCACGATGGTCGTGGCAGGGTGGGCGCAGGAGCCACCGGAGCCGCCAAAGTCACCGGAGCCAGTGCGGCAAGAGTCCCAGGTAATATGAGAATGGGAGGGAGGGAGGCCTTCTGGCTTTAAGGGACCCTAAGGGTCATCTAGTCCAATTCCCTGCAGTGTGGCCGGGGAAGTTGGTTCCATGGCCAGTGCCAAAACAAGCCCTCCTTGTGGGACCCTTCCATTGTCTTTCCCAGTTCTGCTCTGGAATTCCTCTAACGCCAGCCTCTCTCTCTTTTTCAGACCTATGCTCAGTATAGCCACTTTGCAGAAGGCACGATGAGGCAGTTGTACATGTGATCCAAGTTAAATCAGTGCAATCATTTTTCATAATGAGTACCTTGAGTAGTTACTTTGTGCCACTGAGTCAAAAAAGGAAGGCTGAAGAAGCCGCAGAAATTGTTGAATCAACTTCTGATCCTTTCAAACATCACAAAACTAACACCGAAGATACATGTGGTCAAGAGGATGAAAGTTCAGGCAAAGATTGGCCCGAATGTTGGACACTATTGCAGAAAAATGACTTCTGTCAGAGAAATGAGTGGCTCTTTGTCAACAATAAAAGGTTGGGCTGCAAAGTGTGCCGAGATGTCGGAAGCCTTCCTGTCGAAAAACGGATGGGAATGAAAATTTCAGTAGAGTGGGCCAATTGTAAAATTAGTCATTTTGGAGAGTCTCGAAAACAACAGTTAATGTCTTTAAGAAAAAAGATTTTCGAACACAAGGAAAGTGGAGCTCACAAAGCAGCAGAAAGGATAAAATCTGAGTCTAAAAATGAAAAGTTAGATAAAGTTCTCTTAAACACAACAAAAGTGTTTCGAACTGCTTACAAAGTTGCAAAGAAAAATCAAGCATTTAACAACTTTGAAGATGAAATAAACTTACAGGAACTTAATGGCCTAGACATGGGATATACCTTTCACTCTACAAATGCCTGCATTAATATTTTAAACCATATTGCAGATGAAATGAGAAAAACATTAATAAGCAACGTAGTGAACTCTAAGAACAAAATGTCCTTAATTATTGATGAATCGACAACAGTGAATAACAAAATAACTTTGATTGTTGTTATTCGCGTAGTTCTTCCCAAACATTCGACTCCAGTAAGTCTTTTCCTAGATTTGATTGAGTTACAAGATACAACAGCAAGAGGAATTTTAAGCTCATTAATCAGTCATCTTGAGTCCCTGGGAATCTCTGAAGATTATTTAAAGGAGTATTTATTGTCTGTCACTTGTGATGGTGCTGCAGTGTTGTTTGGTGCACGTGGTGGTGTAAAAAGGTTAATAAAAGAAAAATTTCCAAGTGTTATCTTCTGGCGTTGTGCTAACCATCATTTGGAATTGTCTGTCAGTGACACAGTGAACAAAGTGGTTGGAGTTAATCACTTTAAGAATTTTATGGACAAACTCTATGTGACTTACCACGCTTCACCCGAGAATGCTAGGGAATTGGAGGAATGTGCAGCAACTCTAGAACTTCAGCTTCTGAAAATTGGAAGGATTTTAAGCACTCGCTGGGTTGCTTCTAGCTTTTGCACAGTTTTCGCAGTTTGGCAAGATTATGAAGCACTGGTTTATCACTTTCAGGAGGCAAAAGAAGACAGGAGAAGAAGCAAAACAGATCGCTGTCTTTATGAGGGTCTTTTACGGACAATAACATCATGTGAATTTGTTCTCGATTTGGGTCTTATGTGTGATGCTCTCCAAGTTCTCAATGAACTAAGCTTGGATTTACAAGAGCGAAATATTGATTTGTTTACAGCAGACAGGAAGATAAAGAACACAGTTCAACTTTTTGAAGAACGAATTGAAAATCCTGGTCCATACTATAATATTGCTCTTCAAAGTCAGAAGACCATGAAGTTCAAAGGGAGTGAGCTCCACAAAAATGAAAAACTTACCCCTACAATAAGTTCATCTGCTTTCTATGAAAGTCTGAAAGAAACTGTTAGAAAGTGTATACTTGAAGGAGATGATGCTGATTTGCCTGAATGTGCCAAGGTCTTAGATCCCAAATATTGGCCAGAAAATCCTGGAAAGCAGTTAACCTTTGGTGAAACTGAAATTAGAAAACTAGCACAAAAGTTTTGCTTAAATGAAAAGGAAACAGTTCTTGGCTTTCATGAATATCTTGAAGAAAATGTAGTCCCGGACAAATTACTTCCTCTAATGCACGCTTTAAGCACAATTGCAATATCTTCGACTGAATGTGAAAGAGGATTATCTCAGATGAATCTTACAGTAACTTCATCAAGATCGTCTCTGGTTATTCGGACAGTTTCTTCTCTGATGTTCATCAGGATGGTAGGACCACCTCTTACTCAATTCAATCCTACGAAATATGTTGAATCATGGCTGCTACAAGGACATCATAATGCAGTTGATACAAAAAGCAGGAAACGATCTAGAGAAGATGAGGGTACATCGGAGGATGTATCAAAAGTGTGGCACTTACTCTAACAACTTCATGGTGAGTACCGGCATCGTTTTTTCTCCAAAAAAGAAAAGAAAAAAAGCCCTGATGAAAACCATCAGTGCAAGTGATTTTCTGTGCCTGCTTTTGTTCTAGTTTGGTGACATGATTTAGTTCAATTTCTTCACCTGTAACAATTCATACATTTTACAACTTATTCCACAAAATGCACTTCTGCTGGAAAATCGACACTTCAGATTTCCTCTCCCTCTTTTTATTTAAGTCCTGTTTGCCTTTCTGTCATCAGAAACAGTAGCAATGTTCATTACAGAGGTGGGTCCTACTTGGAAATGTTTTAGAGTTACACTCCATATACTAAATTTATGATAACCTGTTTTTTAAAAAAGCTTTCAAAATGAAGTCTTCAACTAATGCCAGTAGAGTTGACACAGGAATAGGTCACGATGGAAACCAGGGATGTGAAACCTGTGGACCTCCTGAGTTGGTGGACTCCAGTTTCTGAGTCCTAGCCATCTTGGCTGAAGTTGTCCAGCATTGGAGGGCCAAAGGTTCTCTATCCCTGTTTAACTGTGCTCCTTAGGAAGAAAGGAAGCTAGCTTATATTGTCAGATCAGTGGTCCATCTAACTTACCATTGCCTACACTGACTGGCAGCAGCTTTCCAGGGTATTAGACAGGGAGCATTCCCAGTGCTACCTGGAGATGTTGGGGAATTGAAGCTGTGACCTTCTGCATGCAAAGCAGATGCTCTGTCACTACAGCCCTTTCCCTTACCCCTCCAAGCACTGTGCCCAGACCCCACAAAATGTTTCAGCAAGACAATGTAACCCACAAGAGATGTGGTATTGATTGGCAGCTGGAGGTGCATTTTACACTGTGATGAGTGCCTAACAGATTATCAGCATGCCTCACTGATGTAAATGGCCTTGGGAACTAAGGCACTTGGATAATAAGACGTTTGAATCAATTGGAATATTACTTACTGAAAGGTTCACTAATAAGCTGCTGCATTCACAGCCAACACAATTAAGGGATTTCAGTAGTCAAACTTCTTACAATAGGAGTTTTAGCCCATTATTTTCCTTTTCTGCCTAAGCTTTGGATCCTGAAGATATGCAAGGCCAGCATACATTAAGCAACAGAATGTGTGTGACCTTCCATTATGAAAATGCTGTTTGTTTTCTGCTAATTATGCTTAAAAAATGAGATAGAGTGGGAGTGAGATGGCAGTGACATTGGATTGGCATAAATTAGTTTATTACAGTAGAATAGTGGGCGAAGGGGGGAATGACACCCTAGAGATTACTTGAACTCATACATTTCTGCTGCCAAAGTTTACAGGCCTGTAAATTTAAATGTAGAATTTTTGTAGGCAGAATGCATTGACAAATATGCCTAATGGTAATACATCTAGTTCTGAGCCTCAGAACAGGTCAATAATAATGCTTATATTGATAGCAGCAATGTAGGAGATGTTATTTGGTATTAAAGCTAAAATCCATGTTATCCCCTTAATCATAATTACATTAATATTGACAGGCCCTTGACAATACCCACTTTACTATTGATAGATTTCTGTCAATAATGCATTTCTAAATAAAATATATTCATTCATAATTTGTACAATACTCAGTAAGCAATGCTAAAGTATATCAGGAGAAATACCTATTTTATTGGTGATATACAGCAAATTGTTTTCTTACAGTGCATGTTTTGCAAGAGGGATTCCTGAATTTAGTTAAATAAAAACGAGCAATATATTACGTTATTTAAAAGAGCTGTTGGACGAATATAAAAACATGACATGCGGTTTACTTTTGGAAAGGAAAGCAGTGTGACATTACAAGGAAAAGCTGGTCAGAAACATCTCAAATACATTTAAAACCTGGAGCACATCATCTTTAAAATATTATTTTAAAGTACAGTATATACACTGATATTTGGCAATATTTCTCCCCCCTCAAGAATTCTTATTTGCTTTGCTTGATCACACTCTTCACAGAGCATTGCTATTGATAATATTCTTAAAGGTTTCCATTTGGAGCCTTATAGTTATCAGTGATTTGACTATGACGGTGGAAAGGAGTTTCTAGAGGCTTTGTACTTTCATAGAATATCTCTCAGCTTCATAGGGCATAATATAATTAAAATTGGTGTGGTGCTGTTTGTAAGAGTGTGAGTTGTGGGTCAGGAAGTTGCTGATTCAAATCTCATCTCTGCCACAAACTCTCTGGGACTAGCTGACCTTAAGCAAGCCTCTCTATTATCTTAGCCTCAAGCCCATGGCAGTGGAGGAGATATACTGACTGTATCTAACTTTTCGCTATCTCCTCTTTAAGCCCTGAGATGTTCTTGGACAATGAGTTTCTAAACTTGCTTCACCCAGGAATGTACATTCCTGCCAAGGAATGTATTACAGGGCAGATTTGCGGGGAGGTTCCAAGTCTTACGCTCCATTCTTTGGAGTGCCAGCCAATTTGTTTATCTTATTTAAAGCATGTTTATGCCACTTTTCATCCAAAAAGCTTCCAAGACAGTTAAAACAAAATACAATTACATAAGTGTTGTGGGGATTTTTTAAGGGCACTAAAACTCTTCAGCTTGTTAAAAAGTCTAGTGATGGTTGACCAACTGATTTAAGCGAAATTTATCTATCTTGACTGATCTTGTCTGGGAGGATGCCTGGAACATAGACAACCCCCTTTCTAGAAGCATTTTGATCAGAATTCAGTACAGTAGGCCTGCAACATAGGTGGGGGTTACATTCTAGGGATCGCACCTAAAGCCAACATTGTGTATACAGTGGAACCTCTACTCACAACCACAATCTGTTCCAGAGGACTATTCTTATGGTGAAGTGGGTCGCTAGGAGAAGCACCGTTGTGCACAGGTGGCGATTGCCTGCTTTTGCACAGGCGCAAACGGCAATCGCCACTCCTGCACAGGCGCAAACCCGCCTGTTACTTCCGGGTTTGCTGTGTTCGCAACTTGGAACGTCCGCAAGTGGAGGGGGTTGTAAGTAGAGGTTCTACTGTAGTCGCACCCCATTGGGTTCAATGGCAGGTAGGATTGCCACAATTGTTTTTCCTGGAACTCCACCCCTTTTCTGCACCCTTCTTTTAAGAAAATTGCCATGCGCGTGAAGATGAATGCACACAAGTTGTGGGCTTATTGTATATAGTCTCTGTATACTTCACAGTAGCAACTCACTTAAAGATTACATAAATAATTTTGATAAACAGAACCAGGGAGGTATAGACAAAATGTTTCCATCATGCCTCCTCTAGGAAATCTTAGAATTGAGTTATGGGTTGCTCGTTTTCTCTGGTCACATTTCCCTTTTACTATATTTCCCTTCCTCTTTAAAACCTATTTTATTACATAATCTTTACTTTGAGAGGTTGCACAGACTCTCCATTGTATTATGGAAAACTAGCCACACCTAGAGAACTATAGCATATTTATAGCAAAAGCAATTGTATAACCATAAGGCATGTTAGTGTTAGAAATGATATGCAATGTGTTGTTTGAGTTAGGATATAGATACGTTACAACTTTCACATCTGTATACCGTTTTTAATAATCTGCAGCCTTGTCACATATATTGGCAGCCATTGTGTCATGGGCGTCCACAGAAATAAACATGGAGGTGCAAGGTCTATGACTTGTAACTACAAATTGTTGAATGGAATATTATCAATCTTCATATGACTGAACCCCACACATCATTATATGGTACTGAAGAGAAGCAACAAGAAACCATGGTGGTGTACTGTATTGTTTGGGATTACACATTTCAAAACTAACCGCTAACAAATTGCTTTATTTGTCCATTTAACAATAACATAGTTAAGGCAGAAGAAAGACACACAGCTTCAAATATTCCATTGAACAACATTTCTGTAGGATTCTAAACCAAATTAAAAACCCCTAAGGCTGAATTTTACACCTTTTACACAGAATCTGCCTTGGCTGTAGTGAACAACAGACATAAGGTCTGAAACTAGTCAGATTTTTTTTTAAAAAAATTTTTTATTAATGCTTGCCTGTCCATAAAGGAAAATATAATACAAAGTGTATCATCGTTCAAACAAAATCTGGAGCCTCTGAGAGTCTTGGCCAAAACAGTCAATCATTTCTTTTATAAATTTCTCCTTGGGATAGGTCTTCAACTTTCCTCCATGGTCACTCCACAAACACAAGCCAGACGATCGATCTTCACTCATTGTCGTACATCGCAATTTCTTCACCCTGCACAAAGTGCTAAAGGATCAGTCATAACTGCATGTTATAACTGGAAGGGAAAGTGCTGTATGGATGGCCATTAAAATAGCAAGAAATGGTTTAGTATGGTTCAGTAGTTTAAAGACTCATGTTGCATATTTCACACAATGATTCATCCCCAACAGTTTCAGTTTGTAAAGATCCTGAAGGAAGCTGACATGAGTTTTAAAGTATTCCCCCCCCCCCAAATGTCGTACACCTGTGATCATAGTCATTTTAGCAAACTCTAAGCAGGTTAGTTCATGGTTACTGGTGAAGCTCATCATGATGGGTTATGCAGTGCAACCTAGTGACAGAAAAGTGTCCCAATATCTCAAGTAATAAGCGAATCCAGGTAGGAAATATAGATGGACCAACGGTAGAACTCTTCTGTAGATTGGTTGGATTGATCGGCACAGTTTTGCTGTTGTGTTGCTTCTCTAGGTGTTTTAAGTTCTACATCAACTTCATCTGCAAGTTTCTTGCACTTCTCTATTGTTGTGCTAAAGCTTCCTTGTGTTTCCAGCAACGCTTGTATATATGCTTTCATTTCCATTACATCTCGGGGAACTGTCTGTATGAAAGAATAAATGAAAGAATGTTCGTTTATGATCACAAGACTGAAAATAAAAGCCTGTGTTTGTGATCCACACAGCAACTGGAATGAAGTTGTCTTGGTGTTACATGATGTTGTGAGTTGCGGGACCATACTTGTGTAAGTTTCTGCAGATACACTCTTGTATTTTGGAGTCCATCATGCTTCACACAACATTGGTATGTTGGGTATTAGATTTTGTCTTTGGATGCTCTCACAGAAAAAAGGTTGGCTTCAATTGTGCGCGCTGTATTACACACATAACCTAACACTGTTTAGATCATTTACAGTGAGATGGACTCTATGGGATGTGCAGTGGACAAGGGTTGCCAAAGGATAACTTGCCCTGCTTGAGCTCCACCTTCTTTTCCTGCCGTGGTTGAACAGTCCTTGTATCCTTCTCCAAGTAATTTATAGCAATCTAGTCCAAAATCAAAACAAGCAGATAAAATTGTGTTGGCTATGCCTGCTGGTCTGATATTGAAGTGAATCCAGGGAATTCCTCATGAATAGATTCATTGTTTCCCCATTGTCAGATTTTAGACTGTAACCTCCTCAAGGCAGGGACTTCCTCTCTTGTACCGTGCTGTGCATAGTGATGGTGCTCTGTGAATAATTGGAGCAGAAAATTTAATCATACCAGTTCAAACATTTATATAAGTTAAGCGCACTGATCTGCCACATGTGGACTTAGCACCGTTTCTGGGAGAAGTCTTGAATCTCTGAGCCATCTTCACATTTCATAAAAGCAATTGACTGGTTTAGTTCCATTTAAGACCACGAGAGAATTAATGAGACTGATTGCCGACTGACAGCAGGAAGTTGTCCTTGTATAGAATGGAAAAATTGGAGGCAACTGCCTAAAATGTACAGCCTCTAGTCCAGGCACCCCCAAACTCAGCCCTCCAGGTGTTTTGGGACCACAACTCCCATCATCTCTAGCTAACAGGATCAGTGGTCAGGGATGATGGGAATTGTAGCCCCAAAACATCTGGTGGTCCGAGTTTGGGGACGCCTGCTCTAGACAGTGCTGAAAGCCTGAGACCAAGGTACTGCAAGGTCACCAGCTGCCCATCACCAGATGAAAAATAAATACACCTCCTTAACTGACACATGGCTTGAAGCATCATGAAATCAGTAGAGTGCAGAACTCTGTTCAGATTTCAAAGAATATATTCCAGTGTTTAGCACAATACAACCTAGCAGTTCTTCTGCCATAGATCTCTTGGTCCTCATTGTATGTTGCAGAAAACCCTGGGATTCCCAACAGCACCAGCAAGCATTCCTCCATCTCACTTGCAAAAGGACATTCCCATCATGACCCCATTGTCCCTTGCAGTGCTTAGCTGCAGGGGATCTTGGAGTGTGTACACAAGTCATGCTGGCTGATGGTGGCATCTAGCAGATCTGGCCGGTTCTCTGCATGCTCCCTGCAAAAAAACACAAGCAACACCTGATGCTTGCTTGCATGGAAGCAGCTTTCGTCTGAATGTTGGTTTTAGTTTAAAGGAAGCTAAAATTCTCTATTTAAGTACCTAAAGTTTGTCACAGTCTCTGTTACACTGTTATGCATATTAATTTGATACACTTACCTTCTCTCATGCATGCTTTTCATTCATATTCTTCCATATCATTTTGTATGGCAAGTGTTTATGTGGCAACGAGTTCTTCATTATTTTACCCATATGTCTACTTAATATACCCAACTTCCACATTTAAGGCATGTTAACTATTTTAACTGCAATAAAATTCCTCCCCTAAGAAGTTCCTCTTAATTTTCATATTTGATATTAACTTCAGCCATAGGAAGTGCTGTGATTTTCTTAGGGAACACTTGCACCTATGAAATAGCCTTTAAAAAAGAGAGAGAGTTTGGAATAAGCTTTTGCCTTTTTCCTAAAACCAAATACTTATCTTTCTGGGGAGGAGTGGAGGGTTGAGAGAAAAATATTTAAAAATAAAAAAGTAATTGGTGTTTGTGTGTTCAGCCTATTGTACCATGCTTCACATTTAATTATAAATTTAATTGTTGATTGCACATTCTAAGCTTCAGTTGAAAGATTAATACCAACCATATAGGGTGAAAATTATGTGAGCATTACTGTCGCTGAGTATGTATATACAGTGTTTGTTCTTAGATAACTAATAGGAGAGGGTAGCAAACGCAGGTTTCAAACCTCTGCTTGCCATTGAATGACCTTGGGGTAAGTTGCACTTTCCCAGCTTTGACTTCTTGGGTGATCTAGCTCACAAAGTTGTTATCAACATGAAATACTTCCTCTAAAGCGTAATAAATTGTAATTTAAATTAATATGATGATGATCATAATAATATATGTTTTTAAATCTCTTTTTTATCATAGAAAGCCACGTGTTGACAATGGCATCTGGCGATGACAATGGCAAGAAAGTGACTCCTGTGCTCAGAATAAGTCAGCTTGATGCCCTCGAACTGAACAAAGCATTGGAACAGCTGGTTTGGTCCCAGTTTACTCGCTGTTTTCAGGGATTTAAACCTGGACTGTTGGCTCGCTTTGAACCAGAGCTTAAAGCCTCCTTGTGGCTTTTTTTGTGGAGATTCACTGTTTACTCCAAGAATGCAACTGTGGGGCAAGCTATTCTGAACATTCAGTACAAGAACGACTTATCCCAGATGCAGAAATACCAGGCGTTGAGCAAACAACAGAAATATTGGTACCTTATTTGCACCGTCGGTGGGAAATGGCTGGAAGAAAGGTGTTATGGTTTATTTAGCAATCGTCCATTAGAGTCATTCCGGAAAACAAAGTACTTTATTAACATAGTGTTTGGGCTCATCAGGTTTTGTGAATTGCTGAACTTCCTCGCTTTTCTTCAGAAGGGAAAGTTTGCTACACTCACTGAACGTATTTTACGAATCAGGTCAGTGTTCTGCCAGCCACAGAGTGTCCGCCAGATTGGATTTGAATACACAAACAGGGAACTCCTGTGGCATGGGTTTGCTGAATTTCTTATTTTTCTTTTACCACTTATTAACATGCAAAAGCTCAAACTCAAAGTCTCTTCTTGGTCACTACCTATTTCAGGGGGTACCAGAAATGAAAATAATTCAGCAACATGTTGCAAGGAATGTTCTCTGTGTGGAGAATGGCCCACTCTGCCTCACACCATTGGCTGTTCACATGTTTTTTGTTACTATTGTATTAAAAGCAACTACTTATTTGATTTGTATTTTACTTGTCCTAAATGTGGCACAGAGGTGCAAGATCTGCAGCCATTAAAGTATAAGTTAGAAATGAAAGAAGTAGATACACATTAAGCTTGTTTAGGCTTTCCTCAAATCCATAATTATGTATAACTTGTGCATTCTATGGGACTATTCTATCCTGATAGTTAAATTTAGCCTACAGTAATTTTAACCTTTCTGTAATACTGGAATTCTCTTATTCTGTGCTACTTTGTAGGTTTTGTTACTTAACTGTAAAATGATCAACAGCTATAAAAAGATTGTGGTTTTCAAAGAATTGCAATCTTAATAGAACTGTAAATAAAGAACAAAATAGTGATTAAACTCTGTCCATTTTATTTATATCATCATAAGTCAGTGTATTCAAAGAAAACCTTTTTTTAAGGTAACTGAATCATTTGGTAGAGCATGAGCCTCTTAATCTCAGGATTGTTGGTTGAAGCCCCACCTTGGGCAAAAGATTCCTGCATTGCAGGAGGTTGGACTAGATGACCCTCGTGGTCCCTCCAGCTCTGCAATTCTATGATACATAAGTTGAGGTTACCAGACGTCCTCGTTTCCCGGGGACAGCCCCTGGATTTACAAATCCGTCCCCGCACAAAATCCATTGAAGTTGAAAAGTGTCCCCAGATTCATTGGGAAAAACCTGGTAACCTTAACATAAGTGCAGCCACTTGTAATAGGTTACATGTAATATAACCACATGGGTGCCAAGAAAAGGAGAGAAGAGATGGCATCATTAAAAGCTGCCACAAACTGTGTGGGAAGCTATTTCACACTATTGTTTCTCAAGTAGCGCTGGACCCATTCAGTTTTATATACAGTTCAACCACACTGGCTTGTATTCTGTGGATGGTATGGAAGTAGACTAATAAAAGTAATAATAATAAAAAATACATAACAGTTTTATTAATTTCAGTGAGTCTACTCTGAGTATGATATAGTTGCATAGAGACAACTGCACCTGCAATTATTATTATTATTATTATTATTATTATTATTATTATTATTATTATATTTATAAACCACCCTATACCCGGGGATCTCAGGACAGTTCACAGAATAAAATCATGCCTGCAAGCACTCCAATTGGAGAACAGCCTTTACCAAACGTGTTATGGGCTTTGAAGACACTCGAACTCAGGACACAAGGGAGAAACATGCTAAGAGGAAGACGTGCTTGGCAAATCCACACCATGACCAACTCCCACCCGGAAACCAATATCCACATTGTGGAAAGACGTGTGGGTCCAGAAGGCCTCCACAGTCACTTACAGACTCATTCTTAAAACCGTGTTTATAGAAGATAATCTTACTCGGCTACGAGTGATCGGAGCAGAAGAAGAAGAAGAAGAGACCACAAAATACCTAATAAAAATTTAATAAAACAACCCAATAGCCTCCCGCCCCCCAAAAAACATTTTTAAAGGGCATAGGACGTAAATTGAATCAACCAAATTAGGCTTGACTTGCAAATACTTTGGGGCCAATCCACAAACCTTATTGTGGTTGCATCCCCCAGTGCTGTTATGCCTCCAATAGGTTCAGAGGCTTTACTGAACTTTCCGAGAGCTCCTTGGAACACCCAAGCTGTGGTTTGCCTGCCAATTGTTGTGTCTGGGCTTGATGAGGCAGGTGACCCTCACCTGTTCCCAGCCTCCTCCAGCTGAGGAATCACTCAGCTCCTCCAACTAACAAGCACCACCTGGCCAGTTAGTGAGTTGGGCTGTGGGCCCTCACCTGCCTCAGCCTCCTAGAACATTCCTCCCACTGCTCCTTAGGCCTCAGCCTGCCGTATTTGGGGAGACAGAGCTCCCTCTGACTCTGGTCATGGGCCCTGCTGCTCTGGTTCCTGCACGCTGACCACCGTTCTTCGTCACCCCGTGAGTACTTTCTGTGCCAACCTCTCCTCTTCCATCCCCAGCTTGCTGTGTGTCCCAGTAACAGCAACACCCCACACTGGATTCCTCTTCTTCCTGTTCATGGCATGGGCTGTAGCTCAGTGGTGGAGCATCTGGTTTACATGCAGATTGTCCCAGGTTTAGCCCCGCTGTGGGGGACGCGGGTGGCTCTGCGGGTTAAACCACAGAGCCTAGGACTTGCCAATCAGAAGGTCAGCGGTTCAAATCCCCGCGACAGGGTGAGCTCCCATTGCTCGGTCCCTGCCCCTGCCAACCGAACAGTTCAAAAGCACATCAAAGTGCAAGTAGATAAATAGGTACCGCTCTGGCGGAAAGGTGAACGACGTTTCCGTGCGCTGCTCTGGTTCACCAGAAGCGGCTTAGTCATGCTGGCCACATGACCCGGAAGCTGTACGCCAGCTCCCTCAGCCAATAAAGTGAGATGAGCGCCGCAACCCCAGAGTTGGTCACGACTGGACCTAATGGTCAGGGGTCCTTTTACCTTTACTTTATCTCCAAAAAGGGCTGGGAGTGTCAGAGCTGATGCTAGTCAGTGATGCTAGATACACCCTGAGCTAGATGCGCCAATGGCTTGGCTCCGTAGAAGGCAGCTCCCTCCGTTCCTTTGCAGCAGGCCAATCCCGCAAAGTGACACTTGCCATATTTCTGAAGAGAGTGGCTAACGGCTGGCCACTCGGTTGATACTTGTGCACTGGAGCAGAAAGGCTAGGAAGTGGATATATTGCTCCTGGCTCTTTTCCCTCGCTGTTATCGCCGATGTGGTTTTCTGTGTGGGGGTGGGGGAACCAAGTAAAAGCATAATTCCAAAGTGCAAGAAGAAAAAGGATTATTAGAAAGATAACTATCACCTGAGAACTCTGCACTTGTACACACGCCTCGCAACGGAAGCCAAGCTAATTTCCCCCAAAGCAATTGCCAAATGAGGGCTAGAGTTACAGTTTGCATGCTGACAGGAATCCATGGGGGGTTGATATTAAGCACACTGAGGGTAATTAAGTTGTTGTAATCATTAGTTTAGCAGTCAGTTTGGCACAGGGCTATGGTCTCCCCACCTTAGCCACAAGCAAGAACATCAGCTAATTTCCGCTCCTGTTTAAAAGTTGTTCCGTTGTCTTCAGAGGGAATGCAGTTGTTTTAACTCTTAAAAGAGTTTTGATACTGTGAGGCAATTTCTTAGCTAAAAGGTAAAGGTACCCCTGCCCATATGGGCCAGTCTTGACAGACTCTAGGGTTGTGCGCTCATCTCACTCTAGAGGCCGGGAGCCAGCGCTATCCACAGACACTTCCGGGTCACATGGCCAGCGTGACGACGCTGCTCCGGCGAACCGGCGCCAGAGCAGCACACGGAAACGCCATTTACCTTCCCGCTATAAAGCGGTACCTATTTATCTACTTGCACTTAAGGGTGCTTTCGAACTGCTAGGTGGGCAGGAGCTGGGACCAAACAACAGGAGCTCACCCCGCCACGGGGATTTGAACCACTGACCATGTGATCGGCAAGTCCTAGGCGCTGAGGTTTTACCCACAGCGCCACCCACGTCCCTTAATTTCTTGGCTACGAGGAGGAAATATTTGTAGATTTCAGCTAACATGGCCAGCCTGTAGCCATGCCTATTCTACAGCCAAGCCCCATTGACTTCAGTGGAGGTTTTGGGTAAGAGTGTCTCCTATGCACCAATGTATGCGGTTCCGGACTTTGAAGAAGTCCGTGTGAACTTTGGGAAATAGGATGGGGGAGGAGTCTGTCTCCAATCTGTATTCCTGGGACTGCAGGAAGCTTTTGGACCTTTGATTTGTTTCTTTGAAGACTCGCTGGGAAATGTAATTTTATCCTTGAGAAATGCTTTAGCTTCCCCCCTTTTCCAGGAGGAGAAAAAAGAAAACATTCTGGAACTCAAAATAGGAATGCAGATGTGTTTTCTGCTTTGAACTGGAACTGCTACGCCTGCCCCCTTTCATGCCATCCCCCCTCTCCCCCCCCCCCCACTTAACTGGATGGATGAAAAATTTTAATGTCATTATAAGAGTAATGGGTCTGTTTGGGTGTTTGGTAGCAGATAGTATTCTACTTGTGATTGTCTTTGCAGTAATTCATTGCTTTGAATTTGGAATTCTATTATTTTACATCTCTGGCGGTTTAAAGTGGTTTTTTTTCTTTTTCCTTTTTTTTTTTTAATAAACACCAAACTTCACCTCATAAAAATTCATTACATAAGGGCATAAACAAGTATTTTTCCTTCCAGTCATTGGCAGTAAGTGATTCATCAGTTTTCCACAGAAAACCAATTTCATTGCAGATGTTCTGTAATTTCCACTCTTCTTGAGTTGTAGAATCATATCAACCAATCCCAATGTAGGCTATATAGAGTGTTTGAAGGAGTGTGTGTGTGTGTGTGTGTAGACTTAATCTTTTTAATAGGATTGACTATCATTTGCTGTCTCATCAGTTTTTCAAAATAACCATAAAGTAATCAGTCTGCCATTCTTTCCTTTGGGATACAGGCTATCATTTTCCCCTGTGCTCTGCCCTGTTGAAAGAGTGCAGTTAATAACTGGCAGAAAAGCAAAGGAATTGGGGTCCACACACTGTGCTTAAAACATCCTTCTGAAGGAATTCCTCCTCCACCTTTTTCCTCGATGGAAGGAGTGGGGGGGGCGACGTTCTGGGCACCCCTCCCCGTCCTCCCCACCCCCTGCACTGGGCAGCTCGAGGCTTGCTTGCTGCGTGGGTTTCCTCAGCAGTCTCATTACTGCATGCCGCCGCTGCCTCCTCTCCCAGGCAGGAAGCAAGAGAGCGCAGCTGGCCGTAGGAAGAGCCACCGCCACCACCCAGCATGCCCTTGCAGCTGTTCCCAGTCGGTCCCAGACTCCCGCTGCTGGGCGCCCCTGTTGGGCAGGCACAGGGCGCCACTAATCCTAATGTGTAAGACGGCCCTGTCTCCACATGATTTGGACAACAGCTTTTGCCAGCCCAAGCCAGCCTGGTGACAAAGGTTCTGTGTCCAGATCTGACTCCCACCCCAGAAAGTGACTTAATTGTGCAGTGGGCGAAACACAACCAGTTGGTATTAATCTGGATGCTTTTATACCACAGCCTAAAGGACTTGTGCCAAGATGTGCACATGCAACCCTTTTTCTAGAATGTGAAATTGTACAGGGATAGTGTCGTGAGTGTCTTGGGTAGTAGGCAGCAAAGTGAAAGGACCTTCACCTATGCAACAAAACTTCCTCTCTTACACCCAAGGACCTGCCCCCATGCCCTCCACAAGTCTGCTCCAAAGGATTGGGGGAAATCCCAGAACACGTTTTCAGGGGTGCAGGAAGGGGCATGCAGGGAGAGGAGAGGGAGTTGGAGTTTCATTGTGTGGGTGGAAGTCCTTATGCTCAAGCGGTAAAGCATGAGACTCTTAATTTCAAGCCCCACGTTGGGCAAAAGATTCTGCATTGCAGGAGGTTGGGCTAGATGACTCTTGTGGTCCTTTCCAACTAAAATTTACAATTTTCTTTCCAATTACTCTTGTCATCCTTTCCAGTTAAAATTCTATGATTCTATGACTTAGTTGGATGCAACCCATTGATTTTTGTGTATACCAGTTCTTACAGCCATTCCCCATTGTTGCCAAACTAGGAATCTTCTATGTATTATGAAGGGCTGGACGAAATACATACTTCCCTGCATGAAATAGATACAGTCGTACCTTGGAAGTCAAACAGAATCCATTCCGGAAGTCTGTTCGACTGCCAAAACGTTCGGAAACCAAAGTGTGGATTCTGATTGGTTGCGGGAAGCTACTGCAGCCAATTGGAAGCCCTGTCAGGAGTTCGGCTTCCAAAAATAGTTCACAAACCGGTACAGTTGCTTCCAGGTTTGCGGCGTTCGGGAGCCAAAATGTTCAGGAACTAAGCTGTTTGAAAACCAAGGTGCAACTGTACTGCGTTGATCCCTGTCCCACCACAGAGAAGATTCCTTGTTGACCTTCATCTTGACAGGTTTGACATACTGGTGCAAGGTGCAGGTGACATACAGGGAAATGAAACTGAAAGATAGGTTGAGGTGGTGGTGGTCTTATCCCTAGGAAATTAGCGACTGAGTGTGCAAGGAGGTAAGTGAGGGCTTGGTCCTTGAAGGCTCAGTTCTTAGTATCCATTGCACTTCCTTTGTGTGTTGAGAGTAAATTTATTCTTCCACGGTCCACACAGCTGGATCGCAGCCATTTCTGCAGAACATACCCTTATGAGAAGAGTCTGGATTTAATTTGCACTTTAAAACATTAATTTTTACTTGCAGATGTTAATGGAAATTCACTGGCCTAAATGTGACTTTATTGAATGCCTTGAGGACTAGACCGAGATTGAATGTGCAAATTTGGTGCAGGACAATTAGGATTCAAAACAGCAGCCAGTCAAGAAGAGATTAAGGAAGATGGGAGGCGAGGCAGCAGATATGGTGTCTAATGACATATCATATAAAGTACTTTATTTATTTGCTTGCTTACGCCATGCTCCTCATCCAGGAAGTTTCAAAAATCAATTTTTATAAAACACACGCCACACACAGAGATCAATAAAAAAAAGAACACACTGAAAGTCAACACATTTTTACCAATGTTAACATTCGGCAAAATGCTAAAATAAAAATTGCACGCAGCTTTATTCCAGACAAAGAGCGTGGAACCCAGTAACCCAGATGTCACAGGGACTACACCTACAAAGAAACTCTCTGTACATCCACATAACAGGAGTTAACACCCCAAACATTTAGGTCAGGGGACTAAAAAACTGCTCCATCAGATTGGCAGCAATGAGATGTCATGTGCATAGGTCACATGCTACCCTAAAACAATTCCCCCCCAAAAAACAAATCATATTAATTTTACATCAAGTGATACAAAGTTCATATTAAAAGTCAAGACATCTGGGGAAAGGGGCAGAACTTCTGGTGAAAAGGAGGCAGGGCACCTGTCACTTTTTATAACATAAAGGTAGTATAATAGTCTTCTAATTAATCAGATTAATAATACTACTAATCCAGAGCAGGGTATTCCCTCCCCTAAAAAAATCTAGTGGTTGTGTTTGTTTCCATTTTAGCTGGAAATAAGTTCTCTTTTCCTCCCCCATAATACTTCCCCTAATCTATTACTGTTGTTGTCCAAGACCCTCCCTCCCTATGTTTTTAATTTTATTACTCCCTTTAGCTCTTTTAGTCTTTTCTGTTGGCTTTGTGCATTTTGCATCATGGAAAAAGGATAAATAAGGAGGGACACAACAGAGAGTGATAAAATTATGAATCTGAAACAGAGAGATCTCCTCATATAATGCTAGAAGTCTGGCTGACCCATTGAAATGTATTGGTGGTAGGTTCAGAACTGACAAAAGGGAGTTCTATTGTACATGGCATGTCAGTATTTTAATAAATCTATAAGTAACATCTTTATGTAACTCCATGCCACAATGTTTAAAGATGGCAATGAGCTGTAAAATGGGATTAGACAAATTTATGGAAGATTATAAAGTTATCACTAGCCATTAGCCATCTGAAGAGGAGCTTCCAAGTTCAGAAGCAGACTATCTTTGAATACCAATTGCTTGCAGACAAACAACTGCCTTGATGTTGCCATCATGCTTTGCTTCTGGACTTCTCACTTATTTTAAGGACAAATTTTTAGTTTTGCCTTTATTAACAGGCATTTCATGTGATCTCATCCAGAATTAAAACGGGCTGTTATGTTCCGATTGTTATTTGTTATTACTGTTGTTCATTCTGACAGTTTTCACTATCAGCTTTGTTTCAGATTATTCTCGTTGTTCGATGACAATTGCATAAACTTTTTTTAAAAAAATTACTGCTACTGCATAAGAGGAATCGAGGCTTCAAAGTTGGCAAGATGACCCCCCTTATCCAGCCTGGTTGAGATTGGCGGGAGTGGATTGTCATTCAACACACCATTGCTCACATTTTACAGCAAGGAACTGCCTGCTGAACTCTTTGAAATGTGCTTTTTGTTGTATGCAAATGTCTGCAAATATGTGAAATGGAAGCTATTCTGATGGTAGAGTGACAGCTGGCACTTTTCCATTCCTGTTCCCCACCCCCACCCCCACCCCACATACACTTGAACTGGTGACCTAGAAGTGCAAGGATAACCCCTAAGTAATTTTAAGGCTTGCTTTGAATCAGAGTTTGGAACATCTTACTAATTACCCTTATCTAAATGCATTTATCTACTTTCCCTAACATCTCTTCAGATTCATTGCAGTGCTGAATAATTACCTGATGGCCTGGCTCTGCCATTTTTTATGTCAGGCAAAAACTCTGCCTTTAGTCTCTGCAGGTGTGCAAGTGGCAATTGAGCTCCATTTGTTCAGGCCAGCAGTTGAGTGAACTACTGGAGGCACAAGAAAGCTTTAGCTTGACATCCCTCCCTGGGGGGAGAGGGATTCCTACCTGGGGGGAGAGGTACGGTAACTTTAGAAGAATCACCAGACATTTCACGTGATCTCACTCTGCCCATTTTTTTCTAGTTATGTTGCACTTGCACACTTTCAAATATCCCACAAAGCCTCCTACCCACATGGGAATCCAGCCAAGCCATCTTTCTGAAGCTCCCCCCCTCTTTCTCTTCCTCTACTCCCGTTCCAACTTTGACCTGAATGTGACCCGAGCATCCTTAGCACAACTTAAGCTGTGTACAGGCAACAGCTTTGCAGATGTTTGAAGGAGGCTGTAATTGCCCACAGACAAGGCTGCCAACCCAATCCTTATAAAGCAGTATTCTGTGCACATTCAGGCTCACCGCACAACTTTTAGCCACTCTCTGGTGCACAACTTCTGGCCCGCTCTGACTCCCCTCGCACAACAGATCCACATGCACCTTCTGTCTGCAGCCTCCCCTAAAGTTACACATGCTCCTTTTTTGAAAAATTCCACCAATGTCTTTGATCAAACTGACTTCATATATTTTGAAGACTTGCAGAAGGTTGAAACCCATCTGTAGAATTTAAGGGGTTCCCTGTGTATTTTGCCCTTCCAAGATAGCAACTCAAGTATTGCTTAAGTGATCACTTGTCCCTGGATTGGTCAGCCAAGAGTCCCTGTTCTTTGCTGGAGTCTCTTGTTCTTTCTCAGCTTGCTTCAACCTCTCATCCACCCTTTAAGCACGCAAACAAATCAGAAACTGAAGCGAGTTCCCAGATCTTTAATCTTGGGTGACTAAACTGCGGAGCATAATTCTGCAATGTAACCTCTAGTGTAGAAACTGGTATTGGCATCTCACCCATTCCAGACATGTGGAGGAAACCTGACATTCCTGCCAGCCCCAACTTGTGAGGTATTCAGAAAAGCATTGTGCTTTCTCAAAGCTATTTTTGGAGGAAGGACATAAATCCACAGTCTATAGGAACCTTCACGATCCCATTGATATTTAGCCTTGAGTTTGTACCTCGGTTTGATAAGCAAATAACATGTCAGCTTTCTGGCTCACTTACCAGCCATACTTCAAACAAATATTTGAAATTGCAAAGGTAATGGGACAGAAATAATTAACCATGATGTTAATTCAAAGCAAACGTTCCTCAGATGCTGATGCTATATGCAGAGGAATCTCAGGACAGCTTGCCCTTAAGACCAAGGAGAGTTAGAAACATTAGCCACAGCCCAAATGACCACTGCTCAGGGAGCTGCAGTAGTCCAGCAAAATCTAGAAGGCCACCAGATCCAGACCCTGCCCTAGAGAGTGAAGATTTAATATCACCCAAAGAGGAACTGCACCACCAAAAAGGAGGATGTATATTTGCATAAGTGTGCTACTTACCAGGGCTATTGACTGTTTGGCTCCGAAGCGCCCTCTCCGATTGCATGGAGCCCGGAGAGCCCCGTGGTTTTCCACGGATCTGAGGGCAATGAAACAATCGTTGAGACGGCTAGAGCGCCGGTGGCGGATAACCCATTCTGAATCTGACCGGACACAGGTTAGAGCTCAACGTCGAGCCTACCAAGAGGCGATAGCGACGGCGAAGAAGACTTTCTTCACCGCCTCTATTGCATCTGCAGAAAACAGCAGCAGGAGACTCATTCAGGTGGTTCACAATTTAGCGGAACCACCTGTAACATCGGGGCCCAGTACGGGCCACATGTTCTCCTGCAATGATTTTGCAAATTTTTTTGCAGATAAAATCGCTCAGATTCGGGAAGAAGTAGACTCCACCGTGGGAGCAGGGCCGGGGCGGGAGAGTGCTAGAGTCCTGTCTGGTCAAGTTGTGTGGGATCAATTCCAATCTGTTACCTCCGAGGATGTGGACAGGCTGCTTGGACGAGTGAAGCCAACCACCTGTCTCCTGGATCCTTGCCCATCCTGGCTTATAAAAGCTAGCCGGGAAGGACTGGGCGATGGGCTTCGTGGGGTGGTGAATGCTTCCCTCCGTGAGGGAGCCTTCCCAGACCCGCTGAAAGAGGCGGTTATTAAACCGCTTCTTAAAAAACCATCTCTAGATGCGGCCACGATGGCCAATTATCGCCCAGTCTCAAACCTTCCATTCTTGGGCAAGGTGATTGAGCGAGTGGTTGCTGAACAACTCCAGGCACGCCTGGAAGAAGCGGACCAATTGGATCCCTTCCAGTCGGGATTCAGGCCTCATCATGGGACTGAAACTGCCTTGGTCGCACTGGTTGATGATCTCCGGCGGGCTAGGGACAAAGGTGAGAGCTGTTTCCTAGTTCTGCTGGATCTCTCAGCGGCGTTTGATACCATCAACCATGACATCCTTCTGGACCGTCTTGAGGGGCTGGGAGCTGGGGGAACTGTCATACAGTGGTTCCGCTCCTTCCTCCTGGGCCGTGTTCAGAAAGTGGTGGTGGGGGATGAGTGTTCAGACCCCTGGGCTCTCACTTGTGGGGTGCCTCAGGGTTCTGTCCTCTCCCCCATGCTTTTCAACATCTACATGCAGCCGCTGGGAGGGATCATCAGGAGGTTTGGGCTGGGTGTTCATCAGTATGCAGATGATACCCAGCTCTACCTCTCTTTTAAATCAGAACCAGTGAAGGCGGTAAAGGTCCTGTGTGAGTGTCTGGAAGCGGTTGGAGGATGGATGGCGGCTAACAGATTGAGGTTGAATCCTGACAAGACAGAAGTACTGTTTTGGGGGGACAGGAGGCGGGCAGGTGTGGAGGATTCCCTGGTCCTGAATGGGGTAACTGTGCCCCTGAAGGACCAGGTGCGCAGCCTGGGAGTCATTTTGGACTCACAGCTGTCCATGGATGCACAGGTCAAATCTGTATCCAGGGCAGCTGTTTACCAGCTCCATCTGGTACGTAGGCTGAGACCTTATCTGCCTGCAGACTGTCTCGCCAGAGTGGTACATGCTCTGGTTATCTCCCGCTTGGACTACTGCAATGCGCTCTACGTGGAGCTACCTTTGAAGGTGACCCGGAAACTACAACTAATCCAGAATGCGGCAGCTAGACTGGTGACTGGGAGCGGCCGCCGAGACCATATAACACCGGTCTTGAAAGACCTACATTGGCTCCCAGTACGTTTCCGAGCACAATTCAAAGTGTTGGTGCTGACCTTTAAAGCCCTAAATGGCCTCGGTCCAGTATATCTGAAGGAGCGTCTCCTCCCCCATCGGTCTGCCCGGACACTGAGGTCCAGCTCCGAGGGCCTTCTGGCAGTTCCCTCACTGCGAGAGGTCAAGTTACAGGGAACCAGGCAGAGGGCCTTCTCGGTGGTGGCGCCCGCCCTGTGGAATGCCCTCCCATCGGATGTCAAGGCGATGGACAACTACCTGACATTCAGAAAACATCTGAAGGCAGCCCTGTTCAGGGAAGTTTTTAATATGTGACATTTTAGTGTATTTTTCATCTCTGTTGGAAGCCGCCCAGAGTGGCTGGGGAAACCCAGCCAGATGGGCGGGGTACAAATAATAAACTATTATTATTATTATTATTATTATTATTATTATTATTATTATTATTATTACTTGTATAGATTCACATTTAGAAATAATGACAACTCACCACAGCAGGGAAGAGACTGTGAGCAGGTTGGTTCACATGCCTGCTCAGTCTGTTGTCCAGGTGCTAACTTTTCCTGTCTTGTGGTTCTTAGCCTTTGAGCTGGGCTTGGACTGGGCAGGACTTCAAATAGATGAGTCCTTCAAGCCCTCTTCATATAGAGGGCTGTCCTCTCTAAAATAGGACACATGGCCACCCAAAGAGCAAGACTGACAAAGACCCTAATCTGCAATTTTAGTGACAGAAATAACAGTACTGCTCACTTTGATCTCCAAACAGTTTCCTTCTTCAAGAAAAAATTGAAGCAATTTTAAATAAATAGCTCTCATAGTTCTAAGAAGCCTATGAGACGTTCCTTTAAAATACTATCCTCTGTTCTTCACGTTACATATACAAATTACTGCCTGCAACTTTTAGAGGAATGCTGTTTTCATAAACTATTTAAGCTGTCATTTCCCATTAGGAAATTATCGGCCAGCCAGAAGTTCTTGCATACACAGTTAAATACTGTATTCTCTTCTTACCATTTTCTCCAATAGCACCTAGAAATTATTTACTCCGCAATGCTGAACAGATGTATCAGGAAGGAAACCTTACTGAATTCAGAGAGACATGCACACACACAACTCTAGTTTAATCAAAGTCATTTGACTGGAGTCTCAATACAGGTATGTGATGCTGCCATCACTGAAACCAGAGCAGCTGCACAAATCTTCTTCTGGGGGTGGGATGGGGATCAGTATGAATTAGCTCCATGGGTCCCTTCCATGCCTGTGATTCTGTGTCTGTGAAGTTAGAACCTGCAAGAGGATACCTGGTGAACTGGTCAAATCAGTTCCTTTGTTAAGCTAATGGCATTGGTCACTATCATCAGCATCATAAAGGGTTAGCTAAGAAGAGATGTGTTGCCATAGTGACAACACTAAGCAAAGGTGTGTTGCCATACTTTTAGGTGGTGGGATAGGCATTTTCTCACCACTTCTCACCTGGCTGGATGCCACATCCATCCCAACAAGGAGAATAATAGGCCTGGAAGCTGGAGACATAGAGGCTTGTCTTGATCTGTGCTGAACCCAGTCAGTGCCAGATTTACGTATAAGCTAAACAAGCTATAGTTTACGGCCCCACTCTCTTGTGGGGCCCCCAAAAAATTAAAGAAAAAAACCCTGGATGTACATTTCCAAAATATAAGATAAAAAACAAATAAAACCTGCATACAGCAACAGTGCTTTGTGTTGTGATGTAAGTAATGGGCCCTGCCTGCTAGCCTGCTCCCTAAAATATCACTGGTTTGCTCACTTCTAAAGGAACTTTTGTTATTGCCAATGCCAATGTGTTTGCATTATTAAGTTTGTTATGAATAAAAAAATCATTTTAAGTTAGAGCTTAATAATTATTTCACTATTAATATACTTCTTCTTAATTGTATTTCACTATTAATATACTTCTTCTTAATTGTATTTGAGTTAAACAATTACTTTGATAAAATACATATTTTTTATGTGCAAATGGCTTTAGATTCCTATTAGGTCCATAAATTACCATATAGCATATATTCAACACTAAAACACCGACAATTTGTTGTTGACAAAGAACAGCTGGACATATAAAGGGCCCCATTACCTCCCATTAGCTAACGGCCTCATCAATCCTAAATCCAGCCCTGAACCCAGTGCTATGGTTTGAGGATCTCTCTGGGAATCAAATAGGGAGGCAGGATTTGTGGTGTGTTAATACTGTGGACCCATCCATCAGGTTGTATATATGTGTAAATAAAACCATATATCTTAAAGACTCCTCAGTATCCACTGACCTTTACTCCAAGGAAACTAAACTCTGGATAGGTGCAGGCATCCCTGAAATTTTGGAGGCTGCGGGGTGTACAAAATTAAGGAGATGCTGGTTGATATAAGTGGTGGCTTCATGCAAGCCTAGTCCATTTGCAAGACTAGCGAACTCCTCTTTGCCTGGAAGGAAACCTGGACCTACCACTACACTCTTCCCCATTTTACAGATTAGTGGTGCTGGGGGAGTGAATATCTTTATTTTAGTATTAGGAAAAGGGAACTTAAGGGCCATTGCAAACTTGAACGTTCCCTGTCCTTGGGTGGGCTTGTCTGAAGCTGCAGCTAGCCACAAGGCTTCTGTAATTTATGGTCTTTCACTATGGAAGCTTGTTGCAGCACCCTGAACCATCTCAGATTCAGGGCCAGTGTGCAGACAATGATCAGCAGAGGTGCCAACTCCTAAGGGCTGAGGTCCCTTCACTTCCCCCAATAAAATATTTGAGGGGGTTGCCCTCCAAGTTGATGGGCATTGCCATTCAAATGGTATGCATGCAACCACATCTTACGATCAATTATGTGGGGTGGGGCTTGCTTGGGCCCCTCAATATTTTATTCAAGTTGGCACCCCTGATGCCAGTTGGGTGACTGTTGCATTTTATTTTTTTCTTAAATGCAAAGCTGCTGTGGTCAAGGCTGCTGTCTTGAGTGGAGGGCATGGGGAGAAGCTACTTAGCTCTTTCCCTCCCGCCCTTTGTTTGCACAAAATTGATTGCATCCTCCAGCTGCTTTCTGAGGAACGGAAGTAAGGCTATTGGAACAGTGTAGCTCCCCCTCTCCACTAGTGGTAAAACAGCTTTGGGGAGTGATTGTGAGCTGGCAAAAGGCAGAAAGGGAAATTTTAAGCAGCCCTTTGCCCCCCCTTCCCTGTTTCTGCTATAGGGCTGCTTTGCATTTAAAAACAAAACAACGCACAAACCACAAAGGGAAAGCACAGCACCACGGATCATCAGGTGTCGTTTCACCCTTAGAATAACTTAAACGTGATATTTACTGTTGCAGCTCTGCATTATTTTAAAAATCCTACCAATCTATATTACCCCGAGCCCAGTGTATTAACATGGAGAGGGCCTGCACTGCTCTACTGCATTACTTGAGCTGCTGATAAAGCAAATTGCTGTGGAGGCCCAGCTACTAAGACAAGATAGTGCTATGACAGAAATAATATAAGGAATAATAAGGACCCAGGTGTCCATAATTAAAGCTGTATTTCAAGCAAGGGGTTTTTGGTGACATCATTTATCAATGTCATTACAAGCCCTTGACGGAATTACAACTTTATATGCAGAATTCAGAGATACGTGATTTGTTAGAATGCATGAAGAATGTTTCTATTAAAAGCAGGCAGGCAATATGTTAACCTCTAGTGGTAGAAGTGCCAGCAATCTGTGATAGGAAGAAAACACTTTTTAAAAAAATTCCTCCCCATCCCCCTTAGATTATCCTTAACAGAGTGATCAAAATTGACGGGGTTCTCTTTGGGGGGAGGCAATGGGCACTCCTGAACAAAGTGGGATAAGGCTCTGGAGGGCTGTTGGGAGAGAAGAGAACTGCCTGAAATCTGGTAGAGTCATTACTCACAGAAAAGGGCTTCATCCGAATTTGGGTAATTTCATCAACCCCTAGCAGTAACCCTCTCCGCTCCCCCAGTCCCCATCCCACATTGTTCAGGAATGTTCCTACAGAGAGGCTTTTCAGGGGTGGGGAGGGTCTAAGGGAAGAGGAGCACAGGAAACTTACATTTTAATCAGTTTCCCTCCATACACAGATCTAAGTATCCAAGCCTGTGCAGCTTATGCAACATACAGGCAGGTTGCAGAGCGCATATTACAGAGCTGCAGACACAGGAACTTACAAAAGCAGGCACTCCTGGGTTGTTCTTGCGGTTTTGTTTTATGCACAATGTACTTTAATTGTGATGTTTCTGAAACCCACACCCTGCAGTCATTTGGAGGAGGGGACAGGCTCTTGAGTACTAATAATAAATAAAATAAATAAGTAGTGCTGGTTCTGAAATGCAGCATCAGCAATCCTGGCTTACAAAATCTGCTTCAGTCAGCCACACTAAAATGTTTGATTCTACACGGGTCTCCTAACCATCAGACAAGCACTCCTGCTTCCATTGTTTTCCTCTATTAGTTCCCAATCCTTTTGTGATTCCTATAATCGTAGCATCATAGGATTGTAGAGTTGGAAGGCACCCCAAGGGTTATTTAGTCCTAACACCCTGCAATGCAGGAATCACAACTTAAGCATCCATGGCAGATGGCCACACAACATCTGCTTAAAATCCTCAAATGAAGACGAGTCCACAACCTCCCGAGGGAGTCAGTGCCATTGTCAAATAGCTCTTACTGTCAGAAAGTTCTTCCAGTGTGATGTAGTGGTTAAGAGCGGTAGACTCATAATCTGGTGAACTGGGTTCGCTCCTCCACATGCACCTGCTTGGTGACCTTGGGCTAGTCACACTTAGAATAGAATCATAGAATCATAGAGTTGGAAGAGACCACAAGGGCCATCGAGTCCAACCCCCTGCCAAGCAGGAAACACCATCAGAGCACTCCTGACATATGGTTGTCAAGCCTCTGCTTAAAGACCTCCAAAGAAGGAGACTCCACCACACTCCTTGGCAGCAAATTCCACTGTCGAACAGCTCTTACTGTCAGGAAGTTCTTCCTAATGTTTAGGTGGAATCTTCTTTCTTGTAGTTTGGATCCATTGCTCCGTGTCCGCTTCTCTGGAGCAGCAGAAAACAACCTTTCTCCCTCCTCTATGTGACATCCTTTTATATATTTGAACATGGCTATCATATCACCCCTTAACCTCCTCTTCTCCAGGCTAAACATGCCCAGCTCCCTTAGCCATTCTTCATAAGGCATCGTTTCCAGGCCTTTGACCATTTTGGTTGCCCTCCTCTGGACATGTTCCAGTTTGTCAGTGTCCTTCTTGAACTGTGGTGCCCAGAACTGGACACAATACTCCAGGTGAGGTCTGACCAGAGCAGAATACAGTGGCACTATTACTTCCCTTGATCTAGATGCAATACTCCTATTGATGCAGCCCAGAATTGCATTGGCTTTTTTAGCTGCCGCGTCACACTGTTGGCTCATGTCAAGTTTGTGGTCAACCAAGACTCCTAGATCCTTTTCACATGTACTGCTCTCAAGCCCGGTGTCACCCATCTTGTATTTGTGCCTCTCATTTTTTTTGCCCAAGTGCAATACTTTACATTTCTCCCTATTAAAATTCATCTTGTTTGTTTTGGCCCAGTTCTCTAATCTGTCAAGGTCGTTTTGAAGTGTGATCCTGTCCTCTGGGGTGTTAGCCACCCCTCCCAGTTTGGTGTCATCTGCAAATTTGATCAGGATGCCCTTGAGTCCATCATCCAAGTCGTTGATAAAGATGTTGAATAAGACCAGGCCCAAGACAGAACCCTGTGGCACCCCACTAGTCACTCTTCTCCAGGATGAAGAGGAACCATTGATGAGCACCCTTTGGGTTCGGTCAGACAGCCATTTACAAATCCACTGAGTGGTAGTATAGTCAAGACCGCATTTTACCAGCTTCTTTACAAGAATATCATGGGGCACCTTGTCAAATGCCTTGCTGAAATCAAGGTAGGCTACATCCACTGCATTCCCTTCATCTACCAGGCTTGTAATTCTCTCAAAAAACGAGATCAGGTTAGTCTGACACGACTTATTTTTCAGAAATCCATGCTGACTATTGGTGATCACAGTATCCCTTTCTAGGTGCTCACAGACTGTTTGCTTAATGATCTGCTCCAGAATCTTCCCTGGTATTGATGTCAGACTGACTGGGCGGTAATTATTTGGGTCCTCTCTTTTCCCCTTTTTGAAAATAGGGACAACATTTGCCCTCCTCCAGTCTGCCGGGACTTCGCCTGTTCTCCAGGAATTCTCAAAGATGACTGCCAGTGGTTCTGAGATCACATCTGCCAGTTCTTTTAATACTCTTGGATGCAGTTCATCTGGCCCTGGAGACGTGAATACATCTAAACTAGCCAAGTATTCTTGTACTATCTCCTTAGTTATTCTGGGCTGTGTTTCCTCTGCTGAATCATTTGCTCCAAATTCTTCAGGTCGGGCATTGTTTTCTTTATTGGAGAAGACTGAGGCAAAGAAGGCATTGAGGAGTTTAGCCCTTTCTGTGTCCCCTGTTTGCATTTCACCATCTTCTCCTCTGAGTGACCCCACTGTTTCTTTCTTCTTCCTTTTGCTACGAACATACCCATAAAAGCCTTTTTTGTTGCTTTTAACCTCTCTAGCAAGCCTGAGTTCATTCTGTGCTTTAGCTTTTCTGACTTTGTCTCTACACGTGCTGGCTATTTGTTTGAATTCCTCTTTGGTGGTTTCCCCCCTTTTCCATTTTTTGTACACATCCTTTTTTAATCTTAACTCAGTTAAAAGTTCTTTAGATAGCCACCCTGGCTTCTTTAGGCACCTTCCATGTTTCCGTCTCATTGGTATTGCCTGAAGTTGTGCTTTTACTATCTCCCTCTTAACAAACTCCCAGCCATCATGAACTCCCTTTCCTTTTAGTATTACTGTCCATGGGATCTCACCCAGCACTTCCCTAAGTTTTATGAAGGCGGCTTTCTTAAAGTCAAGAAATTGAGTCCTAGTATGCTTGGCTGCTCCTTTCCGCTGTATAGTAAACTTCAGAAGAGCATGATCACTCGCGCCTAATGGTCCTTCCACTTCTACCCCACTAACCAGGTCATCAACATTGGTTAGGACCAGATCTAAAATGGCTGTTCCTCTTGTTGCTTCTCCCACTTTCTGGACAACGAAGTTGTCTGCAAGGCTAGTGAGGAATCTGTTTGACCTTATGCTCTTGGCTGAGTTTGACATCCAGCAAATATCCGGGTAATTGAAGTCCCCCATTACTACTATCTCCCTTCCTTTTGCATGCTTGGCCATCTGTTCCAGGAAGGCATCATCTATGTCCTCCGTCTGGCTTGGGGATCTATAGTAAACTCCCACAATGAGGTCTCTGTTATTCTTCTCTCCCTTAATTTTGACCCAAATGCTCTCACTTTGGCTTTGAGGTTCTAAATCTTGGATCTCTTCACAGGTATACACATCCCTAACATATAACGCCACTCCTCCTCCTTTCTTGTCTGGTCTGTTTCTCTGAAATAGATTGTATCCCTCCATTATTACATTCCAGTCGTGGGACTTATCCCACCAGGTTTCAGTGATGCCTATTATGTCATATTTAGTTTGCTGTACCAAGAGCTCAAGCTCATCTTGTTTATTACCCATGCTTTGCGCATTAGTGTACAGACATTGAAGTCCATTAATCATTCCCCCGTGTCTCTTATTTAAGGATTTTTTCCTCCCACCACTAGGTCTGTGTGCTGTTTGCTCCATTTGGTCTATGTCATTTAGATGATCATCTTCATCAATTGATAGACTCCTACCTTCAGGAGCACTGTCTCCCTCCCCCATGTTAGTCAGTTTAAAGCCCTCCTGATGAGGTTTCTGAGATTTTTGGCAAAAACATTCCTCCCAACCGTTGTGAGGTGCAGCCCATCGCTTGCCAGAAGTCCATCTTCAAGAAACTGCAGTCCGTGATCTAAGAATCCAAACCGTTCCTGTTTACACCATTTGCGAAGCCAGCTGTTCACTTCCACTATTTTTCCCTCTCTCCCTGGGCCACATCGTTCTACTGGGAGGACAGATGAGATGACAATTTGTGCATTTAATTGCTTCAATTTCCTGCCCAGAGCCTCATAGTCTCTTTTGATTTTCTGGAGGCTATTGCTTGCAGTGTCATTGGTTCCCACATGAACCAAGAGGAAGGGGTATTTGTCAGTGGGTTTTATGATTCCTTGCAGTCGTTCAGTTACATCTTGGATCTTAGCCCCGGGGAGACAGCAGACTTCCCGAGACATCTTGTCAGGCCCACAGATCACTGCTTCTGTTCCCCTCAGTAGGGAATCCCCTATCACCACTACATGCCTCCTCTTAGGTTTGGTCGGGTTCTTCCGCGAGCTGTCCGTTCCAAGGTCGCCTGCACATACCCTGAGGACTAACTTTGCTGCTCGTCTTCATATACCTGGTCGACTGTAACGAGGGAGAGATCCTCAAATGGAGTCTGCTCTTCGCCTTCCATGCTAGGGGAGAGGACCTCAAAGCGATTGTGTATTTCTAAACAATCAGAGCGAACCCTGGGCCTCCTACTTCTTTGTGTCACGTTTCTCCATATATCTGGCTCCTGTGTTGGTGAACTAGCCTCCTTCTCAGGGGAGTCCCCTGTCTCCTCCTTGGTGGAGACGGTGTGCTCTGTTGCTTCCAAAAAGAGCTCCAGCTCTCTAATTCTTTGGAGCGTAGCCACACGTTCCTTCAGTTGCTGGACTTTGTCTTTTAAGAGGGCAATCAACATGCAATTGCTGCAGATAAAGCATCCTGCAACCTTTGGCAAGATGGCAAACATTGTGCAGGAACCGCAGGCGACTGCAGCTGTTCCCTCACTCTCCATCTTGAGAACGTGTCGTTGGGGCTGGCTACAGCGGTCCTCCATCATAAAAAGCGTGAAGACAGGACAAATAACTCCCCCCCCGAAAAACCTAGGTCTCCCCCAACAAACGTTTGAGACTAGCTCCCCTAAATCTAAAGATGGATCGAACTGCGCGCGCCATTGCCCTGCAAGCTCTGATAAGTTCCTCCCACAGCTAATCACCTGCCTCAACAGAAACCCTGCCCCCTCTGACCTTTGCACAGGGAGAGCAGCTAATCAGCCACAAGAAACACACAAAGAAACACCTTTTTCCTCCTTCTTCAGCTGCTGCCCTGCAAGCTCTGAAGTCTCTCAGCCCCACTCACCTCACAGAGTGTTTGTTGTGGGGAAGGAAGGGAAAGGAGAATGTTAGCCACTTTGAGACTCCTTTGGCTAGTGATAAAGCAGGATATCCAATCCAAACTCTTCTTCTGGTGTTTAGTTGGAGTCTCCTTTCTTGTAACTTGAAGTTATTGGTTTGGCTCCTACCCTCCAGAGCAGGCGAAAACAAGCTTGTTCCATCTTCCATGTGACAACCCTTTAGATATTTAAAGATGGCTATTGCTCAGTCTGTTCTTATTCAGGCTAAACAAACTCAGCTCCCTCAGCCTTGTGTAATAAGGCTTTATTTACAGATACTCGATCATCTTGGTTGCCCTTCTCTGCATATATTCCAGTTTAAATTGTGGTGCCCATAACTGGACACAGGAATTCAGGTGTGGCCTGACCAAGGCAGAATAGAGTGGCACTATTACTTCCCTTGTTCTGGACACTATGCTTCTGTTGATGCAGCCTAGAATAGCATGAGCTTTTTTTTTTGCTGCTGCATCACCCTGCTGACTCATGTTAAGCTTCTGGTCCACTAAGACCCCTAGATCCTTTTCACATGTACTACAGGCAAACCCTGTGTCCCCCATCTTATATTTGTGCAGCACACAAAAGCACAGTACTGTCTCTTAAGCAAATTTGTTTTCAGCTTTATTAAGAAGGAAAAATGGCAGCTGGAAAAAGACACAAGGGATGAGAAAATCAGGGAGAATAAATAAATAAATACCCCTGAAACAATAAACAAAACAAACTTCACTTCAAATACTAATAAAAAAAATTCATTAATTCACTGTTGCAAATTACTTTTGCTTAGAGCAGAAGTACTTGATCTTTCCTCTTAATTATGGCTTCTTCATCAGTTTGCAGCAAAAAGCTTGTGCGTTCAATAGATAAATATTTTATTTTATTTATTTTTTGTAACAACTTAAAACGGCATTTATCAAGAAAGCAATGTAAAAAAGATAAATAGAGCCAAACCATAGTTTGTTTTCTTTTAAAACATTTTGCTTTTGGATATATGTAGATGAAGATAAATAAGGGAAAATGGATTTTAAGCAGTACCCATGGTCCTGTGATGTTGTAGGTGCAGAACTCTGATGTGCATTCAGACTCTTAGGCCAGCCTCTCATTTGTACACACAGGTCTGCTACTTCCACTGAAACCAGTGTGACTCCATTACATACATGTAGTCACAAACTGGAATCCATAGTACAATTGTGTTTTCCAAACTATGTCTGCCTTGGGGTTGGGTGAATCTGTTAATTTTGTTTTTTATGAGTTTCTCAGTTTTCTAATCTTAATGTCAATTCTGCACATTTCAGATAGATAGATAGATAGATAGATAGGAATGAGAGAGAAATCCTCTCGGAAATTTATCACAATTTTAGTGCAAATTTCTCCTAATATACATACTTTTGTATGGAATTTTGCCTATCCAGTTTTTGTATGCAGCAATTGCTACTTGCAAATGTTACAAGCAGCATGTTGAAAGGTTTTGCTACAGTTCTACAGTGTCTGAATCTATTTGTAGATATCCTCATTCAGTTAATATGTGGAAAGAAGGACACTAGCTAGCTACAGGGTTATCAGTGCTACACTCAGCACCTATTTTGGAAACTTCAGGTCATGTAAAGCCTAGTAAGCAGAATTTTGTGAACTCTGCATTAATCTCATGCATTATATCTACCATTCTCATTAAATTAATGAGAATAGAAATTTCATTCAAAAATGATAAAATTCTGTAAAATTCTCATGGAAGGGGTGCAGTGTGTTTTGTTTTGTTTTAAGTGCAATCGTCTACTTTTGAGGTGGCTGTGGGAAGTTTGTGAGTGTCTCTTCTTTCATTCTACATTTCACCACTTTACCAGAGTTCCCTGTGAAGAGTGGTTGATGGTTAAACCACTCTGGGAATTGTGTCTCTGGGAGAGGACTAGGGATCTCCTAACTCTGAATGAACTACAGCTCCCATAATTCTTTAGGGGAAACCATGGCTGTTTAAAGTGGTATCACAATGCCTTTAAATGTGTGGTGTGAGCGTGGCCTAAGTCTCGGTAAAACCATTGAAGTAAATGGGCTTAATCATGACCAACCTCATTGTTTTTGATGGCCTGCTTAGAGGATGCCATCTGACTAAGTCATACTCAGTGCTTACTGCACAAATTGGCCTAATTGTGTGAAGCATCTCCACGCCACTTTCAGGACCAGAAATGTGCACCCCTGGTTTGCAGACTTCCCTCTCAAATGGACAACCCACATAGTAATAGTAAGCAGCTATTAAGTTTATAGAACCCAAATGTAATACATTGTTATAGAGAAATATTGTCCAGCAATTAAACTGTTTGAACAGTTACTCAATTATCATATGCAGACCTGCTTGTTTAAAAGTAGGTGCATGTGGATATGCAGAAGGCTTTCCTCCAAACATGCTAAGATTTTCATGGGGCTGCTGCCATTTTAATGTGGACACCTCATGTGAAAACTGAGATGGTACAATCTCCACCTGAAATCTGTATCCACAATTTAATTTAATACAGTTGAATTGGTTTCTATTTCCATATTTTGAGTATATACTTAGTTGCTAATTCTTTTCCAATTACTTTACTTGTTTATTTGTAGACTGTAAGCTATTTTGGGCAGAGGCTGACATTTTTCCCCCATTGTTGTTATTGTAAAGTACCAAGTATACTTCCAGGTGCAGTGTAATGAAAGTAATAAATAAGAAGCAAAAGCTAGCTAACCTTTTCAGAAAGGTTTATTTCATAGTCAGCTTCCACACTTCTCCATACCCTTAGCAGCTAAGTCACAAATGCATATATATTGAAAGCCTTTCCTAAATGGAACACTGTTCAGTTATTCCCTAATAAGGCCAGGTACCAAGAAGTGAGTGCTCCCAAGGAAGCAGAAAACACACCAGAAACTCAGCTCTCATCACTTCTATTTGCCTCTTCTTAGCAACAGCACACGGCCATTTCTGTGTACTGACAGTTTACTTCTTAACGGTTATGCTGTGTGTGGACATTCTGACATCATGGCAATCAAAGGCTGATTGGAGGCTCCTTGCAATAAATCAAAGCTTTATCATGCCCAGACCTTGGAGATATTGCAGGAGAGCAGCCAATTGCTAAGAAGGAATCTCAAGCCCCTTCCACATATATCTGCTGCAGATGGCTCCCCCAACCTAATTCCACACAGCTTGGATAGTTGGGCAACAGTTGGGTGGAAGAGGGCAATATGATTTGCCTTGCTCAGGTGATGGTCCATTCACACATGCTCCTGAGCAGTGTAGAATGGCACAAGCAGAATAATAGAATAATAGAGTTGGATGATACCCCAAGGGTGATCCACTCCAACACTCACTCTGCAATGCTGGAATCTTGCCCACAGTCATCCGTGGGTGGGCTCGAACCACCAACCTTCTGATTACCAGCCAGACCCACTGACCCACTGTGCCACAGGCTTCCATACTGCCAAGTGTGCTTGTGAATGGCACATCAGACTGCCAGGTAAGATCCTGCATATTTTTTGACCTTTTTCATGATCCTCAGATTTTAATAGGATGTTTTATTCACGTCTTTACTAAAACCATAGTAAATGCATTAAGTGTCTATGAGGTGAAGCAGACTATAGAAAATAATGACAGTGTTTAGATCTGCTGTCTGCAGATGGTGCTAGTGGGAATTCCTAGCAGTGAGCAGGAAAGTACTGAGAGCCTCTTTAGAAAAGCTAACCATAAGCAACTGATAACTTGCACATCACTGCAATGTGATTTGATAATCACCACGTAATTTACATTATCTTGAAGGTGGTTTGGGTACCTCATAATCCAGAATGCTGAAGAATGGTTTTCGTCCACTACAAGTATTGCAATAGTTGTATTGGTTATTAGCTGGTTTCTGAGACAAGGTGCTGCAATTAGCCCTTAAAGCCCTACATGTCCTGGGATATCTGATGGATATATACTGCTCCATGTTTTCATTTTTGTTAGGAGCCACTACCATAGCAGGTGAGACTCTATTGGTGGAAGAGCCTTTTTCGTGATGGCTCCTCCACCCACCCTCATGTCAGAAATGCACCAGATTTACTCAACCTTTTTTAGGAGGGCCACGAACATCTTCCCTTTTAAGGAGACATTTGGCCTGTAAGTGATTGTCAGCCTCTCTTCTGATTCTGATCTCCTGTGATCACATTGTTCACATTCTTTAATATTTTAATGTTTAATGTTTAAATTTTATTTATCTGACAAGCAGCTTTGAGGAAATGGTAGGAAAGCAAGCTACAATGTATAAATAGATTAAAATAAATATTAATATAGTTACATTACTTATCAAGAGCCTTTCCTATTCTGGAAATGCTTTATATCTAGCTGCTATATTCAGTATTCATCATTCCTGACTATTTTGGATGTGTTTCTATTCCCTGAGGAATTTCATCATGGTGGCTATTATGCTAGTTGAAGAAATGTTGGCATGGACATGTTAGTCTTCATGCCCCAACCGGGCATGAATTCTTAAGTCCTTGGATTTTATAACATCCATTTAAAACTGGTGAACACTCCAAAATAGGCACATCCCAATTTTATTTCAGTTTTGGGAGCATTATGCTTATAGAATGTGCAATGTATATTTTGCTTTGTAATAACCGCAAACAGCTTTTGTTATTAACGTTTTGTCCAAGCTTTATTCCTTTTTGATGATCAATCATAGTATGAAAGATTCTGGGTTTTTTCACAAATCATACCTGCTGGCATTACCTTCAGCTTCTCTCTTCTGAAAAATGCTCAGTAATTTGTCTTTGCTGCCCACTTCCCAGATGATATTACACTGGAACCTATGTTCGTTTTCCACATGACTACAGTAAGGAAAAGCTGTGAGAGACCAGTGATTCCATTGGCATTGCCCCCCCCCCAAATGTAATGTACAAATTAACTAACCTGCATTTTAACTTAATTTTGTTTTTGAACGCATAGAGGCAAAACTTTTGCCAAAGAAACAATTGAATGACCCTTGAGTATTCCAGTGACAGCATCCTTGATTGATGTACACATAAATTTCTGTTTTAGTGCCAGACTATTGGAGGCCGGAGATAAACATTTTTGCCCACATGTGCATTTTGTAGACAACATTCCAGAGTGTATTGAGGAAAGCCTATACATATGAAACAGGCTTTTAACTGTTTTGAAAGTCCGTCCATTCCTTGGATGATCAGACATTGACAGAACAAGAGCTACTTACCCCTGCTGGTTATCAGTGGGCAAATGGATAAATGATAATAAATGCACATACTTAATGGGTTTGATACAAATAAGAGAATGTGTGGCAGAATTATGTGGCAATCATTTTAACAAGGTGATTTGCAATATGTGCCTGGGAGCCTCAGTTCATTCTATAATCAGTGTGAACTCAAGGCCTTGTGCTTCATCTCTCAGGCTGGAAATCATTGTTGGTTTACCTAAAGTGTTAAATCATCTATTTTGGAAAGTGTGTGGTTCTCTAAGATGCCTTTCCCTTGGACCTGAAAGCATGTTGTGAGCTTATGGAATTAGGTCTTCTTTCACCCCTGCTCACCATGAAAGCTCCTTTCATGAAATTATTCTGGTGGGCAATCTAGCATGACAACATTATGGTTTGTCTGTTTCACTTGGGAGACTTAAACATTGGTTCAGGCATGTCACTTCAGGTTTCAGGAAGTGCAACATTCATATCAAGGTTCAAGGCTACTACTGGATATATTCAAGATTTAATTGCAAGAAACCCCCCAAAAAAACCCTGATTCCTGTTTTGTTATTGATGTTGTGTAAGCTGCTCTGGGAAGCTTTCTGGCTGAAGAGCACTGATAAATGCATAAAACAAACCAACAAAATATTTAAGAACATTTGCTGAGGTGCGTTTTTATATCTCACTATAACCAGGGATAGGGACGTGGGTGGCGCTGTGGTGTAAACCACCGAGCCTAGTGCTTGCAGATCGGAAGGTCGGTGGTTCGAATCCCCGTGACGGGGTGAGCTCCCATTGCTCGGTCCCAGCTCCGGACACACTAGCAGTTCGAAAGCATGACAAAATGCAAGTAAATAGGTACCACTCCAGCAGGAAGGTAAACAGCATTTCCGTGCGCTGCTCTGGTTTTGCCAGAAGCAGCTTAGTCATGCTGGCCACATGACCTGGAAAAACTGCGGACAAACGCTGGCCCCCTCGGCCTGTAAAGCAAGATGAGCGCCGCAACCCCAAAGTCGTTCGCGACTGGACTTAACTGTCAGGGGTCCTTTACCTTTTTATAACCAGGGATATAGGCTGCTCTGAAGAATACATCTATATGCGGTCCAATAGGCAGGAATTGGGGGGGGGGGTTGGAGAGGAGGCTGTCCCTCTTTGCCTCTCCTAAATAGCCCTGAATTGTCTTGCCTTGGAAAGCCTCACTGAGTATTCTCATCCTGTACTTAAGGGATTGTTGCCAATAACACTTCAGCTATACCAATAGTTACATTGCCAATAGTTAACAGCATCACTTTCCTATTGTGATGATAACATCACACAAGAGTCTTCTTGCTGTGCTCCTGCTCTTTGGAGATGAGGGGAGGGGGGGAAATAATCCCCAGGACTCCCTAGTCAGTTATCTTTTGTCTAGACCCAGTGTTTACCACAGGGCAGCACTGATTTGAGACATCTGTTTTGTCTACATGGAAAAACATCTGGGAACTGGTGCTGGCATATACCTCTGTCCACTGCACCATTTCAAAAGGGGTACATTTCCCCTCATAACACAAATCTATTTGGAAGACAGCTTCTAACTTGAATAAGGTAGTGAACAGCTGAGAGGTTTCTTTCTGTACCTTATCCAGCCTGCAGGCTTTGCTTTCTCCTATCTTTCTGTAAAACTACACATTTTTTTGTGAATGTACTGCATACTATGTACTGTGGAGGAACATAAGAGGGAGGCAGTGTTGGTGGACAGTTTCTGTGTTTTGGGAACTGGGCATTAGGTCTGTTTTAGATGGAGTCATGCCGCTTGTGAATGAAGATGTATATAGTCTGGGGTGCTCCTTGATCCAGCATTGTCGCTTTGTGGCTTTTGTGCCAGGAGGTCCTACTTTCTGCTCTGTTTGATTTGCTAAATATGGTTGTTCCTGGATCCAGTTCTGCATACTCTATAGGAACCTTCTGTTTAGATTACTGCAAGGTGGTCTACGTAGGACTGTCATTGAAGAGAGTCTGAACCCTGCAGCTGGTACAAAATGCAGCCTCTAGAATACTGTCTGGAACTTCCGTGCAATCTCATGTAACACCCATTTTTACTGGCTGCCTATGTTACTGGGCCCAATTTAAGGTGTTGGCTGAATGACTTGAAACTTAGGTATTTGATGGAACACCTCTTCCCATACCATCCTGTCTGGGTGCTGAGGTCGGCAGGGGTGTGTGTGTGTGCTGACTATGGAAGCATAGAAGGCCATGTTGACAGGATTCCATTGCCTTGCTCAGAAACATTTCTTCTCTAAGGCCTTTGTATGATTTGTTTAGGTTGCTCTGGTCTTACGGCTGTTAGTGCTATATAGCTTTAGTCCAACCCTTTGCAATGCAGGAATCTTTTGCTCAATGTGGGGCTCAAACCCACGACTTTGAGATTAAGAGTCTCGTGCTCTACCAATGGGGTCATCCCCTGTAAGTATTATAATTAAGGACAATATAGGGAATATAGGTAAATCAACATAGTTTAACTATGCATGCCAGGTAACTATTAATTTACTTTTGATATACTATTACTTTGATTACTTATAGTCACATACATTATGTTTGTATCCATATATAAGTAAACACAGTAAGGATCCGTTGTTGTAAAGGAAATGTGTTATAAGCAATGAAATCAAAAGCTTATAAAAACAGAAAGGGGACATCCTGCAATGAAATAAATGTTACATTCTATCAAATCAGACACATATGATTTGGAAGGGACTGATTAAGGCTACGGGAGTCATCCGTGATGTTTCTGGACAGCCTTCCTTTGATATCAGTTTATATTTTAAATTATATTTAGGCTGCAATCCTATACTTACCAGTGAGTGGTCCCATTAAATTTCTCAGTAGACACGCACAAGATTGTTCTGCTAAGGTCTAAACAAACA
The DNA here is from genome assembly GCF_951804945.1 of Podarcis cretensis. Taxonomy (NCBI): domain Eukaryota; kingdom Metazoa; phylum Chordata; class Lepidosauria; order Squamata; family Lacertidae; genus Podarcis; species Podarcis cretensis. The sequence continues at coordinate 62,379,640 of NC_137176.1, read as the reverse complement.
CAGTAAAAATCTATAGATTTGCTATGTATACCTCTGAGA